>NC_041227.1:59188790-59258811 GCF_002837175.3 Physeter macrocephalus
GCCCCGGTCCGGGAAGATCCCACATGCCACGGAGCGGCTGGGCCCGTGAGCCATGGCCGCTGAGCCTGCGCGTCTGGAGCCTGTGCTCCGCAACGGGAGAGGCCACGACAGTGAGAGGCCCGCGTATCACCAAAAAAAAAAAAAAAAAAAATTTACTGTGTTCATCATTTTATAGATGAGAAAATATTTCAGAGAGCTTAAGAAACTTTCTTAAGGTCACACAGCTATTAAGTGGAAAAGCTGGGATTTGAATTCAGAGCTGTGTCAAAGCCATGGTCTTATCATTATACTATACTTGACCTCCATCTGTGAAATGGGATGATAACTCTTGTCCAAATTAGCACATATTCAACTAGGGGTCTGGCAATGCCCTAGATGCTGGGGTACAGTGGTGAAGAAGAAGGCAAGGGCTCTGGTGTCACTGAACCCACAGTTTAGTGGGATTGATTGACCCGCAAGAAGACAGCTTCCACAGAGTGTGAAGGGTGCTGTGACAGGAGGTGACCTGGTGAGTAGGAGCTGGCCAGGCTTCGAGAGTAGGGGATGATGGAGAGGACTATTCTAGGAAGAGAGGTGTTGCAAGTGAGAAGAACCTGGTGACTCTGGGGAGCTGAAAGAAGTTCTGGGTCACTGGAGGGGAGAGGAACTGTTAGGGGTGCTGGAGGGTAGGGGTCCAGGAGATAAGAGCTCTAGAAGCAGTGCATTTGAACTTTATGCTAAGGGCACCAATCTGTGTCAGTGACTCAGGTGGGATATTGGAGACATCTGGGCTTTGGGTTTTTCTAGGTGGATCTTATTTGACTTGGTAACCCAAGTACCCAGCACAGGCTTTGATAGAGAGTTTATCAGCCCGGTGGCCACACAGGGCTAGCCACAGGAGTGGATTTAATTAACTAGTCACTTAATCAAACAACTAACCAGTTAATTAATTAAACAATTAGGTATTGAGTGTGTAATATATACCAGACACTGTTCTAGGTGATTGGGGAGGCAGCATTGAATGAGAAAGCAACCCCCCTGCCTTCCTAGGTCGTGAATACTGCTATGGGGAAGAGAGTAAGTGATTACGTAAAATGTGCAGTATGTCCGGTGGTATGTGCTATGGGAAAGGATAAAGAGGGCAGGGGCATAGCACGTGACAGGGAGGAGAGGGGCTTACAGAATTAAGTAGGGCCAGAGAGAAGTTCTCACTGAGAAGCTGACATTTGAGAGAAGTCCAAAGGGAATTTGGTTGGAGAGCGGGTACACATGACCTTGAGGCATCCTTGACATGTCTGAGAAGCAAGAGGAGGCCTGTGGGGCTGCAGGGTCATGAGCCCAGAGGTGAGTCTTAGGAGATGAGGTCAGACAGAAAGAGGCCAAGCCCACCATCTCTGCAACTTGAAGGTGAGCATCCCGAGCCTCCTGGAAATTGTAACAAGGTTGTCTAGGCCTTGGACCGTCAGCTGGAGCAGCTGGTGCTGACTGGCTGGTGTTAATTACATGTCTTCAGCTCATGTTCCCAGGCAGGGTGGCTTAACTTAGATTAAGTCTTTGATTTAATACAAGGTTCATGTCCCATGTGCTTAAGGATATGACTTGATTTAACTGTTGAATCTATAAATTGACCTTCCGGTTGGGGCCTTTCTTTTAATCTTTCAATTAGACCTAAAGATGCTAACTCTGTTTGCAGAGGAATAGGTACCGTTGCACATCAAGGACTTCTGCATCAATGCAGATGGCCCAAAGGGTATTCAGTTGACTTGGACTAGGTTTAGAAGAAGCCCTAATTGTTTTGGGCTAGCCCTCTCCCTTGCAATATACACTGTGTACCTACAGGGGAACAAAAGAACCCCAAAACAAGAATTTTCAAAGAGGGAAAACAGTAACGTGGAGCTCAGTGTTCCTGACATGAATATCCATTGGGTTTTTTTGTTGTTGTTGTTTAAAAAAAAGGAATAGGAGGTTGGGAAGAGATACCTCCAGGCTTGGCCATTTAGTCATTCAAAGGATATTTATGGAACATGTCAGGCACTATTCTGGGTGTTGGGGACATGGCAGTGGACAAAGTAGACCAAAATCTTGACTTTATAGGATTTACATTCTAGTGGGCTGATAGGAAGGGAGAGACAAAGAAATTTTAAAAAATTATATGTTATATTGTGGTAAATGCTTTGAAGAAAAATAAAACAGGGCCAGGGCATGTTGGGAGTGGTGGGGTTCCAATTTAAAATAGGGTGGTCAATTTTTTTTGTTATAAAGAAAATTACTGGGAAAATTGGTGAAATATGAACAAAGTCTGTGCATTGGGTAATAGTATTAAGTCAACATAAATTTCCTGATTTTATGTAGTAATTATATGACTTTGGTCTTAGGAAGTACACACTGAAGTGTTTAGGGGTAGAGGAATATTGTATCTGCAACTCACTGTCTGATGGTTCAGAAAAAAATACAAATATGTGTACACAGAGAGAAGATGATATAGCTAGTGTGGTAAAATGTTGACTGTTTGGGGGGAACTAGGTGAAAGGTTATATGAGAGTTCTTTATACAAATCTTACAGGTTTCCTGTTAGTGTAAAATTATTTCCAAATCTAAAAAAATTTACAGAAATAAGCAAGCCAAGTGGTGAGGGGGGGAGGGGGCATCACAATCCCCACTACTCATCTCCTACCCCTCTGCTTGCCCTTGTTGGACGCTATAGGTTTACTATCTTCTGTGCAACCCTTTTTTATTCTTCCCACCCCTCCACCCACCAAACATGCCCTTGCACAATTCCTATCTTTGTTTCCTCTTGTTCTTCCTGGAAAACTCCTATTCATCCTTTAAAACCCTCATCTATGAAAGCTTTTTTGTCCTCTCCTATGCTCTCCAGAGAGAATAAATAACCCCTTCCTCTGTATTTTGTTTTTCCTCATATTACTGCATGGGAAACACATTACTCTTTTTATTTTGGTGTAAGTTTTCCACCCTTTTTTTCTGACTGTGGGTGCCATGGATCTTCTAAGTCCTGAGCCTCATTCATCTTCCTATCCCCAGCCAAGGTAGAAGCTCAGTAGAACACTTTTGAGATGGATTGAAGGGTCTGATTGGCGAATAGGAGCTTGAGGAAGGGATGGCACAGTGAAGGAGGGATCCTCATGGAACAGCCCTACAGTCAGCTCAGTCAGCAGAAACACCTTTTTATGGAAATAATGACACATCTGCAGTCAAGGCACAGTGTTCAGGGAAATCTAGAGGGCAGGGAGACATTCACAGAATGTTTGCATCCCAGAGCTGGCTGACAGTGATTGGGTTCAGGGCAAGGTCAGGAAGGTGATGGGGGTTAGATAATAGATAGAATTATGACTTAGGTTGGTCTCAAAACAAACGTTAGTGGGATGTTGGCCAGTTAGCCTTTTTCAGGAAATGATCAAGACTTCTTTTGCCCAAGATCCTGTCAAGTTTTCTCACCATGCTGAACTCAGAATGACGGGGTCTCAGTACTGAACCACAGCTCAGTGGTCATTAGTCCAAACCTCATGGAATGCTCGCGCCCCTCATTACTTTGATGCCCCTGGTTTTAAGCTCAGGAGGAATGAGACCTGGAACGTTAACCTTCCAAGTGGAATGCGGAATACAAAACTGGTAACAGACCTACTTCTGTGTCGCTGGGTGCCCTGGGAACAGATATTCTTTGTTGTGCATGACACAATTTTCAGTCAATGTAGTTCAAGCAAGGCTTTTCCCTAAAGTTTGGAGACTCAGGCACAAATTGATTGAGGCAGAGTCATGTGGGGTCTGTGGGAATCTGCTGATGAGGGAGCAAAAGGAAACATTGTGGAATGGAATGGCTGGTGGGTCAAAGAAAAGGAGTCTTGGAGACAGATAGATCTGGGCTGGAGTCACAGCCCAGTCACTCACCAGTTATGAGACCTCAAGCAAGTCACTTGGTCCTCTCCGAGCTTCAGCGTCCACATCTGTGAAATGGGAATGGTCATCATACCTACCCGAAAGGGTCCTTGTGAGGACTGGGTGAGTTAGTGCATGTAAAGTGCGTAGTGTAGTGCCTGACACATAGTAAGTGCTCAATAAAGTTAGTTAATAATAATAATATAATGAAAATAATTAAAAATAAAAAGAATACATCTCATTTTCTCATGTACTTCCTCTACTGTTCCGTGAGCACTTCAGGGCAGGGGTTGTGTCCGATTTACCTGTGAGATCCTGCACCCTCTACAAGGGCTGATGTGGAGAAGGTACTTGGTGAATGCATTTCCTGAACTGAGTTAGACCCGCCATCCATGTAGCCCAGATTTCGTCTCCAGGATTGGCACTGAGCCTGTTTGGTTCCCAGCTGTATTCTGAGCACCTCGTGTGGCAGCTGGCACATAGCAGGCACTTAAACATTTGTTGACTGATAGAGGAATGAATGAAAGGAGCAGTAAACAGGGTTTCTGAGAGGTGTCCACAGAAAGGCCACATGCATGCTCCAGAGACCAGGCAAGGCTGCTGGCCACTCTGGTGGATATTTCACCACTTCTGTATAAATACGCAAGATTATATTAAACATGATTTACTTATATGTACACAGTAAATATTGTGGAAGATTATGTACCAAACTGTCACCAGAAGTTTTCTAGGGAGTGGGAGCACTCACTTTTTACTATGCATTTATCTGTTGCTTGATATTTGGAGGATAAGTGCACAGTACTTTGGTAGCTAAAACATCAAATAAGATAAAGAAATAAAATGTTGAATTGCTCAGATAATTGAAGAAGGAGAGGTTGAAGATGAGGAAGAAGAAAGAAGAACAGAACGAGTGGGTTTTTTTGTTTTTGATTTTTTGCGGTACACGGGCCTCTCACTGTCGTGGCCTCTCCCGTTGCGGAGCACAGGCTCCGGACGCGCAGGCTCAGCGGCCATGGCTCACGGGCCCAGCCGCTCAGCGGCACGTGGGATCCTCCCGGACCGGGGCATGAACCGGCGTCCCCTGCAAAGGCAGGCGGACTCTCAACCACTGCACCACCAGGGAAGCCCGAGTGGGTTTTTTAGAAAGAAAAATGTCAGACACGGGTACAACCACCTTTGGCCAAGCATTTTGTCCCTCCCAAACCGCAGACCTTATCCTCCTGCCCTGAAGCGGGTGCTGTCCTTTCTTGGTATACCTTTAAACGTCTAAGTCCTATGGAAAAGGAGTGACTGAGACACATATTCACACTTAAAGGGCAGTGTTTTGTTTGGGATAATGCTAACAGTTCATGAGAGCAGCTACCAATTATGAACACTCTCTGTATATAGAATAGTGTAATTAGGAAAAATTTTGCAGTTGGTCAGATTTGGGTCAGAATGCCAGCTCTATCATTTGCTAGTTTGAAAAGTTATTTTGCCTCTTGAGACTGAGCAGTCTCATCTGTAAAAGGGGACTAATAAATACCTATTTCCTGTATTGCTGAGGGGATTTAGTGAGAGGGTGTTTCGATACAGCCTGATTCTTGGAACATAGTGAAAAACACTCGATAGCCATTCTTATGATGATGATGATGGTATTTGTTGGTATAGATAGCCAGTCGGCTACTAAGTCTCCCCCACGTCTCCTACGTTTCCAAGGTTTATCATGAGATATTGCTTTCAAGTTCTCAAATGCTTTTCTGAAAAGGACATGTGCTATTTTTAAAATGGTCTTCTCGAGAGGTTCCAACCTGGTAATCCTGTGCAGTGCATTTGGTAAACATATTCTTGGTGAGCTTATGGTGGGTCCTATTGATCAACTCTTCTCTAAACCCTTTTAAATCTGCTGTTTTACAATCTGTTCAATCATTTCTTCAGAAATCAATGGCTGAGTCTGGTTCTTGGATTATCAATTTCCAACTTGTCCCTGTTTCCTTTGTGGTCTCTCTGGTTTTTTGGTTTCTCCCAAAGGTGTCAAAGCCCAGGTCTTTAATGGCAGCTCCATGGACAGAGCCATGAATTGTGACACTTTGCTCCTCCCACCTTTGAACTCATTTAAAGCAGTGTTCTCTTACCAGCTGCTTATTTATGTCAGATTTCAAGTTATTCTTTTTTTTTTTTTTTGCGGTACGCGGGCCTCTCACTGTTGTGGCCTCTCCCATTGCGGAGCACAGGCTCCGGACGCGCAGGATCAGCGGCCATGGCTCACGGGCCCAGCCACTCCGTGGCATGTGGGATCCTCCCGGACCGGGGCACGAACCCACGTCCCCTGTATTGACAGGCAGACTCTCAACCACTGCACCACCAGGGAAGCCCTCAAGTTATTCTTCACAGTATGTGTTCTTTCATTTTTGCTCTTAATTTTTTTTTCTTTAATTGAAGAGATGGTCATGTATGAATTTGCAATTTTCTCTTTTATCTGAGGGGACAGCTGTTGTTTTGCTGCCCAGTCTCTTCTCCTGGTACCTGCTTTTCTTCTGGAACAACATGCTTCAGATATTGTTGAAACCACCCTGGACTCCAGGTTTTGCTGTGTGTCCCAGGCTGGCCGATCAGTACATTGCATCATCTTGACCCCAGTGATTGGTTCAGAGATGAGCGTGTGACCCAGTTGGTGTGAATTAGATGCTTTTGCATCTGTGGGAAGATGAGGCACAGGCTCTTTTCTTCTAGAGCTGCTAGTAATAACAGTGATGTGAGCCTAGGCTTTCAGGAACCACTACCTGGGTCTGATTTTTCTGAAGACACACAGTGGAGGGCTGCACCAAGAGAGAAAGTAAGCCTTTCTGTGGGTGAGCCTTAGAAGCAAGCTATTCCTGAATAAACCCTTCCCCTGGGCTTTTCAATTCTATAAGCCAGTAATCTCCTCTTTTGCTTAATCCAGTTTGAGTTGGGTTTACTGTCAATTGCAACAGAAAAGTCCTAACCAATACACTTAAAAAAAAAAAAAAAAAAAAAAAAACAACCCAGAGAACAACCACTGAACAATGCTTTAAAACTCAATTTTGAGAGGCCCTTGGCTTTTTGTTTTTTGGCAAGTTATTCTAAGATTTATGTCTTTCTAACCATATCCTCGACCTTTTCTGCCATTCTCTGGTGTTTGCTTCTTGATCATGGATCCCTTCTTCTATGTGTTGTAAGGTTTTAAAATCTAAGCAAATCTCTAGCCTGGACTCATGATTTCTCTTACTAAAATTTTACCACACATCTAAATTTAGAAATATAGAAAAATGGGAGAAAAAAAATCCAGTGAGCTACTACACAAACAAAACCAGCTAACATTTTCCCAAACTTCTTTCCCAATTTTTCTTGTCCCTGCATAGGTTATTGGATTACACTCAATTAATAGTTTGATATATTGCTTTAAATTGCTTTTGCAAAGTTAATGTATGCTTATGACATAAAATTTCAAAGATACTACACATCCTTCTGTACCTTGCATTTCTTCACTTTATGGTTAATCTTGGAAAGGGTATCAGTACAAAGAAAGGTGTCTCATTCTTTGGTTATGTGGATGTACCTGAGATAAGTTAAGCAGACCCTTACTTTCAGGCATTTTGTTTCCAGGTTTATGCCATCAGAAACCAGTGCTGCACATCTTTGTGCATGAAGCCTTAGTGATATGTGCATGAAGCCAAAGGATGCACTCTCTGTAAAGAAAGAACATGGTCAAACAGCAGGAATGCTTTTTAAGGCCACTGACGCCACTGTGAAATTACCTTTGTAAAGGACTACTGCATTTGCTGCTCCAGGCAGTAGCAATGAAAGAGCTATGTATATATATATTTATGTTTGTTTGGCACTGAGATCAGTGCCTGGCACATAGTAAGTGCTTAATATGTTAGATATGATTACTGCTGTTTTTCCCTTTTACTCTCCTTACTCTTTTCTAACTCATTTGTATCATTTGAGAACATGTTGTCAGTATTTCAGTTGTGCAAACCTCTTCCCCAGGCCTGCAGACTGTGATCTTGCAAACTTAATCTTTTCTCTGAACTTTAGGAAACATTCCTCTTCCATCTCAGGGAATAATATGGGCCATAATTCTGAAAAGAGAAAAAAAGGAAAAAGTGATGCCTCCCTTGGATAGGTTAAAATCTGAAATATGACTTTCTCCCAAGTCTCTTGTTGCTTTCCATTTTGGGGGCCCAATCAAAATCCCGAGCACAGAGCCTGACACATAGCGGGCACTTCATTTTTGAATGAATGAACTGTGGTTGATTGTTAGGCTCTTTGATTAACATCTCCAGTAGTCAACTGTAGTAAGCTCAGTTAGAAGGGTGGCCATCTTTTCTTCTTATTTCTTTCATACCAAAACATGTAATGGATATTTGTTAGATAAACAGATGGATAAATCTAGGTGCCTGTAATTCAAACAATCCAAAAGTTGGCTGTCTCTTCAGCATCATAACCTGTGATTCTTTTAAGAATTGCTAACAGCTTCCCAGGGACCACTTACTGTCACTGGACTAGAAACTCTAGGGATGGGTCTGAATTCTGTGCTTGAAAAACCTCTCCTGGTGATTCTGATATCACCATCCTTACAGAAAAGATCATGGACCAGTGCTTGGGGGACCATTGGCATTTCCTATCTCAGTAGCCCATTATTATTTTTTATTTCTAAAGTGGCCTCTTGGCTACTCTGTGGGTGATCTTATCTGTGAGTATACACTATTTCATGCTGATAAGCCATCCTGACTCTCCAGCAGCTCCCCCTGACTTTTATCCTATTAATAAACCTGTCCCCTGGCCTCTGAGGATGTGCTCTTTATATCTTGCCTGTTAAGGCTGCAGCAAACAGCTTTTCCTAGCATTCTACTACAACTCAGTTTTATTACAACCTTCTGCTGTCTTTTGGAGAAATAGACTTGATGCTCATGATTTCAGTCACCGGGCTCTTGCTGGCCAAATGGCTCATCTAGTGTTTTTATGGGGCTCTAGTGATTCTACCCGATTGTGGAAGTTGCAGGCCAGGAAGGAATTAGCAGTGGGCCACCCCCTTTTATGTGCAGATGCTGTGCTGGGCACAGTAGCAGTAATTTACATCCATAAGCGGGTATTGTTATTTCACTTTGCAGGTGAGGAAACTGAGGTTAGGGAAATGAAGCAAATGACCCAAAGACACAGGTTAGCAAGATACTGAATGTCAGGATTTAAACCCAGGTCTGTAAGATTCCGGGGTCTCAGATTAGAATGTGCAGGTCCACGGGGGCTGGGCAAGATACAAGAAGTGGCTCTGTTGTGGAGGGGATGGGATGGAGAGCAGGGCCAGGAGAGACTGAGGGGATGAGCCTGGAGGGAGTCCTGCGGCTATCAAACCTGGGCTGAAACTTACAAGAGGGCTCCTGAGACTTGGCCGTGGGAAGGAAGGAACACTGAAGGCACCTGGGCAGTGGGTCTGCAGGCTGCTCAGGATCATAATTTATCACCAGCAAAGCCTGCCATTTAATTCTCTCAGTCAACAAACATTTATTGAATTTCCTCCTGTGTGCCCAGAAGTGCTGGGGTGCTGAGAAAGCAAGGCAGAAAAGGTCCCTGCTATTTTGGAGCATATGTAATACTGTATTAATAATCATTATAATCATAGCAACCAACAGTCATTGAGCACCTAAGTACTAGGCACTGTTTTAATTACTTTACATATATTAATCCATTCAATCTTAACAACTACCCTGTAAGGCGAGTACTATTATTACCTCTATTTTACAGCTGGCCAGTGAGAAGCTCTGCTGCGACTGGGACCTGTGACTGTTGGCTTCCAAAGCTCATAATCTGATCCACTGGACTCTGTTTCCTCCCATTTGGCCACTGGCCTTTTTCCTCAACTTCTTTCAGTAGCTTTTGATAACTTCCAGTTTCATTTACTCTGTGTTGTGTTCTTAATTGTTCTCACAGGCATGTCTTAAAGAGTCTGCTTTTAAAATGTAAAGCATTTAATTGGCCTCTGTGGTAAAAAGGCAGACACCTGCATTTTGTAGAATGTCATCTGTATGCAAATTACCAAACAGCCTCCTAGTCCTTCTGCTGTGTGGGATTCAGGGCTGCTTGGAGACCCACTCCTGGTTTCATTGCTGACCTTCCTCTGCTCCTGTGACCTGAGACATTTTAGCATCTGTTGAATTGCTCAGTTCAATATAATATATTTTTCTTTTCTTTCCTCCTAAGTGCCCAGCCCAGTGGGGTTGACCAAGATATACTGAGGCAAGAGATCTGTCCTCGAGAAGTCTATAGTCTAGCTGTTGAGACAGGACATACGCAGGGTGAAATACTGAGATTATCACAGCAATGCTAAATTAAGTGTTAAATTTTTGCAGTAGGGATTGCCAGATGCTACAGAGGTTCAGAGTAGGGAAACAGTAGCATGTCTTTTGTGAAGGAGGGAGATAAGCTAGGTTTTGAAAGATTTGGATAGGTGGAAGTAAAAAGGAACGTTATTCCAGGCAGGAGCCTCTCAAGGGCAAAGGGATGGTGGTGGGAATGGCTTGACCTCATGGAGGAGACTAGGTGCCCTGGAGTCTTAGGGAAGGTGAAAAGCTTTCAGAACCGACTGTGAAAGGGAAATCAAAATGGAGTTGGTATTGCTAAGAGAGCTTAGATGGAACTGGGAGGCTATTGAGGAAGTGGACTTAGGCACGTCTCAGCCCAGATGGAATCTGATCTTTTGACCACTTATTGTCTTAACGCAGGCATCCAGAACATCTGCCAGAAACTCAAGATACTTATCGGACCCTTGCCTTAAAATAACTCGTGACAGCCCATCTACTTGTCGGACCCTTACCCTAAATAACTCATGACAGCCTATCCCTTAAGGACAAATATTTCCTTTCTTGTGTCAGGGTCAGTCATAACCCTTGAACAGTTCTGTGGCTTTTGCCCTGACTCTTTTTCCTGGAACACTCGCTCAGTTTTACCCCAATCTGTCTCTCCTGAATTGCAGTTCTTAAGACCCCAAATAAAGCTCTTTGTTCTTTGCGACCTCAATACTGATTATTGTTTGACACAACACTCCACAATAACAAAGCTAATGTTGAAGTGTTTTATATGTGAAAAGCACCATTTAAACTCTCCATTTTGGTCTTCAAAACGCTAGGTGAAGTACGTACTATCCTCATGGTACTTAGTGGAAACTGAGGCTCAGAAGGCTGACGTAACTTGCCTAAAGCAGCAGTGTAAGTGACAGAGCTGGGATTTGAACGCAGGCAGTCCAATCTCAACCTCCAAGCTCCGGGCACCTATGTTATATTCCTAATACTGCTAATCACTCTTCCCTCAAAGGGTCAGAGGGGTTAAGTTATCTTTTCTTGATTGCAGACAACAGAAGCCATTCGAGCTAGTTTAAGCAGAAAGGAATTTGTTTAAAAGCAACGAGGGTGCACACAGACTCTACCAAAGGGCTGGAGGTTGAGCTTGCCAGGAATTCCAGTGCAGGGCTGGTCTTTAAAGACCACACTCTTGCTGTTCATGGGTATGGGCACCACGCTCATATTACTGAGTCTGAACATTGCCCTGATGCTTCAAGAGCCAGCTGCTGCCATGCCACCATTGTCAGAAAGATGGATTCTGCCAGGTGCCTGCTTCCTCACAGTGCTGTCTTCTGAATTGATGTTTCTCTTGAGTACACCTGATTCTCAGAAAACTGGGCAAGCAAATCTTCTGGCTTCTCTCTTGGGGAGGAAGGACTCGTGAGGCAGAAATGCCCCTAACGTAGGAAAGCTGTTGTCCCCAAAATGCTGGGAAGCTGGAAAACATGACAGTTTTCTACAACATTAGTAAATGTGGAGCTGGTGACCAGTGCTGTGTCACTCTGGCCCAAGACCATGGCTCCTAAGTAATGGTCTATGGTCTGAGGCTTGGCTGGCTGAAGAGAATCACTCAGGAAGTCCGGCAGAAATACAGAGTCCCAGGCCTCTTCTCCAGAGGTTCTGATTCAGTGAGTCAGAGCAAGGCCTGGGAGTATACATTTGTCAGAGCTCTTCACATGATTCTGATGTGTAGGCCAGGTTCAAGAGTCAGTGACATTCTCAGTGACATTTTTTGCTAATTCCAAGGAAATACTTAATATATTAAAGCTATAGGTGTCCACCGGGGGCGATTTTGCCACCCCAGGGAACATTTGGCAACCCCTGGGGATATTTTTGGTTGTCACATCTAAGGGCTGTTACTGGCACTCAATGCATAGAGACCAGGGATGCTTCTGAACATCCTACAGTGCGTAGGACAGTCCCTTTCAACAAAGAATCATCAGCTCTGTATGTCAACAGAGCTAAGGTTGAGAGCATCTGTACTAAAGGGTGCTCATTTTTCCTGAGACCCTAAAGCACCATTCTCTCCAGAGGTGTTACACTCCCATTAGGATAGAATAGCTTGTAAGAACTTTGGAGATGCCAGTCCCTCTTTAAATCTTGGCCATTTGAAACATAACCCCTTATGCTCATGTTGTCATTTCAGAGAGGGAAGTTTCCAGAGCAGTGTCCCTGTGACCACTTGATCACGTCTGTTCTCTGGCTTTTAAACTTCATCTGCCCTACCTGTGCCTCAGACCTTGATAAAAGCCCAGGAAAAGCGTCACTGCTGGGCCAGTCCTTGGCTCTCTTGGCCTGAAGGTTCAAGGAGGTGGCGTAGTGTAGTGGTTTTAGGCATAGTCTTTAAAGGGAGACCTTGATTAGGAACCTAGATCTCCCTCCTACTCTTCTGAGGCAAGTTATTTCACCTCCCTAAAACTCTGCTTTGTCCCCTATAAAATGGAGTCGATGACAATGCTTCTGTCTCTGAGTTGTGGAGAGAATGGAATGAGACAATCATGTGTCTCAGTCGGCTTTTGCTGCAGTAACTCTGTGTAACAAACAGTCTCATAATTTCAGTGGCATACCACAACAAGCATCTGTGAGGATTAATTTTATGTATCAGCCTGACTGGACCATGGATGGGGTGCCCAGATATTTAGTCAAACACTATTCTGGGTGTATCTGTGAGGGTGTTTCTGGATGAGATTAACATTTGAATGAGTAGACTGAGTAAAGCAGATTGCCCTCCCCATTGTGGGTGGGTCTCTTCTATTCAGTTGAAGGCCTGACTAGAACCTAAAGTCTGAGCAAGAGAGAACTTTGCCTGACTAACTGCATGACTTGGGACACTGGTATTCTGCCTTGGACTGGAACTTACACCACTGGCTCTCCTGGTATTGGTTCTGTTTCTCTGGAGAACCCTTATTAATACAGCATCTTCCTCCTGCCCATGCACCTGCAGGTTGGCTGTGGTTTGGCTGATCTAGACTGGGCTTGCCTGCAACACTGTGGGTTGGGCCAGGTCCATTCCACGTCTCTCATTCTCCCTGGACCAGCAGTTACCCAAGATACGTTTCTTTATAGGGTGAGAGGCAGGAGCACAAGAGGGCAAGCCCAACCATACAAGTACATTTCAGGCTTTTGCTTATATCAACATCTGCTTCTATCCCACTGGCCAAAGCAAGTCACATGGCCAGACCTGAAATTAATAGGGCTGAGAAGTATGCCCTGCCCACAGTAAGAAGGAGAGAGGGATGATAACCCAAACCATCACTCCTGTGTGGCGAGGACCTTAATATAATACTCTGAGTCATTACTCTGTGCTAGCTCAGTCTCTGTCCTTCACCAGCTTGGTGCTCTGACCTCTTGTTGATCCCTGTCTGCATTAGCTTCAACCTCTTGCCTGTGAACCTGTCTCAGATCTGTTCATCTGGCCCTCCCAGGGGACCTCAGTTTCCTCTTCTGTGCCGAATTATTAGTTGTGTAAATAAACAGCTCACCCTCTCTCACTGCCCAACAGCACTGCATGCTAGGCTTTTGTATGGTAGGTGTAGCTGACTTGAATTCACTCTGGTGTTGGTCCATTGAAACTTTCCCCGTTAGTCTCTGACTCTCTTTGCTGCTTATCTTAAATCCTTCCCTTCTTTCCAGGATCTGGTCAACCAGTTAACCTGTTGAAATGGCTCCAGCCTTCAGGAGTCTCTTCTCAGCATTCTTATTCTGTTCCCCACTCGGTTGGGTGCACCCTGCTTCTGCAGGATGGCTAGCTCTCTTCCACACACTGACATGGACACATGGACAAGGCTCTGAAGTCCACAGGGTGCTCAGTGGGTGCTCAGGCAGTGTTTGTTGATACTGAAGGTTTAAAAAAATGGTTTATATTTATTTTTCATTTGTTCGAGACAGAGGTCCCTATATATTGAGAAGCAACATAGCACTGTAGTTGGGCACACAGGCTTTAGAGCAAGAGTTCTCAGTCTTGGCTGCACGTTGTAACTGATGGGGACATTTAGAAAGTACTGGTGCCTGGGTCCTGTGTCCAAGGATTCAGATTTAATTGGTTTGGGGTGTAGCCTGGACATCAGGATTTTTAAATGCGTCCTATATGAGTCTGACATGTAGTTAAAACTGGAAATTGCCGCTTTAGAGTAGGTCAAAATTTATTTTTAAACTTTGGCTTTGCACTTACCAGATCCAGCTTGGTCAATTTACTAAGCCCGTCAGAGGCCAACGCCCTCATGTGTAAAATGAAGATAATGTTATGCATTTCCTTGCGTTATGTAAAATGGAATGAAATGGCCAGATAACAAGCACTCAGTAAGCATTTATTTTCCTTGAAAACAGAATTTCATTTTATTCAACAGAGTTAGGTTCATTAACGAAAGCTAGGACAATACAGAAAATGAGGGGAAAACCCCACTTTGCGTCCTGCTCCAGCAACTTTTCATGTATTGCCTTTAGTTCTTGTCTCCTTCATGTTGCACATATTTTTATTTAGCTTTTAACCTAGGTTGAAATCATTGTGAAATACAGTCTATACCCTGCTTTTCTTCATTCAACTTTTATGATGAGGTAATAACCGCTGTTTCACTAAATCTGCTAAGGGTTCAGAATTCTGAATGTCTCACAAAGCTAAGGTGGGTCTCTAGTATTGAGAGTCATGGAGAATTGTCGGCCTCTCTTGTGATTTTCTTGGTGACAGCCAGTCCCCCTGCTGCCCTCTTTGCACGCTCCAGAGCACTATGTCCAGGGAGCGACCCTGAGGGCATGTGCACCAGTCTGAGCTGACTTTTCATGTGGAAGATCCTGCTGCTCTTTACATTACAGGGCAGATCTGGTGCCGTCTTTATGAGTGATTAAACTTTATAATTACTAGGATGAGAACATCTCCTGTCGGTTGCGACAGTGCGGGGATGTCTGCATTCACCCCATTCTGTCAGCAACCCAGTGACTCTTCCATGCCCCAGGGCTCACACCCTTCATTTCCAATCACACAAACACTGTCCTGACGCAGGGCAGAAAGAATCAGCCCTATTTTCCATCCAGTTGCACTCACCTACAAACCGAGCCCTTCTGGAGTTTCAGGGCTGTTGAAGAGGCAATACCATGCATGGAGAAAAGAGGTCTTTGGGATGTAGCAGCTTTGATTTTGAATCCAAGATTTGCAACGTACTTTATGATCGACTTTTGGTGAATTACCTGACACTCCAAGCCTCAGTTTCTTCATATTTAAAAGGGGAACAATGTGGTCTGCCTTTTAGGGTTGTATAAAAATTAACAATGAACTCGTTTGTCCATTTAAAAATATTTATTGCGCGCCTGTTATATGCCACAGACTGTGTTAGGTGCTGGGAATATTGGGGAGCAAGCCAGAAAGCTCATGCCTGTGTGGAATTTGCAGTTTAGTAGGAGATACTTAAAGTAGATATTGTAATCCACTGTGGTTCAGTTTCAGATGGGGAAGATATTCTGGAAGTGTGTGGCAATGACACCTAATGTGGATGTGGGGATTTAAAAATAAATATAGTGGATTGAGCTGCTGTGGCAAGTCTACTCTTCCTGTTTCTCTTTAACTCCAGAGAAATTCTGGGCAAAGTATGACAAGAAAAAAGAAATGTAACTGAGCTTGGAAAAAAGAAAGGAGAACTTCCATAGCAGACATAAAGAGGAAACTAAAAGCTAGAGTGGTGGGCAGGAGCTGCATCTAGACCGCCCGAGGTGTCCCCTCTGTGTGTGGAGCTGCTGGCTTCAGGCGGAACTCACCCCTCATGGGAAATGGGAACTCGAACTCTCCACCTGCAGGCTTAGGGGTGCAGCAAGCAGGCTGGGCTTCTGTCTGGGGCTGTGGGTGGGAAAAGAATCCCCTGAGAGAAGCTGGACTCACACGGGGCCTTGTGCGTGGGTGCAGGTTCTGACCTTGCCCCATCACACAGCGTGGGAACCCTGAATGGAGGGATTAACGTAAAAACTGGTCCAAAGGGCTCTGGTGGGGGTTCTAAGACCAACCCATGGAGGACCTTCCCCCTCCGGGCTTTTGTACAGGCTGCTCCCCAACCTGGGATAGTTGCTCCCAGTCCCCCTTCGGGTCGTCCCCTCCCAGCCTGCTTCACTGGACAGGGTCTTGACTCAAATGTCACTTTCTTGGAAAGGCTGTCCCAGTCCTCCCAGATTAGATCAGAGCCCTCCCCTCCCCTTATGCTTTCCCTTTCTCTTTAATGTACCTATTACAAACACAACTTAATAATTGGGTAATTATGTGGTACACAACTGCCTCCCCTGCTAGATTGTTAGATTGTAAAAGTAGGTAAAATCTTGTACATCTGTCTTTTTACCTAATGCTGTGTTCCCTGCATATTAGCTAGCACATAGTCGGTGCTCAAAAAATAGATTTTGAATAAGTGAATGAACGAATGAATGAGTTTGTCCTCAATGTCCATATCTACTACCCCATCTCCTACCAATCCCAAATGGAAATAAAATAATAACACCTTCATGCTTTGTAGTTACTGCAGAGTGAAAATACACACTCTACTGTGGCAGTGGTGCTCAGATTTTAGTGTCCGTGGACCACACCTTGTGAACCACTGCTGCACAGCATCATTATTTTGGTTTGTTTGGTTTTTAAGCCAGAGCTGTGAAATATACCACTGATGACATGACTGTAGCCTTATGCCTTGAAAACTTAGCATAGACAAGTGATTAACACAATCGATGCCTGATGATATGTAAGCATTCTTCCTGGGAAAATTGGGCTTCCTGTCTTTCTTATAAGTGGGGAAGAAAGTGGAAGGGTGAAGAGCTTGGGTTCTGGAGTCAGACCTGCTGGTTTCCAACCCTGCTGCCACCCCCTGCAAGTGCCAGAACTCAGGTAATTTATGTAGCCTCTCTGACTCAGCTTGCTAATCTATACAACGGGATGAATCGTAGGACCTGCTTTACAGGGTCGTTGAGAACTAAAGGAGATAACATTAATAGTTTCCTTTCAACAGTGCCTGGCATGTAGTAAGCAATCCCCAAATGTTAGTTATTATAATGGGGAAGAAGAGGAATATTTAACAGTATGTGTTAGGCATCCTGTTAGAGGTTTTCACACACATTCTGTCTCATTTAAGCCTCCCAGCAATGCTATGAAACAGGTATTATTAGCCCCCTTTTATAAGGGAGGAAACCGAGACACAGAATGCTTAAGTAATTTGTCCAAAAATACATATTTATCAATAGTAATATCTAGGGTTGGCATTGAGTCTGTGTTAGTGTCATAGTCTATTACTATTTTGGTGCTGCCAGGCCTCCCAGCATTTCCGGGAAGCAGGCTCCTCGGAGAGACTGACAGTCTACAACAGGAGTGGGTTCTGTCTATCTCGTAAGGCTAGAGGCCCCTTCTCCAGCTGACCTGAGGCTGCAGCTCTGTCCTTTCTCACTCACACTGAAGAGCGAGTTGACATGGGAACATTTCAAAGGCGCCTCAGCCAGGAAGGCCAAGCTGTCCATCATGCTTAGAGAGCGACAGTGATGATGCTTCCCAGGAGAGCCGCGCAGCAGGACCAGAATCTCTTAACGGCCTAGAATCCCACTTTTAAAAGCAGGTTCACCAGCAGCTGCCCGACTTTCAAAGAAAACGGCCCTGGCTCCTGTCCGAGGGCAGGATGTGGCTTCAGTCTTTCTTTCCCAAGTGGAGGCTGAGTGGAAGTGACAGTGTCCACCAGAAATGGCAGCTCTGACCAACAGGTTTTGAGTTGGTTGAGGGTCCCGTTCTTGACTGGTTTGGACAAAATGCTTTTGAAGGTGTTACTGGAAAGCATCCCAGTGAGAATGGGGCTATGAAGGCTCAGATGAGTTACCTGTATGCTCTGGAATCTCAAGAAGTCCCTGGAGGGTGGGATCACCCTGCCTGGCAAGTGGGCAAATACGCTTCCTTGATTGGGAGGCTTTGGGCATGGATTGTATAGGCACCTTCCTTGGGGTGTGAATTGTGGGTCATAGAAGGTTGCCTTATGTCCCATTTATTTAATTTTTTAAACACACAACAGACTGTGTGGTGCCCCTACTAGTAACCGTCCTGGCTGCCTATTGCCCTCAGGGTCAAGTTCAGCATGGCTTACACGGTTTTCTTAGCTTAGGTTTGCCCGGAAGTGGATCAATGAGAGATAATGGACATGAGAGCCAGTCATTCATTTGGGAAGGATCTCAGGAAACACCCAGATAAAGCGTGGAATTGAAACACTGAAGGGAAAGCAACCAATAAAACTATTGGTTTTATTGGTTAAAATAAACTATCAACTGGAGTGATGGTGGGCAATTGGAGGGTGGTCTTCCTGGGGAATTCCAGGGAAGGGTATAGAACATGCACTTCAGAGTTTTCTGTCTCCAGAGGTGAGGGAGCTGGGGTATTTATCCTCCAACTCTTGTCAGTCACTGATTGGGGGCTCCTGGGGTGGAGCAGATGGGAGCATGAATTCACTGAAACTTCTGTCCTGCTGATGGCAGGGCCAAAGTGGGACCTAGACTCAGAAGGCGTTCAGGCAAAGTGGTGCTTGTGTTGGCATTTGGAGGCCAGCTGCCTTGCATTGAAGAAGGGACATGAGTGGGCCTCCAACAGCATCTACTGTGACGTCCACAGTCTGGTTCAGCCCACCCCTTATACACACCACACACAACCCCCCCACACAATCCACAACTCCCTCCCACACAACCCACCTACATGACCCAACACACACATACACACACACAATCTATAAGACACACAACTGTCAATCTACCCCCTTTATCTCTCTCTCTTTCACCCACACACACACACACACACACACACACAGCCCCACACACAATCCACAACTCCCTCCCACACAACCCACCTACATGACCCAACACACACATACACACACACAATCTATAAGACACACATACAACTGTCAATCTACCATAAACTCACAACCCATAATACACAGTCATACACAACACACACACACACACACACAGCCCCACACACAATCCACAACTCCCTCCCACACAACCCACCTACATGACCCAACACACACATACATGGCCTACAACACACACACACACAATCTGTAAGCCACACATACAACCGTCAATCCACCATACAACTCTCAACCCATAATACACAGTTATACACAACACACACACACACACACACACACACACACAAACAACATACAACCCTATTATTCCCCTTTTTACAGATGTGGAAAGTGAGACTCACAGGGTTACGAGTTACTCACTTTCCAGCCTGTTGGGACCAGACCCCGGATCTTCTCATTCCTGCTCAGGCACATTTCCCATTCATCCTGTGAGAACGGGCGTGGACCCCCTTACAGTGCTCACCTTGGGAAGTTCATGGCTAGTTCAGTAATGCTGCTGATCTTCAAAGTGTTCTCCTTTTTCAAAATGAAAATATCTTTTTAAAGTAGAAAACCAATATGTGCTTTAAAAAAAAAAAAAAGAAAACCAATATATACTTTTCTACTTAAATATTTTTGGAAAAGGCCCTGAAAACAAGTTTAAAAAAAGATTTCTTTGCAGTTTTTAATCAAAGCAGAATTTTCTGGCCTCAGTTTTCCTTACCTGTAAAATAGAGGTGTTGGAATAGTTCAGAGGTCTTCATTGTGGCTCTGTGACACCCCATTGATGAGCTTTTGGAGATCTAGGAATCTTTGGAAATTTATCGAAGAAGTTACATGTGTGCACCTTTTTTTTTCCTGGGGAAAGGATTTATAACTTTTTCTGGTGACTATAGTTCTGTGACCTCAAAATGTTTATCAGTCATCACACTAGATATTCCTTAAGGTCTCTTCTGGAGGAATTGTGTTAAAATCTTTATGAAGTGTCAGCAGGTACTGTAAACCTGAGGACCAAGAATTATTTTTTAAGAGTTGCAGTACGAGAGTGGGAAAGAGGTGGTATATATTGTATATTTTATGGCCAACATTCAGTAGTCTAGTTAACTGTGATTTTAGTTGTTAAAACACAATGCTGGAGAGAGTTTGTTTTCATCCATTGCTGGAGGAGGTGTCAATCGGCCCAATCCTTTGGGGACACAGTTTGGCAAAATGTATGATGAAGAACTTTGAAATGTTTGTATCTTTGATCTAGTAATTCCACTGCTGGGCCTGTAACATGGAAAAATAAAGGATTATGGAAATCTTTATCACAGAAAAAGTATTATATAAATCTTAAGATCATCTTGGTAGATCCCTAAAAACATTTGATAAAATCTGATATCAATGACTGATAATCGGACAAATGAAATCTGAAAATGTGTTTGTTAGATATAACCCCAAATTTATACCAAGTCAATAGTCAACCAATATTATGCCTGTAGATGCAAAGAGATACTAAAGGCATTTCCACTGAGTGTAAGGATAAATTACTCTCTCTGTCATTATTAACAAGTGCCCTGGGATTGCTTGCCAGTGCAATAATGGAAGAAAATGAACTAAGGATATATACCGGAAAGAACATGGCAAAGTAAGTAATCATTACTTAAAATGATAGGAATATCTACATAGAAAATCTCATAGAGTCAACTAAAAACTATTAAAAGTAATAAGAGAATTCAGTAGTTTGAACTTTACCATTTCTTTACCAATGATAACCGGGTAGAAAATATCGTCATTTAAAAAGATTTCATTGATAGTGGTCACCAAGTACATAAGCCACCTAGCAAAAGATGATATGTAGGACATACTGGAATAAATCTGTAAAGTTACTTTAAATATTGTAAAAGACTACTAGATGTGCTCTAGAATGAGATGCCCAGGATTTCTAACCAAGTCCCATTAATCTACAAATTT
Organism: Physeter macrocephalus; assembly: GCF_002837175.3. Taxonomy (NCBI): domain Eukaryota; kingdom Metazoa; phylum Chordata; class Mammalia; order Artiodactyla; family Physeteridae; genus Physeter; species Physeter macrocephalus. The sequence goes on from NC_041227.1 coordinate 59,209,795, forward strand.
AACATTAATCTGTAAATTTAACTTACATTTTTATGTGACAGAAATGATTTTAAATTTCATTTTTATGAATAAATGAGGACATGCAGTTCCATGGTGGATTTTGTGCCTAAATTCTAATCTACATTTTCTACAACAGGCATTTTTTATTCAGTGATACCCAAATAGCACATATTTTTTTTAAAAATCATGGTAAATAGGAAGGGAGTGGACATTGTGGGTGGCCATGCTGAGTTTCTGCCAGCTTTGTGCTTTTAGCAGAGTGAGGGTCCCAGTGTGACTGGTACCACTTCTCATGTATTACTAGAGAATTTCCAGAAATCATCCATCACTTTCTTACAGGTGGATATAGGCTGTGATGCTCCTGAAATGGGCATCGTTTACACAGAGGGGGTCTTCTTAGACTTGGTCACCTGCCTCACCCCCATCATCCTGTACAAAGTTACCCGAAAATTGCACAGAGGAAAATATAGCCCATCTCTGTGTCTGGCCACTGGCAACCAGCCTTGGCTCTGGGGATTTTGTGGCAGGGGCCGTGGGGGAAAATGGTGGGCTTTGGCTTTGTTTTAGTCCTCATGAATCTCTTCCTAGGGATGATGTTGGCTCCCAAGATTTAAAGAGGGTATAGGGATGCAGTGACCCAAGGTAGTGACCCAATCTTTAGGGAAGGCTGCCTGACATTCTACATAATAATGGCCTCAGCCACTCAGAGTCAAAAAAAAAAAAAAAATCACAGAATTCTAACTCTGAAGATGTTCTAAGATGTCTAGACCCATTTTGTACATGTTTCCCCCATAGCATTCTTTCAATGTTTTTTGAACACCTACAACAGGTTAACCGTGGTGCTGTGCAATTTACCACTTTTGTTTATTTACTAATTTACTGTCCTTTTTCCTCACTAGAATGTAGATGGAAACTTGTCCACTGCTGGAACTTCAGTGATGTTGACAGTGCCTGGCATATTCAGGCCCCCAGTGAATAGGTACTGGGTGAATAGAGATGAAAAAAATAGTTCCTACCCCCAGAAGTTCACAGTTCGTAGGGAAAAAAAGGGGGAATATAAATGATTACAGTGCAAGGTGATTGTTTTCTAGTGAAAGTGTGCACAAGTTGCAAAGAAATATAAGACGAATTTTTGCAGGGGATTTCTGAGGCTTCACCAAGGAGGTGGTGCTTGATTTGATCCTTTTTACAAAGTATGAATATCTGTCAGTTGAATAAAGTACGGGAGGGCATTCCCAGAAGACAAGTGTTATGGGCTGAATTGTATCTCCCCCAAACTCACATACTAAAGCCTAAATCCGCAGTACGTCAGCATGTATTGGGAGATAGGGTGCTTAAAGGTAATTAAGGGGCTTCCCTGGTGGCGCAGTGGTTGAGAATCTGCCTGCCAATGCAGGGGACATGGGTTTGAGCCCTGGTTTGGGAAGATCCTACATGCTGCGGAGCAGCTAGGCCCGTGAGCCACAACTACTGAGCCTGCACGTCTGGAGCCTGTGCCCCGCAACAAGAGAGGCTGCGACGGTGAGAGGCCCGTGCACTGCGATGAAGAGTGGCCCCCTCTCGCTGTACCTAGCGAAAGCCCTCGCACAGAAATGAAGACCCAACACACCCAAAAGTAAATAAATTAATTAATTAATTTAAAAAAAAAAGGTAATTAAGGTTAAATGAGGTCACCAGAGTGAGCTCCAATCCAATGCGACTGGTGTCCTTATTAGAAGAGGAAACTCAGACACAGACAGACACACAGACACACAGAGGGAAGACGTGAGGACACAGGGAGAAGATGGCCATGTACAAGCCAAGGCGAGAGGCCTCAGAAGGAACCAACTTCATGTTACTTTGATCTTGGACTTCCAGCCTCCAGACTATGAGAAAATAAATTTCTATTGTTTAAACCACCCAGTCTGTGGTACTTTGTTATGGCAGCCCTAGCAGACTAATACAAGGGGGATAGCATGCGTACAGGGTGGAGGTGGGAGCGGGCATGGCTTCTTTGGGGACTCTGGGTCTTTTGGTAGAACCATAGTACATAGTTTTAGGAAGAGGGCTGTCTGGTAAAGAAAGAAGGAAGGGTGTGGGGTGTCAGGCTCATATGCCTACATGACTGAAGCAGGCCTAGTGTACCACAGTAGTGAGGGGTGGAGTCTGTGGTGATCTGGGGAGCACAGGCACCATCTTGAGGGGCAGATGCGTGGTGATTCTGTGGCTGATTGATGCCATGTGGGAATGGGGGCCAAGTGTTGCTAAAATTCCCTATTTTCAAGACAAGTCAGGAATATGAATTTTTATGTATAATCTTAAGATTTTATTTATTGATTGATTGATTAATTGATTGATTGATTGATTGCTGTACGTGGGCCTCTCGCTGTTGTGGCCTCTCCTGCTGCGGAGCACAGGCTCTGGACGCGCAGGCCCAGCGGCCATGACTCACGGGCCCAGCCGCTCCGCGGCATGTGGGATCTTCCCGGACCAGGCACGAACCTGCGCCCCCCGCATCAGCAGGCGGACTCTCAACCACTGCTCCACCAGGGAGGTCCCAATCTTAACGATTTTTAAAAGTTTGCAATTAATGTTTTAAACTGTGTGGGCCACAAAAATATATTTATATGTGTGTATGTGTATGTGTGTGTATATATATATATATGCTAGATGAAGCCTATGGGATGCCCATTTGTAATCCCTGAACAAACTAAGGACTGGTTCATAAAGGATGTATGATGAGGAATTTTAATTCTCCTATTTGGCAGGGGGAACAGTTGGTGAATCTTGAGTGAGATAAGTGACTTGAACTCACACTGGCAGTGGTGGTTTAGGGCAGAGCTAGGCAGGCTTTTTCTTAAAGGGCCAGATAGTAAATATTTTTTACTTTGTGGGCTGCATGGTCTCTTGCAACTACCCCACTCTGACATTGTAGCATAAAAACAGTTGTAGGCAACATGTAAGCAAATGGGCCTGGCTGCATGCCAAAACACTTCATTTACAGCAACAGATGGTGGGCCAGATGCGGTCCATGAGCTTGTTTGCTGATCCTGGGTTCAGAGGGCTGGCAACCTGGACGGGGGCGGGGTGGGTGCGGGATCCGGGGGATGGGGGTGAGGATGAGTTCAGAATAGTCTAGGTAAGAGATGAGCTGAGGCTGTGGTGGTAATGGAATGGGGAAGATAGGAGAGATCCAAGAGCTACTGAGCGGGTAACAGTGTCAAGACTTGCTGATTGATGAGCCTGTGAGGGAGAGAAAAGAACAACAGATAATGCCCAGGGTTCTGGCTGGACTGAGGGGCTCAGTTTGAACCACTTGTCGGGGAGGGAGACATTTCCCTCTACCCTTCTAGGTTCTTCTGGGTGGTCTAAGGATTAAAGAGATATGAGACAGATTAACAGGAGAAAATCAAACAAAAGTTTAATAACATGTATACATGGGAGAGACCCAGGAAAACTTCCCAAATGGCTGAAACCCTCACCTTAAATACCATCTGCTGCTAAAGACAAAAGAGGTTGTTGGGATAGGGGTTTGGGACCTCCAAGGGGAGGAAGGCAATTGCCATGGAAAAGGAAACGCAAATGTTTAGTAAACAAATGTTTGCTGGGTCTGCAGAGACAGTGGGACACAGAGAGGAATTTTAACAAACACTTGGCTAGGTTCCACACATCTAGTTCATACTCCAGAGATCTATGGTGATGCTCCCTTCCTGGAAGGGTCCTCTGTCTACATTGTTTAGGCAGTTAGGGGGAAGGTCACATTTCTTCCTGAGTCTTTTGGGCCTTGATGGTTTTCATCCCCAAATAATCCACATGCCGAAGACATTTTGGGGTGGCAAATTTGGCTCCCCTACACTTTTCAGTGTCCACGACCTCCCAAGCCAGCCCATTCCACTTCGGGGTGACCCTGATGAGTCCCTTTTTCCTGTGGACCCTAACCTATTAGAAGGAACTCTTTAGATCACAGAATTGTCCTGTCCTGCTGCTCCAGCTAAAAATGGAAAACTTCATTCTGTCCAGCACTTAGGCCATGAGCAAGTTTCATGTCTGTTGCCTTTAGGTTGTTACAGAGTCTCTGGCCCCTGGTCTTGGGATATGAAAATGGATCTCCAAACAATTAGAGTAACAAGGAGCTCTGCAGGGATCAGGACAGAGTAGGACTTGGGATGCCAATTACCAAATCTCTGTAGGTCGCCACTTTCCAGAACAGTGGGAAAAATGTGATAAATTGTTTTCTGAGCAGAGGTGGCATGGCCTGGCCTGAAGTGCACCCGCCAGGCTCTGGTGCATGCCTGCCAAACCAGGAGGCCACTTTGATGTGCTCCAGGTGGCCACTGGGGCCACCACAGGGCATCAGGAGCTGCTGGACTCTCTCTTTTCTCTGCCATAGCCCACAGATGCCCCACGGAAGCAGGAATGCTGGGGAGGGCGAGCGAAGGACCTGTTGCAGAGCTAATGAATTCTGCTCTCACGTTTCTGCAGCCGCTGCTGAGAGGTGTGTGCAAAACGGTCCCCGGGCACTTAACAGGGAGAGGAGGAAAGGATATACATATGGCCTGGTGTGCAAGGGGCTGGGCTGCCTCTGACTTTGAAGGAAGTGGCAGTACAGGACTTTATGAGACTAGAGTGGCCCTGGAGGAATCTTTGGGGATCAGACTTTATTTATTTTGAGACCCAGCAGGCCTGGTCCTGTAGTCAGAGATGAGCAAGACCTTGACAATCCAGGAGACTGATGAGGAAGGTCCAAAGGGGGAGGAAGGAGGCTCATGCATTGGGCTCTGTGGAAGAAAACAGACTGGGCTCATTCACACATGTTTATCATCGACTCCTGCTAGCACCCCAAAGCCAGGGATTATTAGGGATGCAATGTAATTGATTTCAAGTGTTACATGCTCTTGGCTTCATCTTGTTTCCTACCTTTGTTTTCTCTTCTCCTTAATTTCTCACTTTTGAAATATTGTATTTGTCATTGGAGGTGGACTGGATAAATCTAAATTGAGGTCTGGGGGTGTGGGTCTGCAACCACAGTTGTCTGTGCCTGGGTTGATTTTGTAGAAGAAAGGGTTCTTCAATGAGGAAATTTTGGGTATCGTGGCTGCATGAGAGATCCTCCGAGGGACCCTATGATGCTGTGATCCGCTTCTCAACCCCACTCCATAGGCTAGGTCTGGGCTCTCAGGAGAATGGAGGTTCTTTGTACAAGCTGATGGGGGCTTTGTGAGAATTGATGTACAGGCAGTGGGGCTGTGCATCAACCTGACAACCTGGCAAAGTACAGCGCCCTCTACTGGTGAACCACAGGTTGGTTCCGACTCAATGACCCCAGAAGGGGAATCACACCATTCAGCTCCCCAGGGATTTTAGGTCCGGCAGGTATGTCAGAGATAATCAACATTTCCTCCTCCTCCTGGGAGGAAAGCTAAGCACCAATACCACCTCCCTTTCACAGACAGCAAGTCCACCAGCCAGCCCCTGCTGAGTGAGCTCCAGTGGCGGGGCCCTGAAAGAGACACGTTCCATACGTGCTTCTAGCAGGCAGTCAGGAGCTGGCCAGAGAGATAGGAATCACAAGCCTACATCCAGAGGATTGGAACAGCTGAAGTGGTCCATCCTGGGGCAGAGGAGGAGGTGGGCTGTTGGTCCAGGACGTGTAGAGAAGGTGGAGTTTAGAGGGGTGGGTGGAGGATCGTTCCAGGTCGGGGCGCAACATAAGCAAAGGCATTTGGGGGGGAACAGTGAGGAAACTGGCCCAGTGGAGGTCTAGATTTCCTGTTGAGGTGGACAGGTGGTTCCTCCCTCTCTGCATGGCCTGTCCCATGTTACTCTGTAGCTCCTTGCACCAAAAGAATGTAGTTTATTTCCCTGCCCCTGAACTTTGGGTTTGGCCATGTGGACTGCTTTGGCCCACAGAGTAAGGCGAGAGTTACTGCATGTCAGTTCCGGGCCCAAGCCCTAGGAGGCCTCACCCGTTTCTACGTACTCTCTGTGTCTCTGCAGACACCATGAGAAGCATATACCTTGGTTAGTCTGCTGCCAGAGCCAGAGGAGGATGAGACACACGTGGAGCAGAGCCAGGGCCAAGCCCAGATCAAATCAGCCAGCCCAGCTGAGCCTACATAAGCTGAACCGCAGATGCAGGAGTTACATAAATTCTTATTGTTGCATGACACTGGGATTTTGCGGTTGTTACACAGCAGAAAGCAGTATTGTAGCCATAGTTAGCTGATAGAAGAGTGAAGGAATTCATTGGCACCTCCCAATTCTGAAAGGATGCACTTGCCTCTAAAGTCTGGGTGCACATGTTTGGGGCCATTGATATTAGCTTCTTTTCCCTTCTAGTGAAAACTTCCCCAGAGAGCAGAATTGATTTCCTCAGGGTCACACAAGTTAGCAGCAGAATCAGGGCTAAGAGGGAACACCTCTCACCTCGAGGTCAGAGTCCACTGCACCACCCACTGCACCACCGGACCTTCCTGTTTGTATTCATGCGGAGCACGGCGTGGAGGGCAGGAAAACTTTCCTTGCAGGTTGGTGAGGTCTTAGGGTTTCAGCAGACACTGATGCTCAGCTATTATCCAGATTGATGTGGCCATTTGCCATAACATTTAGCAACCTCTCTATCAAATAAATGGCCAGAGAGGCTCCTGACACTTCCAGTATAAAAGAAAGAGGAGCCATATTCTACAGCTTTACGAGGCTGCCCGAACAAGACCCGTTAAAGGAATCATTGTGGGTTGAGGCTCTGGGGCTGAATTTTGGTGTTTCTTTGCCCCACATGCCTTCAGAGTTTGCTATGAGTGATTCTGTAGGATAAAAAGGGCAGGGACAGTCAACCACAGCTGGGCAAAGTGGGTCTTGGCCGGACAGGAAGGACCATACCTATGAAATCATGGGCTGGCAAGAGAGGGCCTCTTTATAGAGAACCCCTTAAATAACTGTTCCTAGGTCTGAATTTGAGAGTGGGAAAGGGACTATTTTGCAAATGATTTAGCCATGTATAACCAAATACCACCAGGCCCATTATCTTTACTTAAGTCATTATTTACTGTAAATTGCTGGTGCTGCTGCATTTTGCCTTATGGTAAATTCTCCTTTTGGAGTTAAAGATGCCTAATAACAATTTGAGTTTCCATATGACATTGGAATGATCCAATATGAAATGTACATAATAACCGCATGCTAGAAAGGCATAACAATTTAAAAGAGGTTGAGAGAGAGAGAGAGATGGTGTGTGTGTGTGTGTGTGTGTGTGTGTGTGTGTGTGCGCGTGTGCGCGCGCACTTGCACGTATGTGTTTGATGGTGATGTTGGTGGTGAGGAGGCTGGAATTGGTGGTAGGCAGGGATGGTTTGGAAAATCTCACTCCATAGAGCTGAAAAAGGTGGAAATAATTCCCAGTCTCAATGCTACAACCTTAGAAGCCTCTTGAGTCTCAAGTGGCAGAGTGAAAAACTGTGGAGGAACTGAAGGACTCTTTCTTACATCCTTGCTGTTCAAACTGTTGTCCTCACAGCAGCAGAAATGGTGTCACCCAGGTTGTTGTTAGGAATGCAGGATCTCAGTTCCCACCACAGACCTGCTGGATCAAAATCTGCATTTCACAAGGTCTCCAGATGATTCTTGTGTACAGTAAAGTTTGAGAAGCCCTGTCTTACAAGACGGGATGAAGTGGAGGAGGTGGAAAGGATCTGTCTGATTTCGACAGTGTATGTTACAGGGGCGTGCCCAGTTTGTCAGTGTGCCATGGACTTCAGAGTTGGAAGATTTGGACTTCTGTCCTGGTGCCCTATGTGCCTTGGGAGAGTCGCTTGGCCATGTAGAGCCCCAGCGTCCCCATACATTCAGTGGGGATAATAGGGTTTAGCATGACGATAGCATGCAGTATTACTATGAAGATGAAGAGAGTATAAGTAAAGAATCTGGGACAAACCCAAGGGTCAGTATTTGTTCTGTTGTTCTTACCCCAAGACACTGAGGATTTTCCTTTCTGAATAGGTGAGCAATTAGGAGGCAGTTCAATGGCAAAATGTAACCAAAATCTATTGAGCATTTTCTATGTGCCAGGCTCACTACTATGTTTGCTAAGGGATTTTAACCTGGAGCCAGACTCCTTGGTGCAAAGTCTGCTAGGAGACAATGGGCTGGTTACATAACCTCTCTGTGCCTCAGTTTCCTCATCTGTGATATGGGGATAATAAAACTGCCTATTTTTTTGTGAGCATTATGTGAGTACAGTTGTCCCTTGGTAACCCTTGGGGGGATTGGATGTTAAAATCTGCGGATGCCCAAGTGCCTGATATAAAATGGTGTAGTATTTGCATATAACCTATACATACACCCCACTTATACTTTAAATCACCTCTAGATAACTTATAATACCTAATACAATATAAATGCTATATAAATAGTTGCCGTGTGCAGCAAATTCAAGTTTTGCTTTTTGGAACTTTCTGGACTTAAAAATATTTTTGATCCATCAGTTGGTTGAATGTGCAAATGCAGGAGCCACAGATACAGAGGGCCAACTGTAGTACATACATGTTCAGTGCTTACTGGAGAGTCTCATGTATAATGAGTACTGAACCATCATTAGCCATTATTAACACACTTATTTAACCCTCACTGCAGTCTCTGGAGGAGAGCATTATTATCCTTATTCCATAGTTGAAAAACTGCGAGGCTAAGGAAGTTGCCTAGGGCCACATGGCTGGGAAATTGTAGAGCCAAGATTTGAACCCACATCTCTCAGACTCAGAGACCATGTACCTCATCAACTCATAGTTCTGTTCTGCCTATATTAAGAGGTCAGGAGAGTAACCCTGTAACCAGACCAGCTGCCCCAGGAGTTGCTCTTGGTTTCCTTCCTTACGGTAGTCAAGGCAAAACCAAATGGAATTGGAAGAAATCAAAGTGCCAGGAAGTGGAAAGGCAGACTCTCAAAGCACTTGTGCTGATATTTACTGCTTCCCTTTGAAATGCTTTGTTCATAACCTATCAAGGGCAATTTGGAAACATGTGCTCATGGAGGACAGCGTTGGCTGCTTTTTGACACTGTCGTTTCTATTATATATACAGCGACAGCCGCACAGGCTCGGCCTGGACATGACTTATTCATGGGGCAGCCCGGCCCCAGCTAAGCTAGTCTTCGGTGCTTGCGGTAGATTGCACTAGAAGAAAGGGAATGTGCAATTTGGGGAGGTAATTATTTTTTCACGTATTCATTAAAAAGAAGGGATTTTCCAATTACCACTGGCATGAAAGAAACTTTTTAAATTAAAATTTCAGATTAAAATCTAGAGAGAGCTTGTACTAGATTGGAAACCAAGAGTCTTGGCTTCCATGTAGCTCAGTGTACTTTTCAGATTCCAGTCCTGTCTCTGCATCTTACCAGCTGAGTGACCTCGAGTGAGTTGCTTCACCTGTCTGAGCCTCAGTTTCCTTATCATTAAGATGGGCATTCTGGTTGTTCTGAGAAGATTAAATGAGGTATCACACATAGAGAGCTTAGTGCGAGACCCGGTATATAGTAGGTGCTTAGTGAACGTTTGCTATTATTATAAACAGTTCCAGAACTGGCTTTGTGACCTAGGGTGAATTAGTTTTTTTAAGTGGCTTACTTTCTAAAAATGAGAAAGTGGGGTAAGATTATTTTAGTTTCCTCTAAATCAGCCATTTTGCATATATTTCTGCTCAAGTCCCTTTGTCTGTGTCCCCCATGGACAGGAGAAAGAATCCATCTGAACGGAATCCATCTCTGCATCTATCTATCTATCTATCATCTACCTATCTATAACATTGTCTATCATCTATTGATATCAGACGTGCATTCCATAAAGACTAAGAGGAAAAAAATTTCAAAACATTTCCATTCCTTGAGACTGAGCAGAGTGTAAGCTTGCCATTTGAGTGAATATGGAGTTTGTGGGCAAGACATTCTCTTCTTAACTTATTACAATCTTTATAAGCACAGTAGAGATCTTGGTCTTGGCTTAATTGCTGGCTATTTCATGGTTGTCCGACTTTTTTTCCCTGTCTTTGTTTGTTGATGGTTTGAAAGGAGTGGGCTAAGTCTAGTGAAATCCACCTTGCTATGAAACTACCTCACAAAATGTTAGTCTAGCTTTTTTTCCCTTAGACCCACATCTTGAAATAAAACAGTGATTAATAATTTTTTTTTTTTTTTTTTTTTTGCGGTACGCGGGCCTCTCACTGTTGTGGCCTCTCCCGTTGCGGAGCACAGGCTCCGGACGCGCAGGCTCAGCGGCCATGGCTCACGGGCCCAGACGCTCCACGGCATGCGGAATCCTCCTGGACCGGGGCACGAACCCACGTCCCCTGCATCGGCAGGCGGACTCTCAACCACTGCGCCACGAGGGAAGCCCTAATAATATTTTTATAGGAGGCATATTGTCTGAAATATTTTAATGGAGTTCAGTGAAATTTATTCTGTAAGATCTAGTGGAGAGATGTAATTTCCATGAGTAATAGTTATCACGAATATTATCATGCTCCCTAGGAGGGAGAGAGGGAGGGAAGGAGAGAGGAGAGGGAGAATGAGACAATAACTTAAACCTTAGAGCATGTTTTTATAAATGATGGTAATTATTTCTTGCATTTGAATACTCTATAATATATATCACATATTAACATATACAATATATTATATAATAATATAGTAACACACAGCCTTTCTTATTTCATCCTCACAGCCACTTTGTGAAAATGACATTTTCCCATTAGCCAGGTTGGGAAGCTGAGGGTCTAAGAGGCTTAGCCCAAACGTGCCTCTGGTTAATGAAGAGCCAGGGTTCCCACCCACTTTTCTAGACTCCAAGTGCAGTGTTTAAATTGTAACACAGCCTTCCTGGCACAAACCCAGTGCGATGGTTTACATCCTGTTTCTCCCACCCTCTCTCCCCATCCCCTCATGCCCTGCAATTGTTGAGAAGTGGATTATTTGGTGGACAGAATATCCACATTAACTGAGAACTGTTCCAGAGGTCATACCCTTATAGCTAATTTTCAGAAAGTTGGAACCCTCTTTATTCTAAAACTCTATAGGGGAAAAAAATCTTTTGATTCAGAGAGCACTTCAAGTTCTTATAAGGTCTGAGCATCTTTTGGCTAAGAGCATCACTGTTCTTTTAAAAATTCCAAGGAACCTTTCTGCTTATTTCGAGTTCCCCGGTTGCTCATATTCTGAATAAGCAGCTGTTTGCTGAATTTACACCGCACTCAGAGTAAATACTCTTGTATTGCAGAGCAATACAAGAGTATTTACTGGCCCATTGATCTACAGTATTTGTCTGGCCCACTGATCTACCCCAAATGCCTAGACAATGCCTGGCAAAGAGCAGCTGCTCCGTAAATTCATGTGAAAGAATGAGTGAATGAGACAGGACTAGTCTTATTTTTAAATCTCTCTCTTTAACTCTGCTTTTGGATTTTTGGGTGGGAGAAGCTAATGTCTGGATGAAAAAGGGAATTCAGGCTAATTACCTTTAATTAAAACAGACACTCCCTGGGGATGGGGACAGCTCTTCTCCTTCCTTCCATTCCTTGCCTTCTCTCTCCAGATTCACCTTCTTTGCAGTCAGTCCATCTTCCCTTTCTCCCTCTGTATTCCAGTCACCCAGCAGGACTTGGTGCTTACTCTGGAGGTCTGTCATCATGTAGCTGGATAAAAGGACAAACCAACATGAAAATCTCATATTTAAGGAAGAGTCTTTTTCCTAAACCAACCAAAGCTGCCTAGTCTATTCTTTGGAATAGAATTTATGCAAATGAGGCTATTGTCAGAATGATTAGAAACGTGAATTCTGGCATCAGACAAACCTGGTTTTTAATCTTTCTACTACACCCTAGTGTGGTGGCTGTTGGGAATTCATTTCACCTCTTTAATGCCTTGGCGTTCTCATATGCGAAATAGGGGTAATGGTGGTACCCACCCTTCTAGGGAAGTGATGAGTATTAAATGCGATGATGCAGCTCTGTGTAGTCCTGGTACTGTGGATTGATTGAGGCACTCAGAGGGAAGTGTTGTTATTAATATCTTCCTTCTCTCTCACCCCTTTCCAAGGACGCGGGGAAAGTGTTTATATTCCCCCAAGATGCATCTTGGGGAGTTCATTTTCTATTTTTTTGAACAATTTTAGAGAGACGAGGATTTTGATGCCTTCTCTTTTCCCACTCCAAGCAAGCACTTCCTTAGTTTTATTTGTGTTGGCTCTTTTCTGTGATTCCCCCTCTGCCATTTTTGACTCAAGGGAGTTTTCTTATCCAGTTAAAGCATTTCTGACCTCAGGCTTTGGTGGCAGCAAAATGACATGCTTATCTATATTATTCAATAGGAATCCTCAACTTCAGGGGGAAATCTGATGATTCCATTATTCATACCTAGGAGTGAGAGTAGGCAATGAACAGAAGCCTTTAGGAATCCCAGAAAACAGGCTTAACACTTTCTGGTCGAGGGTAGACACAATATTCTACAAGATCCTGATGATATGGGGCTCTGGCTGTGCTCCTGGCCGGACCTTCATTTCACTCCATTCTCTTTACTTTCTTCTCTCTACTTTTTCCAGCCCCTCTTATGCTTTTTTTTTTCCATTTGCTGAATGACATTATATTTCTCCTACTACAGGGCATTTGTATATTCTCTTCCCTTTGCCTTGAGTGATTTACCCTTCTTTTTTCTCCTCTTTAGTTGACTTATCTGCATCCTTCAGATATCATCCTCCAATCATGTTCTCCCAAGCATCATTTTGGTATTGTGAGAAGGGCATAAATTAGCACCAAACAAATTAAGAAAAGGGCAAAGATTAATTCTTATGATCAAAATATCACCTTTGTTAAACTGGAAAAGCTAATGTTGGAAAATATGGCTTATTTCTGTTGTTGAGTGAGATTCTTAATACTAAACCCAGAATTAACTAAGCTCACAGGCAGCACTGGACCACACAGGATCCGCAGTGGTAAGCCTGCGTCTGTAAAACTTAAAGCATAACATCAAAAGCACAGGCAACACAGAAAACATAGATAAGTTGGACTACATCAAAATCAAAAACTTTTGTGCATCAAAGGACACTAGCAACAGAGTGAAGGGCAACCCATGGAATGGAGAAATTATTTCCAAATCATATATCTGATAAGGAGTTAATATCCAGACTATATAGAGAATTCCTACAACTCAACAACAAACAAATAACCTGATTAAAAAATGGGCAAAGGACTTGAATAGACATTTCTCCAAAGAAGATATATATACGGCTGGTCAATAAGCATATGAAAAGATGCTCAACATCACTAATAGGGAAATGCAAATCAAAACCACAATGAGATAACACTTCATACCCATTAGGATGGCTGTTATCAAAAAGAGAAATTAAGTGTTGGTGAATTTGTGGGGAAATTGGAACACTTGTGTTTTGCTGGTGGTCATGTAAAATGGTACTACAGCTACTGTGGAAAACAACTTGATAGTTCCTCAAAAAATTGAAAATGGAATTACCACATGGTCCAGCAATTCCACTTCTGGGTATATACCCCCTAAAAATTGAAAGCAGGAACGCAAACAGACATTTGCATACCCACATTCAGAGCAGCATTATCTGCCATAGCTGAAAGGGGAAAGCAGCCCAAGTGTCCATCGATGGCTGAATGGATAACAAAAATGTGGTGTGTGTGTGTGTATACAATGGCATATTTTTCAGCCATAAAAAGGAAGGAAATTCTGACACCTGCTACAACATGGATGAACCTTGAGGACATTATGCTCAGTAAAATAAGCTAGTCACAAAAAGACAAATACTGTATGATTCCACTTATATGAGGCATCTAAAGAAGTCAAACTCATAAAGACAGGAAGTGGGATGTTGGTTGCCAGGGTCTGGGGGAGAGGGGAGAATGGGAAGTTATTTAATGGGGACAGAGTTTCAGTTTGGGAAGATGAAAAAATTTCTGGAGACAGATGATGATGATGGTTGCATGAGAATGTGAAGGTACTTAATGCCACTGAATTGTACACTTAAAATGGTCAGAATGGTAAATTTTATATTATGCATATTTTGCCAAAAAGAAAAACTTAAGCATGGAAGAGCAAACGAAGCAGATGTTTCTGCCGTGGCTGCCTCCTAAGAGGAAGGAGAGGGCAACAACGGGCTCAGCAAAAATTCTCTTCCTAACTCACCAGTGGAGGAGGGGGACAGAGGGCAGGACTGTTTCATTAACGGAATTCTCTCCACCTGAGAAGCAACATAGGGCTGGCGAAGAAGCATCTCCCCAGCACCATCCTGAAACCAGCATTTAATCAGTTTTCCCTGTTTTATTTTTACATAGAACCCTGTATATTTCTTGAGGGCTTCTTAGATCATAATTGTATTTCTGTGTGTGTAATCATTTAGTACATATCCCTATTATTAGGTTGAACCGTATGAAATTGCCACCCTTGTCAGTAAACCGTGGTTGATGATTGGCAGTCTCATGTGGTTCAGTACTCAGCAGAGTAAGCACTGGCAGGTAAAGGCTGTGTCTGGTTTTGATAACTCATCCTACACGCGGGGCTTAGCACAGAGCTGCCATAATGTAGGCACTTAGCAAATTATTATCCTCATAAACGTAAGTAACTATTTACCAAATAAATGGAATGGATGTCCCCATCAGATATCACAAATTAAAAGATGAAACGCCTTAATTCTTTTAAAAAAGAAATAGAGTGATATGTCTGATGTTGAGTACTGATGTCATGACATTTAATGGTCAAATATTAGTTATCTCTCATCTATCCTGATTTTGTTGTCTTGAATAGTATAAAGTAATAGAAATAAAATAAATACTTTCTAGAATATGTAGGAATGAATGTTTTAAGGAATGGAGAAGAGTCCCTCTATGATTACTAGCTTGCTTTAAGGAATAAACACTCATTTCATCAAACAAGATTGGGGCTGACCTTCTTGTTCCCCAGCATTCAACCAGATTTTTTTTTTTTTTTTTTTTTTTTTTTTGGCTGTGTTGGGTCTTTGTTGCTGCGTGCGGGCTTTCTCTAGTTGTGGCGAGCAGGGGCTACTCTTCGTTGCGGTGCGCGGGCTTCTCATTGCGGTGGCTTCTCTTGTTGCAGAGCACGGGCTCTAGGCGCGCGGGCTCAGTAGTTACGGCACGCGGGCTCAGTAGTTGCGGCGCGCAGGCTCTAGAGCGCAGGCTCAGTAGTTGTGGCGCACGGGCTTAGTTGCTCCGCAGCATGTGGGATCTTCCCGGACCAGGGCTTGAACCCATGTCCCCTTCATTGGCAGGTGGATTTTTAACCATCGCGCCACCAGGGAAGCCCTCAACTGGATATTAAGTCTCAAGCCAAGATTCAAACCAATTCTGCTGGAATCCATACCTACATCATTTTCCCCTGTATATTTGCCTTCTCCCATCGTGCCTGTTTTAATTTGAATTCAGTATTGCCTTTTCCTCTATTCTATTTCAGATGGGCTGATTTTTTTTAAAGCAATATCTAGGGCTGTGGGGTGTTAGGGAAAGAGCCCACCTCACTGACCCTTACTTGCATTTCACAGGATTGCAGAGTTGAATTTTTCCCTCTCTCTCCCCTTATTTTCCTGTTACCTCACCCTGCACCCTGTTGTTTGGATCCAAAGTTTATTTCTAGAAATGGAATTCCATTTCCACAATTTTTTTTTCTCATAGTCTGTGCAGAGAGGCAGACTAGCATAATGGTTAAAAGTGTAGGCTTTGCTGCATAGCACAGGGAGATCAGCTCCGTGCTTTGTGACCACCTAGAGGGGGTGCGATAGGGAGGGTGGGAGGCAGCCGCAAGAGGGAGGAGATACAGGGAATATATGTATATGTATAGCTGATTCACTTTGTTATAAAGCAGAAACTAACACGCCATTGTAAAGCAATTATACGCCAATGAAAATGTTAAAAAAAAAAAAGTGTAGGCTTTGGAATTAGACAGATTGGGCCTGCCACTTACGAGCTGTGTGACCTTCGGCAAGTTACTTAAGTTCTCTTTGCTTTAGTTTCCTGATTTCTAAAATGCGGGTTAAATGGGTTAATATGTACAAAGATCATAGAACAGATTCTGGAATGTAGTTAAAGCTCTAGCAATATTAGTTGTTATTAATATAATCATTAATATTATTATTATTAATGATATAGTAACAATCACTTGAAATTTTAGTATGAGTGAAATCTTTCAGAAAGGATTTCTAGGAAATCAGAGACCAAAAATAAAAAATGAAAGAAAGAAAGAAAGAGGGAGAGAAAGGGAGAGA
Source organism: Physeter macrocephalus (assembly GCF_002837175.3). Classification (NCBI taxonomy): domain Eukaryota; kingdom Metazoa; phylum Chordata; class Mammalia; order Artiodactyla; family Physeteridae; genus Physeter; species Physeter macrocephalus. The sequence goes on from NC_041227.1 coordinate 59,226,048, forward strand.
GAGAGAGGGAGGGAGGAAGAAAGAAAAAGAAAGGAAGGAAGGAAGGAGGGAAGAAAGAAGTCAGTCAACTAAAGTACCAGAGGTTTTTGTTTGTTTGTGTGTTTGTTTATAGACTTGGTTCTAAGATGGAGGAAGCAGGGAGCAATTTTGAATCTCAATGGCAGGAAAAGGTAGTGGGAAATAAAGAGAGAGGGAGAAGCTTAGTTACACTCGCTCCTATGCAATACAGAGAGGGTCAGTGAGGTGCACTATTTCTCCAACACTTCAAAGCTGTAGATATTGTTTTTAAGAAATGGACTCAATCTCAAATAAAATGGGATAAATGTGATGCCAAGCCCAAATTAAAACAGGCAAAACGAGAGAGAAAATTCTGGGGCTCTGGGATGGAGCAAGCCTACTGAGAGGGAGAAGCATAAGCCTTGGCATGCTGTCGGTATGCAGTAAAAGACTGTGAGATAAATTTGTTGAATCACAGCAAACTAGCATTTGGAATTTGGGAGCTCAGAGGTTATGCACAGAAGTTGACATGACCCGTCTCTGACAGAAACATTTCCGCCTAGAAAATGAGGTGGCACAGAGCCATCAGGTCCAGCTCAAAGATTCCAGGATATCAGAGGGGATGTGGACTCAGTGTGATGCATGGAAGTCCCTGGAGACACAGGAGAGAAGTTGCTCTCGTGTAGCAATATCCCAAACCACCTTGAAGAGACTGAATGACAGTTTGAGCTGGATGAAATATGGCTGAACCTTCTTAATAATGATAGTGGCAAATGATGATGATAATGATAATTAAGTCATTTCTTTGTGCCAGGCAGTGTTCTAAGCTCTTCAGGTGTATAGACAACCTCACGACCCAGGTACCACTATACATCCTGTATTTCAGATGAAATCTTTTGTGGCAGCAGAATCCTAAGATGACCCTCCTGATCTCTGCTGCTGGGTATAATGCCCTGGCCAGTCCTTTCCGCATTAGTGTAGAAGGACCTGTGACTTGCTTCTAGTCAATAGAATATGGCTAAGGTCGTGGATGAGGTATCACTTCCTTGATTAAGCTATGTTCTGTGGCAAGGGTGATGGCATGCCACTCCCTTCATTATGTTATTTTATATATCTATATCTAGTTATATAGATATTGATGGGTAGAGAGTTATGTTGATACTTATGTGACTCTGAGAAGAGTCATTCTCACTTTCCTGTTAGCTTTAAAGAAGCAGGCCACTAAGAGTTCTACAGCCACAAGGAAGTGATTTCTACCAGCAATATGAATGAGCTTGGAAGCTGATCCTCCTCCAGTCAAACCTCTAGGTGAGACCGTAGCCTAGTGATACACTGAGCAAAAGGGCCAGCTAAGTCATGTCCAGACTCCTGACCCATGGACACTGTGAGATAATAAATGTATGCTGTTTTAAGCTGCTAAATGTATGGTAATTTGTTACACACTAATAAAAAAAACAGTACATCTTTTGGCAAGGAATTAGAGCGATTGACTAGGTTCTATGATTCAGATAATCAGTCTCCCAAGAGGGCCAAACCAGAGTAGGACAAGTAGAACATAAGAGTTGAGGCCCCTTCCTTACATGGAACTATCTTAGTCCAAAAAGTCTCTCTAGTTTTCCCATGATGCTTCTGAGACATTCTGAGCTCCTTATCCTAGTTAGTTAGTTGTCCCATAGCACTCGGTACTTTGCTATCATACTCTTGTCTCATGTAGAACACTTGCTTATTTATTTGTTACTGCCACTGAAATATAAGCTAGTGAAGGCAGGGACTGAATTTGGTATCTTCAGCATCTAGCCCAGTGCATGGTTCTATAAATATTTGTTAAATGAAAATATGAACATGTGAATGAGCAAATAACTGACTGATGGACATTGCTAATAAAGGTGTCACAGCCTAGTGATTAAGGGTAAGGAAGCTGAGACATTAAGCAACATGCCTAAGGTATGACTATGGACAGGCTTGGACTTGGGACCTGTGCAGACCACCTAACACCATCCCTCTGGCCCCACCCACTGATTGGTCCCCACCCTCACCCCATTAAGAAACCAGCTCACCCACTCAGAGAGGGAGGGCCAGCAATGGAACCTGTTCTTTGTTTTTGCTCCCTCGTGCTGCAGCATGAGTCCCATTAAAGTCTTGCCTGAATTTCTTGTCTGGCCTCTAATCAATTTCTGTTAATTAAAGAGTCCAAGAACCAAGGGCGGTAACATACTAGAAAGTGGTATAGATCAGGGATCTGCAAGCTATAGCCCACTGGCCAAATCCAGTCTGTCACCCATTTTTGTAACAACCATGTGATAATAATAGTTTTTACATTTGTAAATAGTTGGAAAAGCCAAAAAATAATATTTTACAATGTTTGATAATTGTAGAAAGTTCAAATTTCAGTGTCCAATAAATAAAGTTTTATTGGCACACGGTCCTGCCAATTTGTTTACCTGCTGTCTAGTGGCTGCTTTTACACCACAGTGACCGTTGAGTGGTTGTAACAAAAACCACATGGCCTGGACAGCTTACAGTGTTTGCTATCTAGTACTTTACAGAAGAAGTTGACTCTGGAGTCAGGCTGTATGGATTCCAATCCCAGCTTATTTCTCTGCTGTATAATCTTTTTTAAAAAATTAATTAATTAATTTTTTGGGCTGCTTTGGGTCTTTGTTGCTGCATGTGGGCTTTTCTCGAGTTGCGGTGAGCGGGGGCTACTCTTCATTGCGGTACGCAGGCTTTTCATTGCGGTGGCTTCTCTTGTTGCTGAGCACAGGCTCTAGGTACATGGGCTTCAGTAGTTGTGGAACATGGGCTCTAGAGCGCAGGCTCAGTAGTTGTGGCGCACGGGCTTAGTTGCTCCGCGGCATGTGGGATCTTCCCGGACCAGGGCTCGAAGCCGTGTCCCCTGCATCGGCAGGCAGATTCTTAACCACTGTGCCATCAGAGAAGTCCCGTCTGCTGTATAATCTTGCATATCAGTTACATTTTTTTGTTTTCTCAAAATGGAGACAATTACCTAGCTCTTAACACAGTGGTGAGAATCATTCTCGTGCACAAAGGAAGCTTCTGATCAATGTCAGTTTTCATAATTACTATGCCATAGAATATCCAATTCATGTTATGAATTTTTATTCTGTAGGAGAAATAGTTGTGCTATTTTAGATGGCTATCTGGTGTTTCTGGATACTTTTTGATTATTTAAGATTCTGGTGACCAGATTATTTTAGTTAAGATTCTGGTACAAATGACCTTTGTACCCACTGAACTACCATCTTCTGCCAGTCCCTGCCAAACAGAACAATACCTTTCCCAGACTTATTTGTGTGTGTGTGTGTGTGTGTGTGTGTGTATAATACATATTGCACTTGGAGGATGATTCTTCCTTTGGTAAAATGCCCTGCTTTGAAAGCTTCATGACAAGACAACATTGGAAATTTGGACTCATATATGGGGCCAGGTTCTCATCTACAATATATTGTCCTGGGAGCCAGCATTCATATGACTCTCTCCTGGGAGCCAGTGAAGAAGACGATAAGGTAGTATTGCCTGTGAATAATCAGAGTTAAAATGTTTTCCACCAGCCTTCATAGTACCCGAAATTCTTCTACTGGATATTCATTACTTGAGCTCTCAAGTTATTTTAGTCTTTAGAAATATTCTAGCAGCTAGTGGAGTGCCAAGGATATTGTAGATACATGAAACTGAGCAGGATTGTCATGCTAGTGGGTGGTCCAGTGAAGCGTAAATGTCTCAGAAGAGATGAATATTCCTCAGGAATCTCACCTCTTTTTCTCTCGGTGAGGCGCTGATGATGGTTGCATTTTCAGAGGAAAGTGACCAAAGGCAGAGAGAAGTCTTACTACTGGCATCTGAGAGTAAGAGACTTGTTCTCCAAGTTCATCTCTCATCCATCCCAACAAAGCTTCATCAGAGTTTCTCAAACTTTAGTGTGTCTAACAGTAATCTGTAGAACACGTTAAGAGTGAAGAAGATTCCTAGATCTCAACCCCAGGTATTCTGGTTCTGCAGCTCTGGTGTGGTGGCTTTTTCTTCCTTTAAGAGCACCCCAGGTGGTTCTGATGGAAGTGGTCTCTGGACTGCACTTTGAGAAAGTTTAACCTAGGTGTAATTGACTTTCAAACTCTGTGAGTTCAACCATAAGTAGACAGTGATTGGCTTTTGCCAGTGTCCCTTTTTTGTGATTGATGATCCCAAAGGTGACTTGTAGTCCCACCAGAGAATCTAACTTCTGTAATCATAGAACCAATTAGCCCTAGGGTTCTTCCAAGCCAGAGTGTTGGAGGTCTAGCCATTAGGCTTTCTGGTCAGATAAGTGTGCAGTCAGTGATCTGTACATCAAGCAACTTGTTCAGGCCATACACAGTGCCTCTTTTGGCCTTTGGAAATGATAGTTAATGCCTCCTGGTCATTATACTCTTCTCCAAAAAGGTCCTCAGAAGGAAAGTGTCTCTGAAGCAATGACCACTGGCTTCCATAAAGAATCTCATCCAAGGGCCGGACTCTCACATACTGGAGCTAAAACAGTCAGCCATAGAGGCTTATAAACTTCAAAATAAAAGATTCCTTGGCCTCTGGCAGGGAGACATTATAAATCTTGCTGAGAACTTGAAATGCTGGTTAAACTCATTATTTGCTGTTCAAGACTCTCCTCTTGCAGTTTTCATCCTTTGTTAAATTTATAATCTCTAAATCCTTAGCCAAGATCCAAGCCTTTAGGGAGGAAGCAGCCAGAAGATTTAAAATTTATCCTGTCCCCAGGATGTTAATGGTGAAATAGACTTTGGTAATATGTTCTTAATTGTCACCATAAATCAACATCGTACGATATAAGTTTGCCCATGCAAATTGCCAGTTGGAGAGGAAAATGCTCTGGAGACAGCTGTAACTTTGATGAGACAAGTGGCCTGTCTCTGGAGATGTGGCCCAATAAACATACTAATTCACTCCCTGAATACCTACCTACCTGCCATGCTCTTTACCCTCTGATAAAGTACTCTCCTGGCTGAGGGAGGAAGCTCCTAAATGTTGAGTGTTGAAATTTCAACACACAGAGAGAAGGACATTCTTGCCCCTGGGCTGTAGTTTTTCACTGAAATCTTCTGTACCTTAGGGATTGTTCCTTTAAATGTGTCCTCTGGAATATGTCAGTCAGCTTATGCAGTCTTTGAGAGTTTCTCTAAGGAAATCCCAATTATTTTTTCTTTGCGTGCATTTCCTTTCCAGTTAATTCACCCATCAAACCCATGCTGCATACCTATTATGTGCACTATTCTTGGCACGCAGCTGTAGCAGAGAGTAAGATAGAAAAGATCCCTATACTTATGGGGCTTATATTCCAGAGGAGAACAACAGACAACTTATTTTTACGAATAAAAATATCAGGCTCTTATGGGTTGGGTGGTTAAAGAAGTCTTATCTGAAGAGTTCAAATCTGAGACCTGAGGAAAAGAAGCAGCCAGACACAATCTAGGGGAAGGGTGATAGAGGCCAAGGTAAAATCAGGGACCCTAAAGAATGAGGTTGGCATATTTGATACACAGTAAAAAGGCAAAAGTGGCTGAAGTACGAGTAAGAGGCACAGTGCAAAGAGATGAGATTGGAGAGAAGGGCAAGGTCAAATCCTAGAGGGCTGGCAATGGGCAGTATCCTAAGCATGAAAGGGAGCCCTGTAGGTTTTAATGACATGGTGTAATTTTAAAGTCCAGTTCATTCTGCAGAGAATGACCTGTAGCAGGACAAGCGTGGAAGCTGGGAGGTCAGTGAGAAGACTCTAGCAGCTTTGCAGGTGAGAGATGATGACCAGGATAAGAGGATGGAGAGAAGATGATGGGTTGGAGGGAGTGGAAGGAATCGAGTGACATTTCAGTTTTTGGTTGGAGCAGCTGGGTGCCTGGTGGTGCCATTTACTGAAATGGGAAAGAGACAGTTTGTTTTTGCTTGGGGTTTTATCTAGGGACTAGGAACTCAACAGTTCTGTTTTGGCCTTGTTAAATTGGAGGTGACTAGAAGACATTGAAATTGGGCTGCTGAGCCTGCAGGTCATAAATGAGCCTGGAGCTCAAGGGACAGAGTGAAAACCCTTACGGGTGATCTGAAAGGCTCGCAGCTGAAGGACAGGAAACTGACAGCTTCCGTTAGCACTGACTTTATTATTACAGATGATTAGCCGAGCCGCCACCTGGCAGGGGCACTGAGCAAGTAAGAAACTAGACCATTGAAGACCCCGACTTCAAGCTACCCCCACTTATGTATCTAGCATCTCACTTGTGTTCTTTCATGGTGTTTCCTGTGTGCAGATTACCAATTTTTTCATTCAACAAATATTTCTTGAGCACCTACTATGTACTGGACACTGTGCTAAGCTCTTGGGAAAGAAATATATGTGTCCCTGCCATCTTGACCTGCTTTGTCAACTAAGTTACAGTTGTCTTAGGGAGTAGTTTTATAAGGTTCAAGAGACCAAGATTTTGATCCCAGCTGTCAAACTTGCTAGTTCTATATTTTTAAGCTGATTTTGTTTTTTAAGCTATCATATAATAAAAGTGATTTTTTGGTATTTAGTTCTATGAACTCTAACACAAGTATGTATACATATAACCACCACCACGATCAGGATACAGAACAGTTTCCATTCCAGGAAATTCCTCTTATAGTCATACTCTACCCCTACTCTTGAGTCACCTCAGTGTAAGGGGGAGGGAGTTAAGTTATTTCTGAGTTCTCTCCCACATTTCAAACTCTCTGACCTATGATCCCCGGTGTTTGGTTCATGTGGACAAGGTCACGAAAGGTGCATCACTGGAATGAGAGGAGAAATACAAGAAGAAGCTGAACTTAGACAGGAGAATACATTGAACCGGAACAGAGGTGGCCTCAGAGAGGAAGGGAAAAAGAAGGACTGAATCCAGGTGCTGTTCGCCTAGAATATATGCTTGTTTTGATGGCAGGGCTGCATTTTATCCCTGTGCTCTCATCCAGGAAGCAGGGACTAGAAACTGGTTGGTGTGCATGGATAGGTGAAGCCATATATGCTGGAAGGTAACCAGGTAACCCCAGGATGAGGAGACCTCAAAGTTACTGAGACAAAGTTTCTACCTTCTCTATGCAATGAGCTCTGAAAATCAAAAGTAAGTTCAGTTTAAAAAAATTATGACATTTCTTGCTTATCTCTTTTGGACTCTGATTTTTACCCAAGACAAAGAATAACTTTAGAGGGAAAATTTAGTTCCCTGTCTTTGATCACGAATGTGCTGAGGCAGGAAGTAGATACACACAGTTGCAAGGTTGTCAGGTAAACTTTTGAGGCCGAGGGCTGCGTGAATTTACTGAAAGGGTCTTCCCATGAATACCTGATGCATAGAGAAGGGAGAAAGAAAGCAGAGTAACCATCAACAGGCTTGCCTGTGGTGCTGAGCAGACCACACCAAGGATGTGGGTCCCAAGTCAGCATTTTGCCTTTTTCCTTCGCAGGCTCCTTTCCCTGAATTGTATGGCACATTAAACTCAAACAATAACATCCTTCAGGATCCATAACGGTGCATCATTATATAAGTTAAGGAGTTAATTAAAGGGGGGCCGTACCTCCCTGCTTTCATTGTACTAAATCACCTGTGCCCCATTTCAGCCAGTGTTTCCAAGCCAGAAATTTGCCCATAAAATGATCTCACATTAGTCCAGCGTATTGGGTTTCATTTCCTCTTATGCAATGATCTATTAGTAATTGGAGAAGACATTACAGCCGAATAAATAATTGAATATATATTAAATGACGTTGGAGTCGCACTTGGGCTGAGGAGACGTGCTCATGTCATGTATTTAAACTCTTGAGAGGGCAAAGCATCCTTGCCCGGCAGTTGTCCATCCTCTTCTGGAGGCATGGGGTCCTTGTTGTTGCATATCCTCTTTTTGTAGGTGAAATGCAGACCCTGTAAAGGTCAGACCATCTGCTGAAATGTAAAAGAAGTTGGCAGCAAAGTCAGGGTGTCACCAGGAGGGTTCTAACTGTCTGATGAGGGGCTTCACAAGGTGGCCTTTATTTTGGGGAGAGATTTATCATTGTCCAGGACCTCCCAGGCTCAGAAACTCTCTGTATCAGCACAGGCGAGCAGAATATTCTCTCTCAGGGAGAGAGCTTGATTCAATCAAGCTTGCAGACATGGAGAAAACACCCAATTGCCAACATATTCATTTAAAAGGAGGAAATATGACAGCCTGGAGGCAGGGTCTCTGTGTTTAGTTGCACAGAAAGTGTCCTGCATAATTCCAGGGAGTACCATTCATATTGGGGTTCTTGCCAAGGGCATACTTTTGTCTCCTGGACAAAACCTTGTACCCTAGAAGGCAAGTGACCACTTGGTTTTACAGATGAAGAAACAGAGGCCAAGATAATTTGGTGATATACCTAAGAAATCGATTGATCTAGTGGTAGAACTTGGGCTCAAACCCAGGTCTTCTGGTTCCTAGCCCAGTCTTACCTCTCACTGCATGTTGACTTTTTAGGTTACATCCCATATGACTCCATTTATGTAACATTTGTGAAATTACCTAATTTTAGAAGGGGGGGAACCAAGGTTTAAAGATGGGGAGGGGTGGGCTTCCCTGGTGGCGCAGTGGTTGAGAGTCCGCCTGCCGATGCAGGGGACACGGGTTCGTGCCCCGGTCCAGGAAGATCCCACGTGCCGCGGAGCGGCTGGGCCCGTGAGCCATGGCCGCTGGGCCTGCGCGTCCGGAGCCTGTGCTCCGCAACGGGAGAGGCCACAACAGTGAGAGGCCCGCGTACCGCAAAAAAAAAAAAAAAAAAAAAAAAGATGGGGAGGGGTATGGGTTGGGAGTGAGGTGGGGGTAATTATAAAAGACCAACCTGAGGGATCCTTGGGGTGATGAAAGTGTTCTGTATCTTTATGTGATGGTGGATACATGTACCTACACATGTGCTAAAATTGTATACCACTAAATATACCTCCCACCCCACAAATGGGTATAGATAACAATGTGGAAATCTGAATAAGACCAGTAGATTTTATCACTATCAATATCCTGGTTATGATATTATACTATAGTTTTGCAAAATGTTACTACTGGGGAAAACTGAGCAAAGTGCACACACTGTATCACTTCTTACAACTGTACAGCTACAACTATCTCAATAAAATTTCAATTAAAAGATAAATGAACTAAAGTTCACTATAACAACATTGGTAAGTCCCAATGATGCTGTTTACTTTTCTCGTGTTTGGAATATTTATTTAAAAATTCCTTAAAAACATTGTGATATTTTTATTATGAAACTTTTCAAACACACAAAGTAGAAAAGACAGTATAATGAACACCCATTTAGCTCCCACATAGCATTTGTTAGCATTTTGTCAAATTTTTCTAGAACATTTTAAAGTAAATACAGAAACACTTCACCCCTAAATATGTGAATCTGGATCTCCAAAATATAAGATCATTTTCCTGTATTACCACAGTACCGTTATCATACCTAACAACATTAATTCCTTAATATCATATAATGTTGGTCCATATTCAAATTTCTCCAGTTTTCTCAAATTGTATTTTATAATTATTATTTAAAAAAATCAAACAAGAATAACGGGTTGCATTTGGTTTTTATGTTTCGTACAACCCTTTAGAGCTAGTGTCCGTGTTTATACGTTGATTACAATATCCCTGATAACACAAGGACAGCTTTGGGATGGCTATGTTTTTGGCAATGGTGCTCCAAAAGACTGTCTTGAAAACCCTTCACTCACGGAGTTCTTATTAAAGCTACCTTATCTTTGTAGGGTGCTATTTACCTGATGAGTTTGTTATCTCATTTGATTCTCTTAGCAACACCGGATGCCCCAGTTTTCTCAATTATAGACGAGATAATATGAACTTTCAATCAAGATAAGTAGTTAACGAGATGCTTCTTATTATCCCTAATTTACAAATGGAGGAAACTGAGTTTTAGAGAGGTGGTGGCTTTCCCAAGGTCACCATTAGTGACAGAACCAGACCCACTGGTTCGATCATCTAGTCATCTTTCTGTGGTGCCAAGGACCACACAAGAGGAGAAAGGGAAGCCATGACACCCCGCACCGAGTTCCGCCCAGCAGGTTCTGGGAGCCCCACTAACCACCACGTATTTGAAGGTGTGGCAGACTTTCTTCTCTTGTTGCCAAAGGCAGAAATGGGATTTACCCAACGCGACTAGAGGACTGGAGGGCCGGGCTCCATCCCCATCTCTGCTCTGACCCACTGTATCTGCAGGTGTCGCTCATCCCCTGCCCACATCCCTCCGGCTCTTATCACTTCCGTGGATGTTGGTTTAACCTTCAACGGCTGGCACCAGTGTCTCTTTGCCTGAAGGCTCTCTGTGGTCACCAGAGCCCACTTTGTCCCTGCTCATGGGAGGCTAGGACTGGGAGGTTAATTCCTCAGGAGGAGCCCCCAACTGATGATGATTGAAAGTTGGGGAACAATACACGGCTCTCGGGTGTCTCTGTGGGATGACTCTGAAGTGCATCTTCTGCCCTGGTTCCAGGTGGGCCAGCATGGCTAAGCCCCAGTTGTCCACAGTGGTAACTTATCTGCTACCACATCCTTTGTGTTGGTTTCCTTCCCTTCCCTGTCTCACTTCTCTTCCCCTCTACTCATGTGTCCTTGGATCACCTCCTAATAAATTACTTGCACTCGAATCCTTACTTCAGGAGGAACCCAAATGAAGACACTTCCCTAAATCTTTGTCTCGATCCACCAGGAGATGTGGCTTTTGTTTTCCTGGGCATACAGTTCATGCTGACTCACTAAGTACATGATTTGGGATGAAAAAGAGATTGAGAACCCAGGATGAAAGGTTTTCTCCCAGCATGAAAGCTAAATGGCCTGGGTTATAGAGAGTTACCTGTGGTCAGATCTTGCTTGGAAGGAGAATGAGATCCCTAAAGGTAGAATACCCTTAGAAGATATTTCACCATATCCATTAAGAGAGGCCTATAAATGTTAGGATTATTATTCTGTTTCGGGAACTTTGCAAGTACAATATTCCTTTTTTTCTAGGGGAAAAAATGCTTGCATAAAATTTTGCTTTTAATTAACAACATGTAGTTAAACTAATATTGGTTCATGAGGCAGAGTGAGAACTTCTACTGATGGCAACTTTCAAAGGGAGAGTGTACCGATCTGATCTGTGTTGACCAGAGAGCATCATTTCTCAAGCAGCTTAGCAGAGGTAAGGCTGAGCAGATTTATTTAGATTGTTAACCTCGGGCTCTAAAACTAGAGCCCAGTGCGGGGTTTGTAAAACGGCTGCCTTGCCCACACTGGGGTGCTTTGCTTCCCAGCGGAAAAGAGAAAATGATGGAAAAATCAGGGCACTGGATTGCTGCCCAAAGAGCTTTGGATGGTACGTGTCCCCTCCGGCTTTATCTTCCTCTTTCCAGAGCTGGTTGGGTTTGCTGTGCATTAGAACACATCCCTTCTACTCTCAGACATGCCTCTCTTTCCTTGATTTGGGATGGTTTATTGGCCAGTCTGTGCAGAAAGGCCGCAATAAGGATTTCTGGCTATAACAACAGGGCAGCAATTTAATAATCAGAAATCCCAGGCAGATCTACCCGAGGGGAAATAAAGAGTGCAAATCGACAAGGGGTTATTCGACCTTTTCCAGGAGATGCAGGGGTAGTGGAGGTGGCACAGCAGGTTTAGGGGGATGGCTACAGCTCAGTTTTATTACTTTATTGGCTCATGTGCTCAGAATGTTGAAGTCTGACATTTTAAAAGTGTAATTTTTCAACTTTTGGAATAATTTTATATTTTCTGGAAATTTGCAAAGATGGCACAGATCATTACTGGATACCCCTTCCCCAGATTCCGCTATAGTTGACATCTGACATTATCCTGGTACCTTTGTCAAATCTAAGAAACCAACGTAAGTGTATTACTATTAGCCAAACTCCAGACTTTATTTAGGTATCACCAGTTTGTCCAGTAGTCTTTGTTTGTTTTTTCCATGACCTTGAGAGTTTTGAAGAGTAGTGGTCTGTCCTTGATTAGGGCTTCTCTGGATTAGACTTATGTGGAGGGTTTGGAGAAGGACACGACAGAACTGGAATGTCCTTCTCGTTTTGTCATGTCGGGGGTACATGCCATCAATGTGACTTGTCACTGGTGAAGTTAACCTGGTCACCGGAGTCTGATTTTTAAATATCGGTTTTCCATTTTCAGGGTAGGGATATGGCAGGTGGGGATGCTCTTTTAGGGCAGGAGTATCTTAGAGTTGAGTCAAACAGCACATTCTCGAAGAGGAGGGGGACAGCAGATCTGAGGCAAGGAGGCAAATTTGATGAGAACCAAGATGATTCCATTCCACTCCTGGCCACCACGGAGCCACTGGTAGCAGTTAAACAAATGGACAAGATATATGAAATAACCATTTTCCAACACTGGCCTTTGAATATTCATAGACACTTTATGTGTAATACTCAAAAACTGGGAAAACCCAAATGTCTTTCCACGTGTGAATGGATAAATAAATAGTGGTGGATTCATACAATGGAATACTCCTCAGCCACAAAAAAGAATAAATTACCATTACATGCAACAACACTGTGAATCTCCGTGTCACTCTGAGCAAGAGAAGCCAGACACAAAGGAACACGTACTGTATGATTCCATTCACAGTAAATCCTAGAGCAGAAAAACTAATCGCTAGTGACAGGACTGACCACAAAGGGGCACGAGGACACTCTTTAGTGTTTTATATTTGATTGGGATGGTGGTTATATGGGTATATACGTTTGTCAAAACTTATAATGGATACATTTTGTTGTACATAAATTATACCTTCATGATGCTGATGTAAGAAGAAAAGTAAAGTAAATAAGGACAGAGTCAGGAAAGTAATTTTAAGCCTATTTTTTTTTTTTTTTTTTTTGGTACGCGGGCCTCTCACTGCTGTGGCCTCTCCCGTTGCGGAGCACAGGCTCCGGACGCGCAGGCTCAGTGGCCATGGCTCACGGGCCCAGCTGCTCCGCAGCATTTGGGATCCTCCCGGACCGGGGCACGAACCCGCATCCCCTGCATCAGCAGGCAGACTCTCAACCACTGCGCCACCAGGGAAGCCCAAGCCTAAGTTTTAAAGAGAGGAGAGGGGATGACAACAGGAGAGCCGGAAGGGAGGTCAGTACCTGGGAATGTCAAAGGCAGGATGGAAAGAGGTAGAAGAGGGGACATGGGGAGAAGTTCAGACCAGGAATGTGAACCCCTCCAAGGGCACTGAGGCCCCAGTGGCTTACAGGCCTGGCATCCCTAGTACTCCTTCCTACTCCTAACCAAGTCTCCCCACCGTCCTCTCTCACAGCACTCAATATTAAATTAGTTTGTATCCCTGACTATACCGTGACTCTCATTTTCTTAATAAGATGGTTAAATGCGCTTTTTTGGCCAACTTAAAAATATAAACTAGAAATACAGATAGAAAGTCAAATGGCTACTTACATTTAATTCATTTAGTTTATATGCCAGTTTCAATTTGTATATAAAAGAATAGGTTATTTTAGAACATGGCTTTTTTCTTACACTCCCTGTTCATGAAACAATTTCATTTGTACTCTATCTGTGCGTGGCGTGTGTCTCCATCATTCCCTCAGTCACCCAGAAGAGTTATTCTATTAGTGAGCACTGCCTTATGCTCACCCTAGTGGGGACCCATTTGTCTCAAGGCTGGCCAGCCCTGGACATGGCTGACAGGTGGGGGTGAGTTAGCCATTTGGCCATGCGGCAGATTCAGAACGGGGGGCTGGAGAGTCTACCCACCCTAGTAGAAGGGTATGCACTCCCCTGAAGTGTATGTAGCATATCCTCAAAGAATCCTTCAAGAAAGTCCTCTCTGGCCAGTAAATTTGGCCAAACATGTGGTCGCCAGAGGGGAGGAAGGTAGGGGGATGGATAAAATAGTTGAAGGGGATTAAGAGGTAGAAACTTTCAGCTATGAACTAAATAAGTCATGGGGATATAATGTACACATAGGGAATAGAGTCAATAATATTGTTACAACTTTGTATGGTGACAGGTGGTAGCTGGATTTATTGTGGTGGTCATTTCATAATGTAAAAAAATATTGAATCACTATGTTGTACACCTGAAACTAATATAATATTGTATGTTAATTATAACTCAAGAAAATTGGCCAGATAGATCACTTTCAGTTTTGGCCACCCAGGGGAAATTTGTACACATGGTCTGTGAAGCCTGAAGCTATCTTGGCAGCTACTCCTAGAATTAGTTTCTGAGTCTCCCCTAAAAAAGCCAGGACCATGGGAAGAGCCCAGGACTCTCTGGTGGCCTGTTATCTTGTTATCTTACAACTAACTAACTAAAACTAATTTCTGAGTTTCTGGAAGCCAAACTCAGAAGAGGCTGTAGATAGAATCTTGTGCCTTTGTGTCATACCCTTTCTGAATAAGTTATTTGAAGACAGACAGCCACTAAGGATTGAATTTAAAAAAAAAAATCTCAATATTTGTATAATCTTTGTTTAGAAAATCTGGTTTGGGGCATTGAAATCAGTTAACCATGTAGTTAATTTCAAAGAGTTGTAAATAGGGGGCCAGAAGACTGTAAGTATAATGTAACTATAACCATAAAGCAAAGCTACATTAGACAGATACAGACTTTTGTAAATTGTTGGAATTCTATCACAGGGCTAAAACCTCTGAAAATAATAGCTATTGTGTTCATTAATTGCTCCCTCCTCTTACAAGTAAACACTATGCCCTAGACAATTTGTTATGGCCTGGGGATAAAATAGTTGACATGGCGGTCTTTATACCCCGTTGAAATGACTTACTTATGATTGGGTTTCAAGATCCCAGAACACATCAGAGTATTTCATGCTCTTATATCTTTGCACCTGTTTCCCCCTCTGCTAGGGATCACTTTCCACTGACACTTCCTCCTCCATTTGCCTGGCAAACCCCTACTCATCCTTTGAAACGCTAGTTGAAGCATTACCCCTTTTTGTGTAGCTTTCCCTAACATCTCCTTGTCACTCTTCCCCAGCCCTTGATAGAATTAACTCCTCCCTGCTCTATGCTATGCTTGTAAGTGCTCCTTTTTCTATGCTGAATTGCAATTATTTTTATTTGTGTCGCTCTTTCTTCCACTAGACCAGGAGCGTCTTTGGGAAGAAACTGTGTGTTTTTTTCTACTTCTGTATCACAATGCCTGGCACATAGTAAGCACTCAGAAAATGTTGCAGGGTGGCATTCTAAGCAAATTCACCCTCTAGTCGCTTATGCTTTGAAGCTTGTTTCTAGGAGCTCAAGGGTCACCTAGGTGACTGGAGTTCCACCCGTTGATTCCACTTCCTGTACCCACTCTGGAGTCTTCAGAGGGTCCCTTAAGCTAACTTTCCTTTGCTACCCCAACCAAGGTGTTGGTCAAATCAATCACCTCTCCACTCCATTTACCTACCCCATGTTGATTTCTTGAGAATCTGCGACTTTGCCAACTCCTCGTGGCTGGAGAGTTGTCTCCTTTTATTCTCACCAGAAACCCAGTGGGGTAGACAAGGATTGTCATCCCTATCTGAGCTGAGATGAGAGGCTGAGCCGTTTGCCCAGGCTGTGCATTTAGGACGTAGAAAGTGGGATTCAAAGTTGGGTTTTCTGATTCCAAACCTAAACCTAACTTACTTTTCAGAATGAGAAGACTCCCTTGTCTGTATGCCCAGCACTGTGCTAAGTATTATAGAGGAGGTTAAGAAGGTGAGGTTCATTTCTTAGAGGAACAAATGGACACATTTAAAATGCAAGGTCAACATGGAGAATAGAGGAGACAGAAGAAGGGGAAGAGTAGTACCTGATGGTCAGGGGCTGGCCTGGCACCCACAGCTAGCCCTTGGTGCTCTCCTGTTGAACAATTTCACTAATGATCAACATGAAACAAGGCCACTCTGTGGCTGTAAGGGAGCGAGACAAACATGAGACCATTCCACAGTCATGTCTGAGCACAAAGCAAGACCATTGTCAAAACCTTAAAAATGGCTAAGTATCCTTATTACCTGCCTTATAGGAATGACTGCTGCTTCTTTATCAATTACAGCTTTAGCCCTGCTTTGTTCCTCTGATCTCTATATAAGATTCATTAAGACACCTAATCATAGCATTATCTCATCCAACTTCCTGACACATCCAATCCAGAGAAAAGCCCTGCTTTCTTGAAACCTCCCCCAAATCACACAACACCAGCCCCAATCCCACAGTGAATTCTTGCTAATAGTCTCTTACTGAGATGCCCCATGTTTTCCCTGGTGTGCCATCCCCCTCATTGCAGTGGGTCAGTAAACCCAATTTTGTCTAATGAAAGTGTGTTCCTGATGGTCTTCGATGAGTGGGCACCAACAAAGGGAATAAGACTTGGTAGGGTGTGCTCAAGAAACACCACATGAGTGGTCCAGATAACTGTGAATCAAAGGATGCCACAGGAGACATTTGGAAGTCTTTGAATTCCAGTTTCCCCCATTGATCTTGTCTCTTCCTTTCTGAAAAACCTGGGACCTCTTACTTCTTCTTTCTGTTAGTCATGGGGCCAGGGTGGAGATTTCTCAACCTTGGCTGCACATTGAAACCACTTGGGTAGCTTTTGAAAACACAGATACCTGGTTCCCAACTCCAGAGATCCTTGTTTAATTGGTGTGGGCTGTGGCCTGGGCATCAGAATTTTAAATTCCCAGGTGAGGCCAATGTGCAGACAAATTTGAGAGTCACTGGTAAAGTGTGATTTGTGTGTGCGGGTGCATGTGTGTCTAGAACAGCGTAAGAGGATGTGAATGTATGCTGCTCATGTGTTTGAGATATCATATGTGTGACAGAGTAGGAATGTGTTTATGTGTATTGTGTAACATGAGGCTGTATGTGTGTGTGCCACGGTGGGCCATGCCTCTGTGTATGAGTGTGTGCCCTGTCTGTGCAGCCCTGTGGGAGAAGAGGACATCAGATGGCCTTCGGGGCCAATTGCAACTGCAGGTGATTGTGGGGAAGTCAGCAGAGGGTGTCTATGCCAGGCTCATTGGCAGTGGGGGAGGCTTTGTTAACTGGGGAGCTAGGTGGCGGGAGGAGCCCCAGTTAGCAAGGCGTGCCTTGAGCAGCTGGTGAGAGCCTCTGAAAGCCCAGCAGTATGGCAGTCAGGTACCAACGTGGGGAGGCTGTTCTTATGACTCCTGTCCCGGTTTAATGACTTGGCAGGAGGGCATTGGGAAAAGATGGACAGCAGGATTCTTCTTTCTTTAAAAACTCATTTCTCCAGGTAATTTTGCTTAGAGCAGTGGTTCTCAAACTTCTGAATGCATCAGAGTCACCTGGAGAGCATGTTAAAACACAGCTTGCTAGGCCCCCGTTCCAGAGTTTCTGATTCTGTATATTTGGGGAGATGCCTGAGAGCTTGCATTTCTAACATGTTCCCAGGTACTGCCGGTGTGGGGGGACCACACTTGGAGAACCACTGATTCTCACGTTTCCTCAAGTGACTGCTCATTGGAGCCAGCTGAGAAGTTAAAAAAAATTTTTTTTTCTAGTCCTTATCTTGGACTACTGTAATAAGAATCTGTGTGCACATGTGCGTGTGTGTGTCCCAAGTAATGGGAGGTTTCAGATGTCCCCAGGTGACTCTAATACTCAGCCAGGGCTGAAAACCAGCCCAGCACGTAAGCTTCATGAAGGTGGACGTTTCTGTCTAGTTCTTCTTTTGTTCACTGGTATATCTCCAAGTGCCTAAGAATTGCCTGTCTCCCAGTCAATGTCCAATAAACATTTGCTGAATGAATGGTGTTACTCACCAGGGAGCAGCTCTCCAAGACTAAGAGTTATCTGATAATTCAACATTGATCTGAGCACCTCCTGTAGGTAAGGAGGTGTTAGAGTACAGTTTCTTGCAGCTCCATATTGAGGTTCATGACCTGCTGGCTTTTTTGGTGAGGGGCATACAGAGGTTGAATTGCGTGGGTCTGTCTTCTAAAGTTCCAGAGTTCAGAACGTTCATGTCCATGTACGTGACCAAGATTTTAAACTTTTTAATCCTTTAGATGTCAGGAAAAAAAATCAGTGATGAAGAGAGAATGGACCAGCCACCATCAGCAACTCAACTCTGTCATCCCAAGCACCCTGGCTCCAGTGACAGGGATATGCTACTTCCAGTTCAGATTTACTCCTGAGGAGTTGGACATGCTTTGTGTCATCATGACACCCTTGCTGTCAGGGCTGATGCCTCGCGCTTGGACGCCTAGTTAGAGCTCAGAGCTCTTTTGTCATTATTTATTCTGTTTATTCCTTACCAAATGTATTCAAAACTAGATCTTGTTGGTGCTGGATGTTAGAAAAAGGGGCAAATCTAAGGAGGAGGTGCTATACCAAGGGCCTCTTTTTAATGAGAATGTCTCCTTACTGTATTCATTCAGCAAATATTATTGAGTGTTGTAATGTGCCAGGCTCTAGGAAACAGGGAAAGCGTGTGGGCTTTCAGTGCTTTTCAGACAGCACCGTCCAGTAAGACTGTGATGATGAAGACGTTTTGTATCTGCACCGTCCGCTGTCCACGGTGATGGCCACTAGTCACATGCAGCACTTGGGCACTTGAAATGTGGCTGGTGTGACCAAGAAATAGACTTTTGTCTTATCTGAATTAATTTATACTTAAATTTCAGTAGCCACATGCTGTTTAAAATGGCTGATAACTAATAAGGACCTCTGTAGCAACCTACTGTATAGCACAGAGAACTCTACTCAATACTCTGTAATGGCCTGTATGGGAAAAGAATCTAAAAAAGAGTGGATATATGTATATGTATAACTGATTCACTTTGCTGTACACCTGAAACTAACACAACATTGTAAATCAACTATAGTCCAATAAAAATATAAAAGAAAAATAAAGTGGCTACCATATTCAACAAAGCAGGACCGGTGGGTGAGAATGGCATATCATCTAAATATATGATGATGACATTTATTAGGTGCTTTGAAAGAGAAATGGAAAGTGCTTTGAGAGCTTATATCAGAGGCATGGGACCTCATGTGGGGAAAGGGGAAGGCTTCCCTGGAGAAGTGAGGTTTGAGATCTTTCAATTCTGCCTAGAACTTCTCCTCAGTGGGGGCCCCCCTTATATCAATGTGAGGGATCAGGTGCTGTTTCATTGTACATCCTTTTAATTGACCTTGCTTTCTTCTCTTTCTAGGACAACTCCTGCCATCTCCTTGCTTGCTCTTTAGCCCCAGGAAAGTATCCCAATGCAAATAAACCCATAAGAGGAGCCCCTAGCCTGCCAACACAAGCATTTCATCACCATATTCAGGTAAGTAAAAATTAAAACTTGCATCATATATTATTTAGTGGTTATCATATTACATATGCAATTTGTGTCCTGCTTTTTAACCTACCCTAGTGTGAATATGTTCTCACGTTATTAAAAATTCTTGCTGGCTATCATACTTTTTCTGGCTATCATAATTGTCCATCCTGTGGCTGTATACCATAATATATTTCATCAATTTCTTACCTTTGGCATTTGGGCGCTATTTTGTTTTATTGCTGTTATAAATAAGGCTGTGATGAACACGCTTGTGCAGAGATCTGTGTTTACATTTCCGATTATTTGCTTAGGGTAGATTTTTACAGGAGAGGAGGATTACTGAATCAAAAGTTATGAGGTTTTTTTATTTTAAGGGTTTTCAATCCACATTACAAAATTGCTTTCTAGAGAGTTTGTATCAATTTATAATCCCTTCATCAGTGAATGAGAATTCTAGTTATTTTGCTGTTCTCTTTTAAAATTACATCAAACATGTCTGCATGTTGCTACAGAGACTTTATAACCATTATTTGTAGTGGCCGCATGAAGCTTGATTGCGGTGATGTGCTGTAATCATCCTCTCTCAGAAGAGGTTGCTAATTGATGCTGTTTGTGCTGGGCTTTCCCTGGTCCTGCCAAACGGAGCGCCTCCATCAAGTCACAGCTGTTTGGAATCCATCTGGCCCTCCAGGGCTGTTCTGTCAACTTTCCACATCCAAGGGCAGCATTTCTTAGGCATGTACTTTCCTTTAATGATATTCCAAGAAGCAGGGGTTTCTTGGAGCAAAATCCAGCCCACATTGGCAACGTGGGTCTTTGGCTAGGACAAAAGGTATCTCAACTAAGGCATTCATTTCTGCCTGATGCTTGCTGAAATGGATGAACACTGGAATGGGAGTCAGAAGATTTGGGTTTAGACCTGACATTTTTTGGTGACATCCTGTGTTCCCTAACTACCAGTCAGGGATTTTTTTGATTTCAATGGACAGAAACTTAACTCCCACTACTTAAAAAGGATTGTTTATTGTTTCATATAAATGAAGATATCAGGGAAATTAGTTTCAGATATGGCTGGATCCAGGGTTTCTAATAATGCTACAGCTTTGATTTTGCTCTCCAGTCTCTTCGTTCTGCATATCTCTATACTGGTTCAATTCTCAGAAGACTGTCCTCTTATAGAGGATCACAAAATGTGCTCTCAAATACCCTAGTACAAGAGTCAATAAATCATGACCAATGAGCCAAATTTGGCCTGCTGCCTAATTTTTTAAACAAAATCTTATTAGAACACAGCATGCTTATCCATATATGTATGGTTTATGGATGCTTTTGTTCTAGAGCAGCAGAGAGTTCAGTAACGATGACAGAGACTGTTTGTAGCCTTCAGAGCCTAAAATATTTACTCTCTGGTCCTTTACAGAAAATTTTTGCTGATACCCGCTCTGGTAAAAAGGTACTAATCCGCAGTCTCAGAAATTTCTCCATGCTTGATTAATTATTAGCTCCCCAGCTATCCCCTCATTCTTGGTTTCATACTACAGTTTTTACCTAACCTCTTGAATCCAGGGACCTGTTCTTTGGAACTTCTAACTGGCTTGGACTATAATCATTCTAAACTGTTTTCCTTAGTTCCATCTACTGCAAGGGGGGGTATGTGTAGTCTCGTTCCCACTCCCAATCATACTCCCCAGCTCCTGCCAGTCAGGAGGAAAGGTCATCTAGACTGTCTGCCCACCTCAGGGGTCCCCAGTTGTCCTTTCCCGTGTTATGGGGCAGCTTCAGCTGTGAAGGCAGCATGCCTGCAGGAGTCTAAATGCTTTTTATTCATGAGGTTGTTGAGTTCCTGAAAAATGGCCTTTGGTGTAAGTCTTTGAATCTGATACGTGGCTTTGGAGGTTTCTTAGATCAGTGATTTTCAAACCCCATTCATGAATCAGACAAGAGTAGATTCCTTTTTTAAATTTATTTTGAGTGAAGTTCAACAGCAAAACTAGATAAAATAAGTGTTTGAAGTGTGTGTGTAGAAGTAGCTGGAATCTCAACTGCCCTTCAGTCTCATTCCCCTTTCCCCCAGAAGTCCTGCAGTCCTACCCCTAAGGTTAGGATTAAGTTAACCTTAACTAGAACTCTAACCTTAAACCTAACCTCAACCTTAACCCTAACCTAACCCTACTCTTAACCCCAACCCTAACATTACCCAAATCGAACCTAACCTTAGCCCTAAACCTTAACCCTAAACCTAAATCTTAACCCTAACCTTCATCCTCAAAGAAATCTAGGACTTTGAGTTTGATAGCCATTGTCTTAGAAGAACTTCATTAGCCATGCTATTTAGTGGGATTTCCTGGTAATTTTGCACTGAAAGAAGTTAGTCAGAAGCTCCATCAAAAAGGAGGGATGAGAAGAGTTATATTCACAATTTAAAAGGAAGTGCAGGGGCTTCCCTGGTGGCGCAGTGGTTGAGGGTTCGCCTGCCGATGCAGGGGACACGAATTCGTGCCCCGGTCCGGGAGGATCCTACACGTCGCGGAGCGGCTGGGCCTGTGGGCCATGGCCGCTGAGCCTGCGCGTCCGGAGCCTGTGCTCCGCAACGGGGGGGGCCACAGCAGTGAGAGGCCCGTGCACCGCAAAGTAAACAATAAATAAATAAATAAATAAATAAATAAATAAATAAATAAATAAATAAATAAATAAATAAATAAATAAATAAATAAATAAATAAATAAATAAATAAATAAATAAATAAAAATAAAAGGAAGTGCATTGATCATTGGAAAAGCTTAGTGTTGCCACAGACACTCTCAGGTAAATAATTATTTTAAGCAAGTGACAAACATGTTCCCTTTATATCAAGATGAAGATATCATTTCTGCCTCGTTTTCAGACTGTCTATAGAGCCCTCATGTTGGGGAGAAGTGTCTATTTGTGTTTGGGGTCCTGCCGGAATGGAAGGTTATTTCCCTGAATCCCGATTGATGCTGGTAGGACTACCTGTCTAAATTCATGATTCTCTAACATCCAGAGTCAACAAAATCCATGTTAATGGAAACTATAGGGAAGGAAAGAATATATTTGAGAAGGTAGAAGAAAGGAGAGAAAAGGATGGGTCGGTGGGAAGAAAGGATGGGAAATAATCAAAGAGAGATACTAGGTCCCAGTCACTAATCTCATGCTGCAGTCTGGTCAAATCAGTCCTCTGCTTTAAATTCTTCAAGGGCTGCCCAGTGTCTACAGGATAAAGGCCAACTTCCTTGGCAGCACACCCAGTGCAACATTGTCTTGTATCACCCTACTCTGGATTCCTGTATTTCAGTGCTATGTTTATATGAAGTTTCCCCAATGTACCATGCTGTCATACTTCTGTGTTTGTCCATGCTGTTCTCTCTTTCTGGGATGCTCTTACTCTTTTTATCTGTCTGGATAGATCCTCCATCAGGCTTCCCTGACCCCCCTCCATGCTCCTCCTCTGTGCCTGAGGCTCACATGGATCACAGTACTCTTTCCTTCATTCAGCAAGCGTTTGTTGGGCTCTCCTCTGTGCCAGGTCTGCTATACTAGATGGTGAAGATTAGCAGTCAGTATACCATCTCAATCCCAAGTAGTTGTGGAAACAGATAAATCACCAGGAAATTACCCAACCACGCTGTGGTATGGGGGATTCAAAGGGCTGTAGGCTCCTGGAGGAAGGCAGCTCCTCCAAGCCTGGGACTGAGTGCTCCAGGAGGACCAGCAGTATGATGAAAGAGTGTGAACACAGAAAGAGCTTGAAACTTGGGAGGCGTGAAAGCAGTTTAGGAAGATTTAGTCTGTGGAGAGAGTTAGGTAGGAGCCAGGTCATAAAGGGCTTCGCCAGCCATATTGAATATTTGGACTCCATCCTTAGAATTGCAAGGAAACCACTGAAAGTTTTAAGCAGAAGATTCACATAATCACATCTGTACTTTAGCTATATTTGTCTTATTGTCTTATTGTCTCTTATACTAATAATCTCAGCTAATGTTACTGGAGGATACCACAAGAAAGCTATTATGTTGAACTCTTTGTATAGATTATCTCAGTTAAGGCTTGCTACTATCTCATAAGATAGATATTGCTATATAAGATTATTATTTCATCATATATCAGAGAGATTAATTAACTTGTTAGAAGTCATGCTTCTAACCATTAGAATAATTCTGCACTTCATAATTATCAAAAATTGAGATATTCATAGTCACCACTTGAGAGAACTCAGAGTACGTTTACTTATATAATCTTATTTATCCACTTGATGTTCTTAGAACTCTTGGAAAGACTTAAGACTATAATGACACCGAGGAAGTGATTTGGCCAGGTCCTCCCAAGTGAGATCTCAGTCTACCTGGAAACTAGGCTCCTGAGGATTGATCTTATATTTCATTAGTCTCCATGGTTTTGGCTCCACTGCCCAGAAAGCATCTGGCTATGAGGGTTATGGTGAGCACATGGCTACATGACTCTCTTCACACAGAGAATTGAAAGAATAAGGTTCTTTTCTCATTCTTGGATGAGGAGCATGCTAGATGATGAGATGGGTCAGGGGAGCCCTGAGTCCATCTCCATTGTTGTGCTTGGTGTTGTCCCTCCAATCAGGAAGAAGATATCTGTTCTGGTTGGAGGAACAGAGCACCTTAGGATTGGGTTTGTGAGACCTGGTCATCTGTGAGTTGTAGTGGCTGCTTTAGGGAAATCCTCTTCTTTCTTCTTTTAATTCCTTCTTCCATTTTTCTGTTTTCCTTCCTTTTTCCATTTTGTTTCTTCTGCCTTCATCTTGTTCACCTGTACCAACATCATCACCACCAACAGACACCTCAGTATCACAGTCACTGTTCATCATCGTCTTACCATTGAATTGCATCTTCTACCACATCAGTCTTCATCATCATCATCATCATCAACGTCGTCATCGTCATCATTAACATGATCAGCAGCAGCAGCAGCAACATCTTCCACCACATCAACATCTTCCAGCACATCAACCTCAACACATCATTGTCTCATCATGGTTTTGTCTTTGCATCATTGCTTTTGGCATTATCATCACTGTAATCATCGTCATCATTGCCACCGTCATCACTCCCTTTACTGTGCCAGGCACTATGCTCAGCACTTTATACACAGTATCTCAGATCATTTACAAAACTAACTTTTGTGCTTGATTATCCCCATTTTACAGATGACAACCCTGAGTCTCAAAGAGGTGAAGTAATTGTCCTAAGGTCCCCAAACAATCACCACTATCAACATCGTTTCTTCTATAAAATTGATTTGTTCTATAGGCACCAGAGGTTTCAGTTTATTTTTAGGAATTAAGGAAATTACAAGGCTGAGCTCGTATTCTCTGTTAACTGGGGCTGCTATGAATACAATGAAGGAGATTTGGGGTTTTTATTCTCTGGTGACAGTTGTTCCCTGATTCAGAAGAGCTGTTCTTCTTTTGATTAATTGTTAAATTTATGTTTATGATTATTATTTCTAAAGGGACATTTAGAGTTGAACTGTTTCAGATAATAAATCAGAGCCATGATTTAAACCAGGATTTGCCGGATTCCAAAGCACCATGCTGTCTGACTTCCCTTGGTGATTATGCCAAACATAAGTCCTGTGATTCCCAGGCCCATGGTTATCTATCTCACTAGCACACCTTGTTTGGCTCCCAGGAGCGTTAAAGTACTCTATGGCAACAGTTACCTCCAGGAAGCCCTACCTGAATGGATGGTATCATTTCCCAAACTCCTGTTCCCTTCCTTAGTCACCATCCAGCCCTTTTAGGAGATAGTGTAATATTGTGGGAAGACAGATGGGGATTCAAGTCCAGGTTCTAACACTACTGGTTGCCTGACTTGAAATAGTTTACTTCCTTGATACTGAATTTATTCTTCATCTATAAAAGAGAAATAACACCCACTACTTCATAGCTGTGAAATTTAAATGAGAGTTCATGTAAACTCTTTGACATGTATTAGATGTCAATAAATGTTGACGTTAACTCATCAGAATGAACTCACCCTTCTTTTTTTCCCTGCAGTACTGTGCTAAATGGCTAGTTGAAATCCTTAATATATGAGAGGAAGAGATAAAGCTGATAGACCTGAAATGGTTCAGTCTGTGGCTAGCAGAGGGTCCTTTGGCAAGTCAGCTAGCTTGGCTAAGAATTATTTTCCCTATTCCTTTAACATCCAGATGTCAGCTGTTCACTTATCCTGTTCTTTGAGTCCCATCCCTCTCTTCTCAAATGAAATCCACTCACACAAGAGCCAAGCAGAATTTACTGAAGAGGTTGTAGGGGAGACAGAGCAATAAGTTTATACCACATCACAAGCAAATTGAAAAATTCCCAAGTGTCTTACTATTACATTATGTCTGTATTTTTCTTCCCTGACACCCAGTGTAGTGCTCTGGATCCTCTACTGTTATCAGAGCAATTCTTCTCTGCCCCTAACTTGGAAATCCCACTCATAACACTACTTGACAAAATAAAAGAACCCAAGGTTAACTGTGGTCACCATTTATCCAAGGCACTTTGTTGTTCTTCTGTTGTGACTTGTGCATAACTTTATGGCTTCATGCTCTACTTCAAGCTGTTAATCAGTGTCTCCTAAACAAATGCAGTGCTTTCTCCATCAGAAGTTATCATGACAGTAGGTAAGTGTATAAAATCTTGTTTCACCTCATTACATGTGAAATGAGGGTGCTGGTGGATTCCAGACAGCTTCATTGTTTAAGTCTGTTTATACTCAGTAAATTATGGGTTTTGGGCCCTTTTGGGGAAGAGAAAAAATCTCATGGTGGTTTCAATATTTGTTAAAACATAAGTTTCAGAGTCAGACCCTCCCAGGCTTAGATGTAATTTCATTAGAATTAGAGCTCAATATCCATTATTTCTGTATAGTGTCCGTGCCTATTTTTGTGCCATGTAGACACATATGAAGGAACTTTGGAATTTAGCCCCATTTATGACCTTATTTCTGCTTTTATCTCTCTGATCTGTTCATGTATGCTCATTAATTAATTAAACCAGTAATTAATTACATGCATATTTATAGGGCACCACCTATGTGCTAGGAAATGTGTTAGGTAATAGAAATATGGGGCTTTACAGTCTTATGTTTGTGTGTGTGTGTGTGTGTGTGTGTGTGTACATTAATCAAATAATTACACAAATAAAATAAGGAGAAAATTGTGGTATGTGTAAAGGAAAAAAAGCCTGTATGAGGAAACCTGTCCAGTTGGAAATGTCAGTTAGGAGCTGCCTAACCTTCTTGCCTCCGTTTTCTGTTTTGAACCCTGACCTCTCTCTGGACTTAAATTTTCAGTTCTTTAGGAGGTCAGAACAGACTTATTATGTGTTCTGGAGGTGGGATGATGAAAGGCACATGAATAGATGGATACAAATAACATAAGAGGCAAGTTCAAGAGGCTGAGACTAAAGAAGGTACTCACCTGGCCTAGAGGTGATCAGGGAAAACTTCCTAGAAGAGGTGATGCCTCAGCTAAGTTTTGAAAGGCAATTAGGAGAGCTAGACAGGTAAAACAGGGAAGGGGAGGAAGGGTGGTCCAGGCAGAGGGTATCATGTGAGTACAGGTTCAGGGAAGAGACACATTGTGGTATAGGGGTGTGTGTGTGTGTGTGTGTGTGTGTGTGTGTGTGTGTGTATGTGTGTATACAGGAAGTTTCATATAATGGGAGCATCAGTGGTGAGCAGTGAGGCTAAAAGGGCCGCATCAGCCAGCACCGCCAATCAGAGCTGAGCTCCACATAGAGGATAATCATAGACTTCTATAGAGGAAGCAGAAGGACAGGCTCCACCACCCCAGACACTCGCCTGCTTCCTTCCAGGCATCTTATTTGTTGAGTTCTATTTTCTCATGGCTCTTTGTCCAAAGATCTCTTCCTGCTTAGCCAGGTAATCTGACCTTTCTCTGACAGTAACAAGGATGTGCATCTTGGCAGAGACTGCCCGAAGTGGCCAGAATTACTCCAGGGGGTGAGACAATGGCGAAGTGTAAACCACACAAGAAATATTGAACTTTGGGAGCCAGCGAACAATAATATGCCACTTTATTCCACTCCTGCCGGAGGTTTATATATGTTACTGTCACTTCTATACTGTTCTCCACCACTGGCAATTTTCTCTCAATGTAATTTTTATTTCCCAACGGTCTACCAAGGTTAAAAGTGCTGGAAAACCAATGACTATTCTTTTGCCAAGGAACAGTAAATTAAATTAACTGTTGGTGGTGGCCATCTCTGGTCAGAACTATATGTAAATAGGTGAAATCCCTCAAGGCATTTCTGCAAGTATTAGTTGTTCATTCCAGTTGTTGACCATAATATGAGAGGTCATGAAGAAAATTCTGGGAACAGGGGGAGGAATTTCTGCCTGGTCTTCCGTTGTACTAGCTAGTTTTCTGTAGCTCAAGCAGCATTAGCCCATGAAAACTTTTCTGCCAGCTTAATGAATGAGTTGAGAGTCTGAGGGTCCAGCTATTCTTGGTCCCATACTGACAGTGAAAACAGAAATGGAAGGGTTAAACCCTATTGCATGGGCGTTGGTTGGCATCTTCTCAGGCTCTGTCCAATCAGAAAGCAGTGAAATTTGCATACTGCTCCCTGGTTGGTCAGCATCAATTATATCAATAACAGGCTCCTCCCCTCATGATTGGGGTGTTCCTAATGACTTTTACAGAGGGAGGATCTCTTTTGAGGAACATTTATAGGACAGTGGAGCCCTCCCACTGAGTGGCACCATGTTTATGGAAAATACAATAGCCTGATATACTAACTTGGTGTCTTTGGTTGGCTTTTCAATATTGGAGGATTACAGAGGATTGTTTCAAAGTAGCAAGTCCCAGAGCTTCAGTCCATTCCCTGTTCCCTTCTTTTTCTTCTCCAGTGCCAAAGAGACTCAACTCTGGCATTCCTCTTTAAGCTACTGCCACCCACGTTATCCTTTACTCCGTGCTACCAAATGATTTCTGGGCTGTCTTCTTAATTTATAGCCTGTTTCTGTGCTTGTGAGCCCACCTGAATGGCTCATTAAATGAAGCCCTTCAAGAGAGGGACTTTAAAGGAAAAGGGGGCTTATTTATTGAAATACAGGAGAGAAGCTAGAACTTGTCCCAATATCTCAGCCTTGCCTCCATTCTGCCATTCCTGCCCCAGGGTGGAAGACCCTCACAGGTTCTGGCAGGTCTATCCCTGGTCTGGAAGTTGCTCTGTTAATGGCTCCATTACTTAGCCGAATGGTTTACAACTTCTCCAATCTATCCTGAGGTATCCTGAGCTTGTTGAGAGAGGTAGGACTTGGGAGGACTGGCTGAATCACATTTGGTCCATCTACCCCAAGATAGTCTTGAAAAAGACCCCTGGGGATTTTAGGACCACATTATCTTGGCCCCTGTAGAATTGTTTTCCTTTAAATTTCCCTTAGACACATGTCTAAGGGAAATGTTTCACCAAAGGCTGAAACATTGCTTCAGGGAACCCAATATTATTCCCATTGTTGAGAGTTTTGCCCGTCCTACCTCTCCGTGGTCCCTGCATGAAAAAGTTTTAGAATTAAATCCAGGTCCTCGTGCACAGTGCTGCCAAAGGAATACGTGGAAGCTTATATCAAGCCAGCATTTGCTTGCCATGCTGTTTTCCTTGGCTGTGTCCTCTTGGAGGAAGAGAGCCTTCTTCCTTGCATTAAGGTGCAGTCATCTTGCCTGATTCCACTCACAGGGCAGCTTATTTTATTGCTAAATTGCATGCAGACACTCTGTACTCAACAAGAGGAGCCTGCCCATGGAAGGGGTGTGTGTGGAGGAGAGGGTGTTGAGGGGTGGTGGGTGGTGGTGTTCCTAGCTCTCCCCAGAGGCACTTTATAGGTTAGTGGTGGTCCTTGCCCAGGAAAATGTCTGCTTTCCCTATGGAACCATATAAGGGATGAGGTTCCCTTGATATCTTGACTGCCAGGGGGCTCAGAATCAATTGGCTTCACTGGCATAAATATGCAGGGTTGAGATGTAAGTCTCTGCATTATATTTTACCCAATCTTATCCTAACATCTGAGTTCTAATTTTGCATTTCAGTTTTACCGCATTGGTATCCTATATAATGTCTGGCAATAAATTTTTAAAAAATGATGCTGTGGCGAAAGTCAATAACCTGCAGAATGAGTGGACCAGGTTCTTTTCAGAAAAGGCTGTTTCAAGCACACAGGAAATGCCTTCACTCTTCTGCTAGTTCCCTGCAGCTTTAGTGATCTGTGCCTCCAAGCTGGTTGGACACCAGGAAAGTCATAAAGCAGTTCTCATTCTGCCCCACGGTGTGGCCATTCTACGATAAACAGGACAGAAGAGTGTAAATGTCACAGCAAATTAACGGGATGAGGGTGTTGTTAAACTCACATTAAAATTGAACTCGTTGGGGGAAAGTATTTTTCCACAGACAGCATGAAATTATTTCAAAAAGAGAATGATGACAGGAGAGGAAGCCCATTCCGTCTCTGTCCCACCTGAGAGGGCGCCCTCCCTGGACTAACTACCTCTTTCCCTCACCCGAACAGCAGGGAAGAAACTTAAGAGAATATTCCCCAAAGGAAAGTTCCTGCCCAAATTGCTTTAAACACTGAGTCAGTATCATTTAATTGTACATTTCTCTGCACAGATCAAACAAACAAGCCAGATACATACAGGAATGACTGTATTCATATGGGCAACGGAAGAGTTTTTATCTCTTTACTGGAGAAATTGGTGTAAATGAACCGGGGGCAAATCCTCCTTTAAATGGTGCACATGTGTTAGGCTGCAGGGTTCATAAATTAACTTTTTGGAGAGTCCAATCACAATCGAATATGCTTAATATTCAGACATTGTAATTTCAACATTAAAGATCTTGAACAAAGATTACGATCTTGGAACAAAGATCACAATCTTGGAAGGTACTAAATTAAAAAAAAATACTCCCCCAGAATTGCATTTATTAGCTCCTGATTTCTGATTTATGTTTCATTAGCCTGTGGTGGTAAGTATGGAACCGTGTAAAGGAAAAGTATGAATCACCATTTTGGAACATTAAATCCAGATTTTTGACAATAACCTATTTTTGTGCTATTAGGGGAACGCCAGCTTGTACCCACATCCAGTTATTAATCTGTGAAATGTTTTCTCTCTAGTGTGTTATGTTCCTTCTAAGTCTGCTGCACTTAACCGTCACTGACTAAGTGGGTTATTAAATGGGAGCGAGAAATGAATCAACAAAGTATATTCAAATGCTCGGTCTCCAGCATTGTTCTTTGACTTCATTATTTAGGCATTAAATTCCATGCAGCACCGGATGTAATTGTCAATACAGAGGGGCTTGATTTGTGGGGGACGAGTTCCCTTTGGCAATTACAGTTTTAGGTTTACAAGCACACCAGAAATCCTTGCTACACGATAATACCATTAGCATGGATTCCATAATCACATCTTTCAGTGGGATCATGGCTGGCTGTGTTGGGGAGCTGACATTTTCATTAGAGAATGGAGCTGGTCTTTGCAGAAGTACACAAAAGTTTTTGCACACGCAGCCACTGGTGACACTGTGCTTTGGTGTGGAAGCACATCTTGGCACCATAAGACAACTGGTCTTACTCTGTTTACCCAGCTTAGTCAGAAAGAAAAACATAATCATGCATCATGTTAAGAGCCAGACTGCCTGGGTTTGAATTCTGACTCTACTGCTTCCCAGCTCTGTGACTTTGGGCAAGTTACTTAACCTCTCTGTGCCTCAGTGTTCTCATCTGAAAAACAGGATAATAATAATAATAGTATTGTCTCAGTTTTAGCTTCCTTAGAAGCAGACTCTGAGACAAAGATTTGGGTGCAAGTAATTTATCTGGAAGGTTCAGAGAGAACATGGGTATGTGAGTGGGGAAGTGAGACGGAAGAGAGGGCAGCCCAAGAGGTGGTACTGCTAAGGCAGCTGCCAGTGAGTCACACAGAGGAAATTACTCTGGGTGACTGTGATGGACATTACATAACACGCAGCTCAGAGTTATCTCTCCGGAGAGATGAGTGAGCTGGGGTATTAGTCGGCTGTTGAAGGATGTTCCCAGGGGAGGGGCAGCATGGCGCACGGGAGGATAAAGCAGACTTCAGCAGCCCAAGAAGCCCTGGCAAAGAAACCAGGGGCTAGAGGCTGGGGGTTGGGCTTACATGCCTAGCAGTGATGAATGTCGGCACCCATGGCATCTGCTCCAAGCACCTACCTCTTCAGGTCATTTTGTAGGCTCAACGAGTCTAGCTTTAATAAGCCAGTGTAAGAGTTTACTATCACCTACTTCATGGGGTTAGAGTGAGCACTGAACAAGGCTGGGTAAGTAAAGCCTGAACCAGCACAGTGCCTGGCACAAAGTGCTCAGCAAATGTTTGTTAAACAAAATACCTACCCTGTGTGCCATTATTTTATTAGCTTCTTCAGTCCTCTCAAATAGCCCTTGAAGGTGAGTGTATCACTCTTTTTTTTTTTTTTACTTAACATCTTTATTGGAGTATAATTGTTTTACAATGGTGTGTTAGTTTCTGCTTTATAACAAAGTGAATCAGCTATACATATAAATATATCTCCATATCTCCTCCCTCTTGTGTCTCCC
Organism: Physeter macrocephalus; assembly: GCF_002837175.3. Classification (NCBI taxonomy): domain Eukaryota; kingdom Metazoa; phylum Chordata; class Mammalia; order Artiodactyla; family Physeteridae; genus Physeter; species Physeter macrocephalus. The sequence continues at coordinate 59,258,031 of NC_041227.1, forward strand.
TCCCACCCTCCCTATCCAACCCCTCTAGGTGGTCACAGAGCACTGAGCTGATCTCCCTGTGCTATGCGGCTGCTTCCCACGAGCTATCTATTTTACATTTGATAGTATATATAAGTCCATGCCACTCTCTCACTTCGTCCAGCTACCCCTTCCCCTTCCCCGTGTCCTCAAGACCATTCTCTATGTCTGCGTCTTTATTCCTGTCCTGCCCCTAGGTTCTTCATAGCCATTTTTTTTTTTAGATTCCATATATATGTGTTAGCATACGGTATTTGTTTTTCTCTTTCTGACTTACTTCACTCTGTATGACAGACTCTAGGTCCATCCACCTCACTACAAATAACTCAATTTCATTTCTTTTTATGGCTGAGTAATATTGTGTTGTATATATATGCCACATCTTCCTTATCCATTTATCTGTTGATGGACACTTAGGTTGCTTCCATTTCCTGGCTATTGTAAATAGAGCTGCAACGAACATTGTGGTACATGGCTCTTTTTGAATTATGGTGTTCTCAGGGCATATGCCCAGTAGTGGGATTGCTGGGTCATATGGTGGTTCTATTTTTAGTTTTTTAAGGAACCTCCGTTGTGGCTATAACAATTTACATTCCCACCAGCAGTGCAAGAGGGTTCCCTTTTCTCCACACCCTCTCCAGCATTTATCGTTTGTAGATTTTTTGATGGTAGCCATTCTGACTTGTGGGAGGTGATACCTCATTGTAGTTTTGATTTGCATTTCTCTAATGATTGGTGATGTTGAGCATCCTTTCATGTGTTT
>NC_041227.1:59259511-59291723 GCF_002837175.3 Physeter macrocephalus
CCTCCTTAGGTAGGTTTATTCCTAGGTATTTTATTGTTTTTGATACGATGGTAAATGGGATTGTTTCCTTAATTTCTCTTTCTGATATTTCATTGTTAGCATATAGAAATGCAACAGATTTCTGTATATTAATTTTGTATTCAGCAACTTTACCAAATTCATTGATGAGCTCTAGTAGTTTTCTGGTAACGTCTTTAGGATTTTCTACATATAGCACCATGTCATCTGCAAACAGTGACAGTTTTACTTCTTGTCTGATTTCAATTCCTTTTATTTCTTTTTCTTCTCTGCTTTCTGTGGCTCAAACTTCCAAATCTACGTTGAATAAGAGTGGTGAGAGTGGACAACCTTGTCTTGTTCCTGATCTTAGTGGAAATGGTTTCAGTTTTTCACCATTGAGAACGATGTTGGCTGTGGGTTTGTCATATATGGCCTTTATTATGTTGAGGGAAGTTCCCTCTATGCCTACTTTCTGGATGGTTTTTTATCATAAATGGGTGTTGAATTTTTTTGAAAGCTTTTCTGCATCTATTGAGATTATCATATGATTTTTCTCCTTCAGTTTGTTACTATGGTGTATCACATTGATTGATTTGCGTATATTGAAGAATCCTCGCCTTCCTGGGAAAAACCCCACTTGATCATGGTGTATGATCCTTTTAATGTACTGTTGGATTCTGTTTGCTAGTATTTTGTTGAGGATTTTTGCATCTATGTTCATCAGTGATATTGGCCTGTAGTTTTCTTTCTTTGTGGCATCTTGGTTTTGGTATCAGGGTGATGGTGGTCTCGTTGAATGACTTTGTTCTTCCCTCTGCTATATTTTGGAAGAGTTTGAAAAGGATAGGTGTTAACTCGTCTCTAAATGTTTGATAGAATTCACCTGTGAAGCCATCTGATCCTGGGCTTTTGTTTGTTGGAAGAATTTTTTTTTTTCCCGTTTCGTGGGCCTCTCACTGTTGTGGCCTCTCCCATTGCGGAGCACAGGCTCTGGACGTGCAGGCTCAGTGGCCATGGCTCATGGGCCTAGCTGCTCCGCGGCATGTGAGATCTTCCCAGACCGGGGCACGAACCCGTGTCCCCTGCATCGGCAGGTGGACTCTCAACCACTGTGCCGCCAAGGAAGCCCTGTTGGAAGATTTTTAATCACAGCTTCAATTTCAGTGCTTGTGATTGGTCTGTTTATATTTTCTATTTCTTCCTGGTTCAGTCTTGGAAGGTTGTGCTTTTCTAAGAATTTGTCCAATTTTTTCTAGGTTGTCCATTTTATTGGCATAGAGTTGCTTGTAGTAATCTCTCATGATCCTTTGTATTTCTGCAGTGTCAGTTGTTACTTCTCCTTTTTCATTTCTAATTCTATCTATTTGAGTCTTCTCCCGTTTTTTCTTGATGAATCTGGCAAATGGTGTATCAATTTTGTTCATCTTCTCAAAGAACGAGCTTTTAGTTTTATTGATCTTTGCTATTGTTTCCTTCATTTATTTCTGATCTGATCTTTATGATTTCTTTCCTTCTGCTAACTTTGGGGTTTTTTCATTCTTCTTTCTTTAATTGCTTTAGGTGTAAGGTTAGTTTGTTTATTTGAGAAGTTTCTTGAGGTAGGATTGTATTGCTATAAACTTCCCTCTTAGAACTGCTTTTGCTGCATCCCATAGGTTTTGGGTCATTGTGTTTTCATTGTCATTTGTTTCTAGGTATTTTTTGATTTCCTCTTTGATTTCTTCAGTGATCTCTTGGTTATTAAGTAGTATATTCTTTAGCTTCCATGTGTTTGTATTTGTGACAGATGTATTTTCTGTAATTGATATCTAGTCTCATGGCGTTGTGGTCAGAAAAGATACTTGATACGATTTCAATTTTAATAAATTTACCAAGGCTTGATTTGTGACCCAAAATATGATCTATCCTGGAGAATGTTCCATGAGCACCTGAGAAGAAAGTGTATCCTGTTGTTTTTGGATGGAATATCTTATAAATATTAATAAATCCATCTTGTTTAATGTATCATTTAAAGCTTGTGTTTCCTTATTTATTTTCATTTTGGATGATCTGTCCATTGGTGAAAGTGGGGTATTAAAGTCCCCTACTATGATTTTGTTACTGTCGATTTCCCCTTTTATGGCTGTTAGCATTTGCCTTTGTATTAGGTGCTCTTATGTTGGGTGCATAAATATTTACAATTGTTATATCTTCTTCTTGGATTGATCCCTTGATCATTATGTAGTGTCCTTCTTTGTCTCTTGTAATAGTCTTTATTTTAAAGTATATTTTGTCTGATATGAGAATTGCTACTCCAGCTCAAAAGAATGGAATATCTTTTTCCATCCCCTCACTTTCAGTGTATATGTCCCTAGGTCTGAAGTGGGTCTCTTGTAGACAACATATATACGGGTCTTGTTTTTGTATCCATTCAGCCAGTCTGTGTCTTTTGGTTGGAGCATTTAATACATTCACGTTTAAGGTAATTGTAGATACGTATGTTCCTGTTACCATTTTCTTAACTGTTTTGGGTTTGTTATTGTAGGTCTTTTCCTTCTCTTGTGTTTTCTCCCTAGAGAGGTTCCTTTAACATTTCTTCCAGGTCACTTATCCGTTCTTCTGCCTCAGTTTTTCTGCTATTGATTCCTTCTAGAGAATTTTTAATTTCATTTATTGTGTTGTTCATCATTGTTTGTTCTTTAGTTCTTCTGGGTCCTTGTTAAACGTTTCTAGTATTTTCTCTGTTCTATTTCCAAGATTTTGGATCATCTTTACTATCATTACTCTGAATTCTTTTTCTCCAGCTCAAAAGAATGGAATATCTTTTTCCATCCCCTCACTTTCAGTGTATATGTCCCTAGGTCTGAAGTGGGTCTCTTGTAGACAACATATATACGGGTCTTGTTTTTGTATCCATTCAGCCAGTCTGTGTCTTTTGGTTGGAGCATTTAATACATTCACGTTTAAGGTAATTGTAGATACGTATGTTCCTGTTACCATTTTCTTAACTGTTTTGGGTTTGTTATTGTAGGTCTTTTCCTTCTCTTGTGTTTTCTCCCTAGAGAGGTTCCTTTAACATTTGTTGTAAAGCTGGTTTGGTTGTGCTGAATTCTCTTAGCTTTTGCTTGTGTGTAAAGGTTTTAATTTCTCCATCGAATCTGAATGAGATCCTTGCCGGGTAGAGTAATCTCGATTGTAGGTTCTTCCTTTTCATCACTTTAAGTATGTCCTGCCACTCCCTTCTGGCTTGCAGAGTTTCTGCTGAAAGATCACCTGTTAACCTTATGGGGATACCCTTCTATGTTATTTGTTGTTTTTACCTCTCTGCTTTTAATATTTTTTCTTTGTATTTAGGTTTTGGTAGTTTGACTAATATGTATCTTGACGTGTTTCTCCTTGGATTTATGCTGTATGGGACTCTCTGCACTTCCTGGACTTGACTGACCGTTTCCTTTCCCATATTAGGGAAGTTTTCAAGTATAATCTCTTCAAATATTTTGTCAAACACTTTCTTTTTCTCTTCTTCTTCTGGGACCCCTATAATTCGACTGATGGTGTGTTTAATGTTGTCCCAGAGGTCTCTGAGAGTGTCCTCAATTCTTTTCATTCTTTTTTCTTTATTCTGCTCTCATTAGTTATTTCCACTTTTTTATCTTCCAGGTCACTTATCCGTTCTTCTGCCTCAGTTTTTCTGCTATTGATTCCTTCTAGAGAATTTTTAATTTCATTTATTGTGTTGTTCATCATTGTTTGTTCTTTAGTTCTTCTGGGTCCTTGTTAAACGTTTCTAGTATTTTCTCTGTTCTATTTCCAAGATTTTGGATCATCTTTACTATCATTACTCTGAATTCTTTTTCAGGTACACTGCCTATTTCCTCTTCATTTGTTTGGTCTGCTGGGTTTTTACCTTGCTCCTTCATCTGCTGTGTGTTTCTGTGTCTTCTCATTTTGCTTAACTTACTGTGTTTTGGGTCTCCTTTTTGCAAGCTGCAAGTTTATAGTTCTCGTTGTTTGTGGTGTCTGCCCCCAGTGGCTAAGGTTGGTTCAGTGGGTTGTGTGGAGGGGACTAGTGCCTGTTTTCTGGTGGATGAGGGTAGGTCCTGTCTTTCTGGTGGGCAAGACCGCATCCGGTGGTGTGTTTTGGGGTGTCTGTGAACTTATTACGATTTTAGGCAGCCTCTCTGCTAATGGGTGGGATTGTTTTCCCCTCTTGCTAGTTGTTTGGCACAGGGTGTCCAGCACTGTAGCTTGCTGGGTCTTAGCGTTGAGATGGAGATCTCTGGGAGAGCTTTTGCCATTTGATATTACATGGAGCAAGCAGGTCTCTGGTGGACCAATGTCTTGAACTTGGCTTTTCCACCTCAGAGGCACTGGCCTGACACCCAGTCGGAGTACCAAGACCCTGTCAGCCACACGGCTCAGAAGAAAAGGGAGAAAAAAAGAAAGAATGAAAGAGTAAAATAAAATAAAATAATGAAAATAAAAAATAATTATTAAAAATTTTAAAAATTGAAAAGTAATAAATAAAAGAAAAAAAAGAAAGAAGAGAGCACCCAAACCAAAAAATAAATCCACCAATGATAACAAGAGCTAAAAATGACACAAAAAACGAAACAAAACAAAAAAACAGATGGAACCCTAGGAGAAATGGTAAAAGTGAAGCTGTACAGACAAAATCACACAAAGAAGCATACACATACACACTCACAAAAAGGGAAAAAGTAAATAAATATATGTATCATTGCTCCCAAATTCCACCGCCTCAATTTTGGGATGATTAGTTGTCTATTCAGGTATTCCAGAGATGCAGGGTACATCAAGTTGATTGTGGAGATTTAATCTGCTGCTCCTGAGGCTGCTGGGAGAGATTTCCCTTTCTCTTCTTTGTTCGCACAGCTCCTGGGGTTCAGCTTTGGATTTGGACCCGCCTCTGCGTGTAGGTCTCCTGAGGGGTGGAATTGAGACGGTGGAATTTGGGAGCAACGATATATATATTTTTCCTTTTTCCCTTTTTGTGAGTGTGTATGTGTATGCTTCTTTGCTCAGACAGAACAGGGTTAAAGTAGCAGCTGATTTGGGGGCTCTGGCTCACTCAGGCTGCTGGGGGGGAGGGGTACGGAATGTGGGGCGAGCCTGCGGGGCAGAGGCCGGTGTGACGTTGCACAGCCCGAGGTGCGCCATGTGTTCTCCTGGGGAAGTTGTCCCTGGATCACAGGACCCTGGCGGTGGTGGGCTGCACAGACTCGCGGGAGGGGAGGTGTGGATAGTGACCTGTGCTTGCACACAGGCTTCTTGGTGGCTGCAGCAGCAGCCTTAGCGTCTCATGCTCATCTCTGGTGTCTGCGCTGTTAGCTTCAGCTCGCGCCCGTCTCTGGAGCTTGTTTAGGTGGTGCTCTGAATCCCCTCTTCTTGCGCACCCTGAAACAATGGTCTCTTGCCTCTTAGGCAGGTCCAGACTTTTTCCCGGATTCCCTCCTGTCTCGCTGTGGCACACTAGCCCCTTCAGGCTGTGTTCACGCAGCCAACCCCAGTCCTCTCCCTGGGATCTGATCTCCAAGGCCTGAGCCTCAGCTCCCAGCCCCCACCCATCCCGGTGGGTGAGCAGACAAGCCTCTCAGGCTGGTGAGTGCTGGTCGGCATCGATCCCCTGTGCGGGAATCTCTCTGCTTTGCCCTCCGCACCCCTATTGCTGCGCTCTCCTCCGTGGCTCCGAGGCTTCCCCACTGCCCACCCGTCTCCGCCTGTGAAGCGGCTTCCTAGTGTGTGGAAACTTCTCCTTCACAGCTCCCTCCCAGTGGTGCAGGTCCTGTCCCTATTATTTTGTCTCTCTTTTTTCTCTTTTCTTTTGCCCTACCCAGGTACGTGGGGGAGTTTCTTGCCTTTTGGGAAGTCTGAGGTCTTCTGCCAGAATTCAGTAGGTGTTCTGTAGGAGTTGTTCCACATGTAGATGTATTTCTGATCTATTTGTGGGGAGGAAGGTGATCTCCACGTCTTACTCCTCCACCATCTTGAAGATCTCAGTGTCACTCTTTCACAGAAGAGTTCAGAGAAGTTAAGCTAGCAGTCAGAGCCTAACCTTGGGATCATGGCACAGGAAGCAGTGTGGTTGGAATTTGGCTTCTTGTGCTCACTAGCTGTGAGATCTCGGGCAAGTGGCCAAACTCCCCTTAGCCTCAGTTTCCTCATCTGTAAAATGGGTGCAGTAAAAGTATTTTCTTTTACTCTTGTGACCATCAAATAAGATTAATGCTTGTGAAGATCTGCAAAGTGCCTAATAATTAGTAGCAGGAGTGATGGTTGTCATTATTATCAGGAATAGTAGTAGTAGTAAGAGGAAGACCCAAGACAACCTAGTTCTGTCTGACCGTATCATTTCCCATTGCTTCTGACTAGATTACCTGATGGGGATGCTTTAGGAGGATTGGTGGGCAGCTTCTACAATGGCTCCCAATGATCCCTACCTCCTGGTATTCATACTCTTGTGGAGATCCTCTCCCCTGTGTGTGATCTGGTCTTAGTGTCTGGCTTCTGATGAGCAGAACCCAGCGAAAGGGATGGGATGGCACTTCCAAGGTTAGGTTACGTAAAGGTTAGGTTGTTTCCATCTGGTGTGCACTCTCCTCCTCACTTGCTGGCTCTGATGGAAGCCAGTTGCAATGCTGTGAACTGTCAGGTGGAGGATGGAGAGGGCCCCTAGCAACAGCTCTGGCCAACAGCTAGAGAGGAACTGAGGCCCTCAATCCAACACCTCTGAGAAACTGAATCTTGCCAACAGCCATATGGGTGATCTAGGGAGTGGAGCCTTCCCCGGTTGAGCTGGAGTTGACTGCAGTCCTGGCCAGTATCTTGACAGCAGCCTTGTCAGAACCTGAGTCAAACAACCCAGCTAAATTGTGCCTGGATTCCTGGCCCACGAAAACTGAGAGATGATAAACGTTGTGTTTAGGCACTAAGTGTTGGGGTAATTTCTTACACTGCAGTAGATCACTAACTAATACAGAAAGTATTAATTTCTTCTGAGGTTTCTTCTACTTCTAAGAATTGATAATAGTTGATGTCCAGGCATATGGAGTGGTTTGGTCAGTCACCACAGTATAAATGGAAACTATAGTCCTCAGGTCTGGCTTAATATTCTAAAAGGCAATTCCTTTTTGTTCTAGTGGTACCATGAGAGAGGAAAGTCAGAATAATGATGTTATGGTACAGTTCAAAAATGATGCTTTACACTAGTAGTTTTTAAACCTTTTTGATCCATGGAACCCTTTGTTTGAATCAAATGTTGCCGGAGGAGGTCCACAAGGAACCCAGGAAAATAAGATGCTGTCCCAGTGGGAGGAAGATGGAGTCCTGGGGTTGCTTTGTTCCTAAAGGCTCCCAGAGCACAGGTCTAAAGCCACTGCCTAGACCTTATTCCTCAGGGGAGAAACGGGTAGTGAGATAAAATGAGCACACACTTTGATCACCTCACGTAGCAAGCTCATACATACACTGAACAGGCAGGAAGGAAGCTGTGTCAGGGAATCTGAGAGCCAGGAGGCCCTGTTTTCAGATGCAAGAACTTCTAGAGAGTCAAGTCTGGTTACTGCATGGGTGTCAGGCAGAACGCAGACCTCTGGGTTCTGCTGCCTTCAAATGCTTTGGTAAAGAGAGTGAGACTGGAAAGTTGTTTCTCGGTATCCGTGGGGGGATCAGTTCCAGGATGCGCAAGTTCCTTGCGTAAAGTATTTGCATATATATAACCGATGCACGTCCTCCTGTATCTTTTAAATCATCTCTAGATTACTTCTAATACCCAGTACGATGTCAATGCTATATAAATAGTTGCTGGCATGTGGCAAATTAAAGTTTTGCTTTTTAGAACTTTCTGGAATTAAAAAATTGATCCGTGGTTGGTTGAATCCTCGGATGTGGAACCTATGGATACTCGGGGCCAACTGTATAAGGCTGCATTTGGAAGGGTTGAATGTCAATAGGGAGGGAATACACAGTGGCTAGAAGTGGAAAGGGCCTGCTTCTCATTTAAAACGTGAGAAGCTTCAGCTGCTGAAGATTGCCCTGTGATGGGAAACATAACTCATGGACATTTCAGGTAAGGATGCATTAGACAGTTGGATTTAACACGTGTTTTTCAAGCTTGCCTGATGGTCAGAGCTACGAGATAGACAGAATTCAATTCTCTAGGGTGGGGGCCTGAGAAGCTATAGGTTGAACAAGTGCCCTGGATGAGTATCAAGTGAGTGGAGACACAGGCATTTGATACAGGAGTACTCATTCCTGGTTTAAAACATCCATCCATCCGTCAGTTCACTCAGTCACCTGCTCGCCTATTAAATCATTCAGTACAATGACTAGTATGTATCAGGCACTATAATGGCTCCAGGAATGCAAAGAAAGATGACACATAGTCCTTGCCCTTTAGGGGCCCACGGAAGGATTTGGAAAGCAACAGGGAAGAGTCCTTTCAGACTTGGCAGGATGAGATAAAGCTACAACAGAGGAAACAAGAAAGCAAAGGCAACTAATACATACTGATTGCCCCAAACTCGCCTAATTTATCTTGTAGTCACCAATTCTTTCTTTGTGGTTATATAAAGTGAATATAGTGCAATTTAAATATGGCCTTGCATACTCCCTCTTAGGGATATCCCTGTTCATCTGATTGATCCAAGGATTTCAAAGGGACACACCACCCTGTACTGCTGGATTTGTAATTAGCAAGCCAAGTGGAATGGACTGCATTTTTTCATACATCCTTTCCCCAAGAAGGACTTCAGCCACAATCTCAGTTTTCCTGCCTGCTGTGTTCCTTCCTCAGAGACAAAATTACCACCAGCCCCAGGAAATGAGCCCCTTGAAGGAAAGTGATTAGCCTTGGCCTCAAACTGCTTTCAAAAGGTTTGCAAACAGTACGACTAGAAAGTATGAAGAACGGGGTGGGTTTCTTTCCCTTTAAAAAAATGATTGAATCCCACTGTCTCCTGAAGATGAATATTTCTGCTGGGCAGATTTGCTTTGTAAATTACAGACTCGAGTGGCTTTTTTTTTCTTCCTGCTGCTTCAGTGAACCGGGAATTAAACATATTTGCAATCAAATAAAATATGAGGGCTCTTGATGGGTTGGAGTTCTGACAGCTCCGGGGCTCAGATGTATAGGAATAATGTGATGGTGTTGACCCAGTTGTTCCACACATGCTGTGGAGGTCTTACGGGGGGCGTGCAAGGTGCTGTGTTAGTGATGGAATGATGTAACAGTGACTGAGAGAGACAGGCCACTGTCCTCAAGGGCTAAAAGTTGAGGGGGACATAGATTTTATAGAAATAATAAGAAATAGCATATATAAGAGCTAAGATGAAGAAAGCATGTAGTCAACAAATTGAGTGTCTGTCTACTCAATAATTCCAGGCCTGTTTCTAGCAGTCACCAAAACAGACGAAAATCACTGTCTTCATAGAACATTTATTTCTGGATGTTTATGTGTCTGTGTGGGAGCTAAGTGCCATATTTTTCTTATTTATTTGGATTGTCCAATGGTGAGTGGTGTGGAGAACACAAAATCAAGGAGGGGGGTGGGTAAAGAGTGTGTGTGTTTTGTGTGCCCACATGCACTCATGCATGTGTGTGTGTTTTGTGCAAATACATTCACATGTGTACATTTGGTGAAGCATATAATTTTAGATTAGTGGCTAAATTCATTTTCTATTACTGCTGTAATAAGTTACCATAAATTCAATGGCTTAAAATAATGTAACTGTATTATATTACAATTCTGGAGGTCAAAAGTTTGAAATGGGTCAGCAGGCCTGCATCCCTTCTGGAAGCTCTTGGTGAGAATGCATTTTCTTGCCTTTTCTAACTTCTGAAGGCCACCTGCATTCCTTAGCTCGTGACCCCATCCTCCACTTCGAAGCCAGCATCTTAGCATCTTCCAACCTCTCTCTCTCCGACTTGACTTTCTTGCCTTCATCTTATAAGGACCCTTGTGATTCCATCGGGCCCACCTGGGTAATTCAGAACACTCTCCTCATCTTGAGATTTAACTTAATCACATATGCAAAGTCCCTTTTGCCGTATAATGTAACATATTCACAGGGTCCTGGGATAGGAAATGGACATCTTTGGGGACCATTATCAGCCAACCACAGTGGACAAGAAAAATCTCATGGAGGAGCTATTTGATCAAGGTCCTGAAGGAGATGAGGGTGAGAATCAAGCAGATTGCTGGGGGGAAGCATGTTATAAGAAGAGGAAATAGCAGGTGACTTTGGAGAGTGACTGGAAAGTTTGAGGAACAGCACAGGGGCCAGTGTGGCTGGAGGAGAGTGGAGTGATGGGGAGAGTGGTACAAAAAGGCTTAAAGAAATGATGGGACTCAGTTATGCAGAATCTCAGTATAAGAACTGGGTTTTACTCTGAATGAGATGGGGATCCATTGAACCCATTGAGTATTAGTTTGAGAGCTGCATGTGGGTGGAGCATCTAAGTCAGTCTTAGAGGAAGGAAAATATAAACTGAGATCTGTAGGCTTCCCAGAGAAATCAGTATTAATTATAGATAAATTGCTTTGTGTCATCCATTCTGCTAAATACCTTCTAGACCGACCTCATGTAATACCCGTGGTAATTATTTATCCCTTAAACAATTCCATAATGCCCCAGACTGTCTTGAGGCAGACAGACTTATTGTTATTTTACAGGAGACACTGAGGCTGAGGAGGATTAGTATTAGGGCAAATCGCTAATAAATATGATGAAGCCAGAATATGAGCTCAGGTCCTCCCAACTCCAGCATCTAGACTCTTTGATCTATCGTTTTATTTGGCTGCCTCTCAGTTTCCAGTTACATGGGTCAGCCTAAGTGACCACTGGTGTTTGGAAAGGAGTGTTGCAGGCCTGAGTCAAGAAGGACCTTGCTTTTTCTGTTGGTTTTGGAAACTTGAGAGCAAGGGGTCAGGTTACAGAAGCAGAAAGCATCTCAGGAAGGATCAAGAGCCACTGTTTCACGAATTGGCATGCCAGGCAGGCAATGCGCCAGAGGCAGACACTTCTACTGTGGGCATCCCAGGTGAGTAACCTGGGGAGAGCACCGAGTGTATTCGTTCATCGAGTCCTGACTGTGTGCCAGGAGCTGGGGGCTCATCCCGGAACAGGACAGAAGGTCTCTGCAATCACGATCCTGACTGTTTGGGTGAAGGACACACAAATACAGTAGGCATAGAAGGATGATGAAAATTTCTGATTAAGTGATATAAATGAGATAAAACAGGATGGTGTGATGGAGGAGAATCAGGGGACAATTTAGATGGGTGGTCAAGGAGGACCTCTCTGCAGAGGTGACCTTTCTTTGAGACCTGGAGAATGCGAAGGCAACAACTATGGTAAAAGCCAAGGAAAAAGTGTTCAAAGGGAACAGTATGTGTGAAAGGTCTGTGTCAGGGATGAGTTTAGAGTGACTGAGGAATGGAGATTGGCCCCCGTGATTGGGGCTCAGTGAGAAAGGCTGGCCATGAGCAAGCAGATGTCAACCTGAACAGGCCTTGTAAGCATGACCATAGGTTTGGAATTTGCTGTACGTGGGATGGGAAGACCGGTGGTGGTTCAGAGCAGGGCACTGCCTTAATCTGATTTATATTTTATAAAGCTGACTCTGGCTGTTGGGTGTGAGGTAGTTTGGAGGGAGGGTAAATGGGGGCTAATACAGTCATACAGGGGGCCTGGGGTGGAGTGATGTGTCAGGGGAGATTAGGGAGATGCTGACGGATCAAGAAGTGTGGGAAGGGGGAAGGGAGGAAGCAGAGCTGATTTCTAAGTTTTTGGTTTGAGCAACTGGGTGGATGGTGATGGTGACTGGGGAGGACTGGAGGAGAAAGTGGTGTAAAACTGGGGTAGGCAGGGAACAGTAAAAGGAAGAATCGGGAGCCCCAGATGGAATTAGAAGGCAAGATGGAGGATCCAAGGTACATAGAGAGAGCAAGGCAGAGACAGCGGAGCTGAGTGGGATGAGGATTGGGCTGAAGGATGTTAAAGAGGTGGCCCGCCAACAGGGCCATGCTGACCCATGCTCTCGGCATCTGGCATTCTTTGGGAATGGACCTTATTTTTGCCGGGGTGGGGGACTCCACTGAGCTGCTTAAACCACTCCATCTTCAAGGAGTGGGTGTGATAGGGAAGGACACCTGTCAGTTTAAGGCCTTTGGAGACTAGAGAGCAATAAAATCTTGCCTGGAAGATGCTTATGAGCCCTTCCAGAGGTGGGCTGGGGACCATTCCCACACAGATGTGGAGACTCAAGTAAGCAGATATCTATCTAGTGAGTTGAGCACCCAATTGTTTTGATGTGGAGAACAGACTTTCTGGGTGAGGGAGGGGAGTTGTTTACAACATGATCAGAACATCAAAACAGTAAACCTGGGTAGCAATTTGGGCTTTCCAAAGCATTTTCTGTTTTTCACTAGGGCTATTTTTCCTCTATTTAAAAAACTCTTTACTGAAGTATAATATACATTCAGAAAAGCACATTTACGTGAGTGAGTGGCTCAGTGAATTTTCACAAACTGAATACGCCCATGTAACAATCACCCAGATCAAGAATTAAAACATTTTCTGCCAAAGCATTTTTAAATTTCAAGACCAGATACGAGGATGAACTATTTCTTCGAGGTCTCTCCCATCAGTGCCCCAAATCCGGCACCAAACCCCACTTCAATCGGCCAACCTCAGTGTTGTATGTACAGAAGGTAGATTCTCTATGCCCTCGGGGTTTGCCCCGTGAATCTCCCCGAATCCCACATCCCTTACTCGGGTTCGGTTGACCTGCAGTTCACCTGACTCGCCCAGATTTCTCAAATGAGACACGAGCATTTCATTTTCTTGGGTTCTTTCATTGACCAAGGACATAGCCCCCTTCACAGAGCCTCCTCATTAATCAACTTTATCCAAAACGTGTAGCTGTATATATTTTACCTTTCCCTTGTTCAAGGTAGCTAGAAGCATTACGAAGAACCTGGAATTTTCAGTACAAGCCTTTGCTTTTAGGTCTGAGAAGATAATCTGTGTGAAGAATGAACTGAATGAAGAATGAGGTCTTTTAATCTGCTGTTTTGGGAGGGAGGGGAATCAAAGTTTCTTTGGTGTGCCAAGGAAATGCTTTTGTGGTTTCTTCTTTTCCTCTGAGATTTGAATATCCTACAAGGCAGGTGGCATGGAATGCTGGCACACGGTGGTGAAGAGCAGGGGCCCTCTAGTCAGTCAGACCGAGGTTCAAATCTTGTCTCTGACTCTTGCCAGGTGTGTGGACTTAGCTGTTTACCGAACCTCTCTGGGCCTCTGTTTTTCCATCTGTAAAATGGAGATAAGAAGTACCATTTCAAAGAGCAGTTATGAAGGTTAAAGAAGAGATTATATGTAAAGTGTTTGCCACAGAATTTATTACCACTAGAATGATTATTATTATCATTAAAGGAATAATAATTGCCATTAGAACAATGTTAAAATTACTGCTGTTTTTGTTATTATGGTTATTGTTACTCTTGCCATTTGGCAGGTGGTGAAACTGAGACCCAGATTAAGTGACTTGTCCAAGACCACAGGGCAATGCCCATCCCCTGACTCCCAAGCCAGTGCTCTTTGCACTCAGCACGTTTCCCCCATTGAGCACATCCAGGCCCCTTTCCCAGCCCATCTGGTCACCGATGGCAGCTCTGATGAAGGGGCAGCTGCCAGCCTTAGAAGAGAGACCAGTCAGCTCTGTGTGCTGGGCATTGTTTAATTAGATGACCTCCAAAGATGGCTTTTCCTGCCGACTATCTGGCCTCCAGAAGAGCAGCATTAAGGAGTTAATGAGGCTTGGCTGAGGTTATGGGCCATCTGCTCTTAATTACCCAAAGTGCACAAGGCCCAGGGCAGGCTGGCTGGGGGCAGCAGGGCACTGCCAGCCTGGTCCAGTTGGCTGCCCTCTCTCAGCTGCCTGGCCTCGTGCCTCCCAGCAACCCCGGGTCCCCAAGTCCCTCAGTTTGCCTTCTGCTGTTTCTCCTACCTCTGAGGTGGAGAAGCAGAAGCTCGTGTCCAGGAACCCCAAGTGATGGGAACAGGAGATGGGGGTATCTTAGGTTTGGTTTTCTAGATGCAGAGCCTGAGGCAGGGATTCTTGTGCAAGTGGTTTTCTGGGGGGAGCTGAAAGGGGAGTGAGGGAAGCAGGATGGGGCAGGGGGACTGAGCAGGATGTAGGCTAGTGTCACGCTGGTCCCTGGGGAGCTCTGGAGCTTGAATCCCAGTACAGAGTTGGTCCTACCTCAGTGTGAGGGGTGATGCAATTCTCTGGAGAGGCGGGTGGGCATCTGTGAGTTGCTATCAAAGGGTTCTTGCAGCAGCTGGGGGAGGGATGCACGCACCAGAAAGGAAACCTGGGTTGGGTACCAAGAGGAGGCTACAGGGTAGACCCGTGAAAAAGAATCCCCTTTGGAAAGAAAACAAGCCTGTTCTCTGCTTCTTTTTTTTCCCCCGACAGGAAGCTGAATTTTGTCTCTCACTCCCCAAGCCCTGATCCATATAAAGCCCTTTCTGCTTTTCCTCCGAGGCAGACGTAGTAGCTGTTTAAGATGATGGACTTTGCACGTAGGTGTGGGTTTGAATCTTGGTTCTTCTGCCCACTAGCAGTTGACCTTCGGAAAGATACGTGAAAATTCTGAGTCCCAGTGTCCTTGCCTATAAAATGGGAATAATAGTACTTCCTACCTTTTGGGGCTTTCTGTGAAGATTTAATGAGATGGTGCATGTAAAGTACTCAGAACATGCCTGGCACTTAGGAAATTCTTAGTTAATGCTGGTGGTCCTTCCTTCTCTTCCTCTTCCCTCTTCCTCTCTCTCCTTCTTTCTACTATTATTGCTATTGTTGTTGGCAGAGGTGGTGGTGTTGCCCTCCCCTGGCAAGGTAATGGGCTTGGTTTGGAGTGAGGCACAGTTCAGTTTAGGGGAGGAACGAAGACTCATTCCCAGGTGATGCTGTGATATTTCTGAGATAATCATAAAAATTCACATTTGCCAAGAGGCACATGAAAAGATGCTCAACATCGCTAATCATCAGAGAAATGCAAATCAAAACCACAATGAGATATCACCTCATACCTGTCAGAATGGCTATCATCAAAAACAACACAAATAACAAATGTTGGTGAGGACGTGGAGAAAAGGGAACCCTCATGCATTGTTGGTGGGAATGTAAATTGGTGCAGCCACTGTGGAAAACAGTATGGAGGTTCTTCAAAATACCACTACCATATGATCCAGCAATTCCACTACTAGGTATATATCCGAAGAAAATGAAAACACTAATTCGAAAAGGGACATGCACCCCAATGTTCATAGCAGCATTATTTATAATAGCCAAGGTATGAAAGCAACCTAAGTGCCCATCAACAGATGAGTGTATAAAGAAGATGTGGTATATATATAGAAACCACAATGAGATATCACCTCATACCTGTCAGAATGGCTATCATCAAAAACAACACAAATAACAAATGTTGGTGAGGACGTGGAGAAAAGGGAACCCTCATGCATTGTTGGTGGGAATGTAAATTGGTGCAGCCACTGTGGAAAACAGTATGGAGGTTCTTCAAAATAACACTACCATATGATCCAGCAATTCCACTACTAGGTATATATCCGAAGAAAATGAAAACACTAATTCGAAAAGGGACATGCACCCCAATGTTCATAGCAGCATTATTTATAATAGCCAAGGTATGAAAGCAACCTAAGTGCCCATCAACAGATGAGTGTATAAAGAAGATGTGGTATATATATAGAATGGAATACTACTCAGCCATAAAAAAGAATGAAATTTTGCCATTTGCAGCAACATGGTTGGACTTGGAGGATATTATGCTTAGTGAAATAATTCAGACAGAGAAAGACAAATACTGTATATTATCACATATGTAGAGACTAAAAAATAAAACAAACTAGTAAATATAACAAAAAGAAACAGACTCACAGATATAGAGAACAAACTAGTGGTTACCAGTGAGGAGAGGGAAGCGGGGAGGGGCAAGATAAGTGTAGAGGATTAAGGAGTACAAACTACTATGTGTAAAATAAGCTACAAGGGTATATTGTACAGCACAGGAAATATAGGCAGTATATTATAATAACTATAAATGGTGTATAGTCTTTAAAAATTGTGAATCACTATGTTGTACACCTGAAACTTACATAATATTGTAAATCAACTATACCTCAGTAAAAAATCCACGTTTGTATGTGTTGGGGGATCCCTGGTCTTCCCCTGTGACCCCTCAACAGGCACCATGGTGGAGAGAAAATACGAAGTCAGGCAGCACAGGATTCCTGTGGGTACTCTGAAGTTACTTGTCCTCTCTGAGACACAGATTTCTTATCCATAAAATACCCAGCTAGCAGTGATGTTGTGAAGATTAAACAAGATGATGCCTTGAGCCTAGGTCACATGCACTGTGGAAATGCACAGTCTGGGCTTCTCTGGTGTTCTGGCACATTGTAGATGCTTAACAATCAGTTTCTCTTCTCACATTAATGCTGGTGGATTGGGATTTGGAGTGAGTTCGGCCACTTCTGTCTTGGACTGTGGAACATTTTGCTGATCTCTGGTCTCAGTTAGCCACAGCTTTGGGCCCCTTAGAGTTTGGAGCCCTGGAATCAAGGTCTCTGCTGTGGTGCTTCTGATCAAGGCTCTGGCCACTGCAGGCTGCTGTGTACTCAGGTGTCAGAAAGACTTGGGTCAAAGCCTTGCTCATCCACTTTATGAGTTGTTTACTTAATCTTTCGGATCCTCTGTCTTCATCTGTAAAATGGAACCATTACGTTCTTCTCAACATTGTTGTACGGATTACTTTAGATAATGCAGTTCAGTCCAGGATCTGAACAGTGAAAGGAGAACCAATGCCTAATGATGTCATTAATGATCTCAAGGAAGGATGCCATCCTTGAGGCTGGTAGATGAAAACACTCAGGACTTTTTAGTGATTCTAAAAAGTTAATTCAACAGGCAGAGCTGCCCTGGGCACTTCCATTGGATGGCTGCAGGCTGGATCCATTTGCACCCTTGGATCTTGGCTCTTGAGCCCAGCTATCTGGTGCACAGTGCAGGCTGTGAAGATGAGCCTGATAGTGAAGGAGTGAGTGTCACATGTCCCTGTGATCAGAGCAGGGTTTGATGCCTGGGATCGCCGTGGTCTGATGGTAGCGTTTGGAGATGGATATCGGGTTTGTGAGGAGAGTGCCGGGGACCTTGGCCAGTATTACAGCCCGATTGTAAATTCACTGCAGAGCTCCTAGTTGCTGTTCTGAAAATGACTTCCCTCACTCCCTCCCCTCTGTCTGGCAGGAGCTGAGGTTGTCATGAGTGCTGTTTACCAAATATTTCCAACTTTCCAATTTTCAGTCCTTGGCTAGGATTATATTTCATCAGCTGCTTTAAAGATGTGGACATGAGACCTGCTGTGGTCCCAGTAAACCTCCGTGGATGGATGGCACGAATAAGAAATCAGTGTTTGTTATATCCCATTGACATTTGGGGTTTGCTTGTTACTTCAGCATTACTGATGTACCCCGACTCACACACTTGATGGATGCGTACAAGACCCACGAGACAGGGGACTCTGCCTGATTTTGTTCACTGTCCTCATCTCAGGGCCTAGCATAGTTCCTGGCACATATAAGCAGTTGATAAAAACTTGTTGAAGAATGAAAGAAAAGCCTTGGAACCACCAGACCTAAGTTTGATCCTGGTTTTGTCACTCATCAGCTCTGCGAACTTTAGCAGTTCACTTAACCTTTGTAATCCTTAAATTTTCTCATCCTTGGAATGGGAGTATCATTCCTTGAAATGTTACTATAGGATTTATTCTGATAATGTGGAAGTTTCTGGCACATAGTAGGCACCTAATACACGATGGTTAACAAAAGTCTTTTACTTTGAACAGAGAAGGAAGGGATGGATGAAGGAGAGGGGACTGAGCCTGTATAAGTATTTCTTTCTGTAAGAAGGATTAGGATGGGAAGGAACTTGTGGGCAGCATTGATGGGGGAAGGAGACCCCAGTGACAAGTGGCCCCAAAACCGAGGAGTTGGGGAGGGGAAGGATGGAGAAGATCCAGGCAGATGTCTCTCCAGAGTCCAAGAGAACCAATTCAAATGGCACAAAACATCCCCAAATATTTGAGCAGAAGCCATAGCTGGTACGTTTTTAATTACCCTGCCAATAAAGATTCCTGGGCAGAATGGTCTTCGATGCACAGTAATGTTTTGCAATGTTTTTAGTAATTGGGTTAAGATAATTTATTAGAGTACTGACTGGATATATTTCATTAATTGCTAAGACTGGAATATTCGCCTTTCCTCCCTGAATGCAAATCACTCCCCAATGTGCCAGAGCACTGGAGAATATAGTTCTGAATATGCAAGTCACTTTGAGACAAATTCTGAAGGCTGAGACAAATTCTGAAGGCTGACCGTAGCACCTACGTGAATATTTATTTTAAATTGCACTTGGAAGCTCCCTGAACTGCGAGTCCTGTGTTGGGGGACCTGTTTTGCTGGCAGGGTCACAGGCTATGGTGGGGTGACCTACTGCAGTTTCTATTAAAATTAAAGGAAACCTGAATGCAAATGGGAGGTGAGGAGGGTTGGCCAGGGCCCCGGTGAGGTCACTAGCAGCATGAGAGACATAGCTAATGGCTAAAACAGATATTTCCCTCATCTCTATTTTCTCTACAGAGCTTGTTGGGGTGAAAACAAGCTAACCCTCTTTAAGAAAAATAATCAGCAGAAGTATTAACAGAGGAATTGAGAGGATGAGAGTCTTGCTGGGGGGAAGAGGGCACGTTTGCAATCAAGATTTAAAGATAATAAGCTTCCTAAGGTTAATTTGTTTTATCTGACATGAGCACAGCATTGGGAAAATAACTCACTTAGTAGAAGCTTTGCATTGTTGGGAAATAACAATAGTAGTGGGAGTTGCACGTATGACTGTTGACAGTGCCAGACAGGGTCCTAAGCACGTTGCGTGTATCCAATTCATTTAATCCTCACGAGAAGGCAATGAGGGGAGGTATTATTATCCCCATGAAGAAGTTGAGTCTTGGAGAAATGAAGCATGTTGGCTAAGGTCTCTCTTTTTACAAGTGGATGAGCCATAATTTGAACCAAGACCTTAGAACCCTGAGCTCCTGCCTTGGACCACCAGGCTATATTACAGCCACCACTTACTTAACAGTCACTGTGTTTGGCGTCCATTACATGCACCGGTACATTTAACTGTTGAAATGTTCGTTAAGATGTGTGCCGCTACAATTTGGAAGGCAAGGAACAGAAGAGCAGGATCTGTGGATGTCTGATTAGTGGTGAAGCTGGTGTTGCTGAGAAGGGTGTTGGTGATTTAAATGAAAGTGGGGAGGCATATTGGGTGGGAGAGGCAGAGAAAATTTTAAAAAGTTGTAGACCTAGAAAAATACCCATAGCCCTTAGCTTCGTCATTCATAAAATGGGGGTGACAATTGCACCAGCTTCAAAGGTACTTAGCGCCGTGCTTGACACATAAGTGCTTAAATATTGGGTATTAATATTGCTCATAGGGGATAATAATTGGGATTTTCTGAATACTTAGGAAATGTGAAAGTGCAATAATTGTTCACTACCATTTGGAAAGTTGATTAACCTACATCTTCAAAGAGTAAATAAACCTTTATAAATATATTCCCAGCACAGGAAAAAAAATTAAGACATAATAGTCAACCACGGGCCCACAAGAAAGGAATGAGAGTCACCACATCCCAGTGTTAATTACAAAATAACCGGAATCTGACCTTTATTCTTCCACTTTTAGATCTCTTGGGGATGCCTGGGGATAGATTTGTTCATGGAAGACAGTGAAAAAGACAAGTAAGAACGGGGTTGCTGTGCAGAATCACTCTTTCCATCACTCGAAGTGTTGACAGCATCTCCCGTCATCCCCACAACTGTGCAAAATAGGTAAAGAGTATGATATCCATTATATAGGTGAACAGTGAGGCTTAAAGAGGACAAAGGACTTTCTTATGACCACAGAGTGACCAAGGGGTAGAGGCTCAAACCTAAAGTCTTCTCACTTTGGATCTCCTGAACTTTTCCCATTCTTCCCAGGAATCCTGGGGGAGGGAAGTGGGTCCTAAATTGGGAGCTGGACTTGGAATTGTCACCGTTCTATCCCCATCATCCCCATCACCACAGGACCCATTGCCAAGACTGCCACCACCACCATCACAGTCAAGGTAGTCTTACCAAATGAGCTCTCACATCAGTTGAGAGGCTATTTGTTAATCCCATCATCCTCCCCGAATAAAGAAGAGTCTAAACAATAAGAGGTGGTTACAGCGTCCCCAAAAGTTTCCTAATAGATAATAAATTAGGAAGAGAACATTCTTTGCTCTGTAATTAATGGAAATTTACTATTTTTAAGCTTCCTCTGGGAAATTTTCCATGTCAAATGAATTTGTTGATGGGGCCTGAGAGGGAAGATATCACAGGTGTTCCTGTGTGTACTTCTTCATTAGTCGGCTGCTGGAGGTTAAAGTTTTAGTCACGTCTTCGGATGGCTTTGATCTCTCATGACAGTGTTAACTCTATTTGCTCCTTGGTATCAGTCTTGTATTTTAAAATAGTCTTTTGAGATAGCCTTGCTAATTATTTTGCTGGAAGTTTAATTAAGTCTTGTCACGGAGGAATATGCTATCTTGGGGAATGGCTGCTAAACATAAGTCAAATTGCTAAGAAAAAGGGGAGGCAGAGTAGATATCTATGCCTACAATGAATGGTACAGAGAATAGATTTCAATACTAAAGGACATGGGATTTATCGAAGTTCAAATTCCTTTGCTGAACCGTGTTCAACTTTTGGCAAGGATTCCAAGTCTGTTTTAATTTTACATTTGGAACCAGAGGTATTGGAATTCATCAATTAATGTTTTTACTTAGTTCTACTCTGAGACCATAACAATAAATAGACAAGATTGCCACATTCATGGGGCTCATGGTCTTGGTAGGAGAGGAATACAGAGAGAAGTGTCATGTTTTAAATACAGAAAGTCAGAAGTCCAAGAATATTTATTGTGGTGGTGTCGGTAATAGGAAATTTCTGGAAAATAAAACCTTTTGAAAGAAGGAAGTAGGTTCTCAAAAAAAATAATAATAATAAAATAAAAACTCATGACAGCTTGTTAAAAAAAAAAAGAAGAATGACGTAGTTTTAATGTATGATATGCAATGTTCTCCCAGATACGTTTAACATGAAAAAGCAAAGTAACTAAACAGTATTAAAAAGGGATTGGCAAATTTTTCTTAAAAGGCCAGATAGTAACTATTTTATGCTCTGTTATGGTCTCTGCCCTCCTCATGTGAAAGCCAATAGACAATATATAAAGGGCTAGGCATGTGTTTCAATAAAACTTTATGCATACTAAAATTTGAAATTCAAAAAATTTTCATACATCACAAAATATTGCTCTTTTTTCCCCCAGTCGTTAAAAATTATAAAAATAATTCTGGGCTTGCTGGCCATATCAAAAACAGGAGGCAGGCTGGATTTGACCCCAAGCCATAGTTTGCAGACCCCTGGTCGTCACTTGTGTGTAAATACACTCACACACCACACACACATTTATACCTACACCCACCAAATATGATAGATGTAATATTTTTGAAATACCTCTTGAACAAGCCTCAATAAATTTAAGAGGATATAAATTATTTCAAGCATGTTTTCTGACCACAATGGCATGAAACTAGAAATCAAGCACAGAGAGAGAAACGAGAAAAAATGATTACACGGAGACTAAACAACATGCTACTAAAATACCAATGGGTCAGTGATGAAATCAAAGAGGAAATTAAAAAATACCTTGAGACAAATGACAATGAAAACACAACCATACAAAATCCATGGGATGCAGCAAACCAGTCCTTAGAGGGAATTTCATAGTGACACAGGCCTTCCTCAAAAAAACAAGAAAAATCTCAAATGCACAGCCTAACATACCACCTAAAAGAATTAGAAAAGAAGAACAAACAAACCTGAAGTCAGAAGAAGAAAAGAAATAATAAAGATCAGAGAGTAAATAAATAAAATAGAGATTGAAATACCTCTTGGTGATTAATTATTCCCTCAGAAGCCAGTTTCTTTCTTCACGGCACCCCTTGGGTTATGAAAGCTAAGCCACGAGGCTGTTGTCCTGGAGAAGGAGAGAGCCACATGGAGTGAAACAGAGGTTCAGTCTTGAGTCTCAGATGACTTATTTCTTTTTTCCCTAATAAAGGGCAAGAAAATAATCTTTGAAGCCAAACTTCATTGAGATGAAATTTTGTGCATTTTTTGTTTGCTCTTTCTTTCTAAATTCCAAAAGCCTTTTTACACACCAAGGTGCAAGCCTGGCCAACTTAGACCATAGAGTTTCATGACAAGCCATTGTGTCCTGCTTGGTGGAGGTGCTGGAGGAAGCCTCTCTGGCCCTGGAAGGAGCAGTAGACCAGGTGGGAAGGAGAAAGACATGTGTCAAATGCCTTCTTCCTGATGGATACACCTAAAGTAGCATAAGAAGCAGGAAGATAAATGTGGGGGCCTTTCAGAGCTTGATGGGGCACATTCCTGATTTCCTGTAGTGCAGAGTAAATATTTTCACACCCGTGGCATTTAGAAGTTCCACTTTTAGTTTGGTAGAGAAAATGCCAGAGAGGAATGTGGGGGAATGGATTCCCTGCAGCCTGTGTCCAGAGGTCCACACAAGTCCCTGCAGGGGGATGTGGAGATGCTGGGAGAACCTAAGGATCACCTGGGATCAGAGCCAGGAGGGCTCAGAGGACACGTAATTTGCAGCAAGAGGCTAGTGGCCAGAACCAGAAGTTGGACCCAGTATGACAGTCCAAACATCAAGAGACCTGTCATCCCTTCTAGAGACACCAGAGGCAGACCAGCCCCAGCCATACTGTTGCAGGTGCCAGAAAAGTCCTGAAGGATGTCTGGTGGACCTGAGGCTTCCTTCTTCTACTGCTATGAGGATACCTACAGTCTTCTGCACCCATGTAATGTCTTGTGGAAGAGAGCAACAGTCTTGGTATGGAGTTTGAACCTCAGATTTGATTGAATATTTATCCTGAAGAGTCTGAACCAACTCAAGACTGTATTAAACTTCCTGAGACGAGGATGTAAAAAGCTGGCACGTTTACTGTTTTTCATACTACCTAGTGGAATGGGTCTCTGATAAAGATGAAATCAGGGAATATGAAGTTTGCTAATTTAAAAACAGGCTTTATTTTTAAAGAAACGAAATTGAGTTATTTGTGGTGAGGTGGATGGACCTAGAGTCTGTCATACAGAGTGAAGTAAGTCAGAAAGAGAAAAACAAATACCGTATGCTAACACATATATATGGAATCTAAAAAAATTTTTTTAAAAAATGGTTATGAAGAACCTGGGACAGGACAGGAATAAAGATGCAGACATAGAGAATGGACTTGAGGACACGGGGAGGGGGAAGGGTAAGCTGGGACGAAGTGAGAGAGTGGTATGGACTTATATACAGTACCAAATGTAAAATAGATAGCTAGTGGGAAGCAGCCACATAGCACAGGGAGATCAGCCCGGTGCTTTGTGACCACCTAGAGGGGTGGGATAGGGAGGGTGGGAGGGAGATGCAAGAGGGAGGGTGTATGGGGATATATGTATATGTATAGCTGACTCACTTTGTTATAAAGCAGAAACTAACACACCATTGTAAAGCAATTATACTCCAATGAAGATGTTAAAAAGAAAGACTTTATTTTATACTGTGAAGCTGTTTAGGTTCGCAGCAAAGTTGAGAAGCAGATACAGAGATTTCCTGTACACCTCCTACCCCGCCAACGCACAGCCTCCCCCACCATCAGCACCACTCACCAGAGTGGTACATTTTTTACTAAGGTTGAACCTATACTGACATCAAAGTCACCCAAAGTTCATAGTTTACATTAGGGTTTGCTCTTGGTGTTGTACGTTCTGTGGGTTTTGACAAAAGTATAATGACATGTCTCCACCTTTATGGTATCATACGGAGTATTATCACTGCCCTAAAAATCCTCTGTGCTCTGCCTATTCATCTCACCCACCAACTCTACCCCTGGCAACCACAGATCTTTTTGTCATTTCCATACTTTGCCTTTTCCAGAATGTCATATAGTTGGAAGCACACAGTATGAAGCCTTTTCAGATTGGCTTCTTTCATTCTGTAATATGCATTTAAGATTCCTCCATGTCTTTTCATGGCTTAATATTCAATAGTTCATTTCTTTTTAGTGCTGGTTAATATTTTATTGTCTGGATGTACTACAGGTTATTGATTTATTCACCTGTGAAGGCATGCTGGTTGCTTCTAAGTTTTGGCAATTATGAATAAAGGTGCCATAAACATCCATGTGCAGGTTTATGTGCAAATGTAAGTTTTCAACTCCTTTGGGTAAGTGATATTGCTGGATCATATAGTAAGAGTATATTTATTTTTATAAAAAACTGCCAAACTGTCTTGCAAAGAATTGTACCATTTTGCATTCCCACCAACAGTGAATTAGAGTTCCTATTGCTCCACATCCTCACCAACATTTGGTGTTGTCAGTGTTCTAGATTTTGGTCATTCTAACAGGTGTGTAACAGTATCTCATTGCTGCTTTAGTTTGCAATTCCCTGATGACATAGGATGTGGATCGTTTTGTATGCTTATTTGCCACCTGTATATCTTCTTTGGTGAGGTGTCTCTTAAGGTCTTTGACCCATTTTTTAAACGGGGTTGTTTGCTTTCTTATTGTTGAGCTTTAGGAGTTCTTTGTATATTTTGGATTACAGTGCTTAATCAGATGTGTCTTTTATAAATATTTTCCCCCAGTCTATAGCTTGTCTTCTAATTCTCTTGTCTTTTCACAGAGCTGAAGTTTTTAATTTTAATGAAGTTCAGCTTATCAATTATTTCTTTCATGGATTGTGTCTTTGGTGTTGCATCTAAAAAGGTATCATCATACCCAAGGTCACTTAGGTTTTCTCCTATGTTATCTTCCAGGAGTTTTATAGTTTTTCATTTTCCATTTAGATCTGTGATCCATTCTGAGTTAATTTTTGTGAAGGGTGTGAGGTCCGTGTCTAGATTTATTTTTTTGCCTGTCCAGTTGTTCCAGAACCAGTTATTGAAGGACTGCCTTTTTGCCACTGTTTTGTCTTAGCTCCTGTTTTGTCAAAGATCCATTGACTATATTTGCTATGTTTTTTCACATGTGAGTTATAGTGGATGAAGTTTGATTCTCCTACATAAAATGCTTATATACACATCCCACACTTCTGGAAGTATAAGTAAGAAATACGCTTGTCTCCAGGAAGTGGATCCTGCGGGTCAGGAGGTGAGAGAGTACTTACTGTTTACTTCTTTTTTATTCCACTTAGAAATGATCACTGTAGTCCAGACAAGAGGTGGTGGTAGTCTTTTATATCATGGTTTGAAGCTTGGAATTGATTCTATATGTGAATGGTGTGAGCCAAGCAGTGTCCTGGTAAGGCTTGTATAGTTAAAAAGGTTGCCTAGTCACTAATCGAGAAATGAGGTTGGCCTGGGGAAAACTGGAGTCTGGAAGGTCTTTTAGGAGGCTGTTGGCATAATGCAGGAGAGAGAAGGTGAGGGTGGGAACTGGGGTAGTGACAGTGGCATTAACAAAGATGGGAGAGATTTGGGGGATAGTAGGAATAAGCTCAGATCCATGTAAGACAAAGAAGGGGTCGAAGAAACAGCAGGCATCACAGAAATTGTAAATGGAGAAGCGAATAGAATGAGAAGAGACAGAGTAATCTGGATGCAGTGCCCATCTCTTTTATGATCTTGTGTACTGTCCATCTCTCACGTTGAAAGTAGTTTAAATCTATCTTTACTGCATCTCTGGAAAACGCTAAAAAGGGATTAGGTATATATTATACAACAAAATCATCAGTCAATCTCTCTTCTTCTCCCCCTCCTTCCTTTCCCCCTTTTTCTCTTAATTCCCCTCTCCCTTCCTCACTCCTATCAGCTTGCATGGCAGTGACCCCAATTCCTCATCATTCCTTCCAGTCCTCCCCAACCTTTCTCTTCCAAAACGTAGTCTTTCTCAGCTCTTCTCCTCCTCCATGTCCCCTAGTCCCCAACATTCTGGATTTGTACCCTTTCCGATATGAGTCATTCTAGCCTCCTTTCTCTTCTTCAGTTCTGCTGAGTGATTAGGAGAATAGGCTGAGAGTCAGAACCCCTGGGTCTGCATCCTGGCTCCACAGCTAACTAGTTACGTGACTCGGGCAGGAACTGTAACTCTCTAAACGTCTGTGTCCTCACGTGTGGAAAGGGGGCAATTGATCCTAGTACCTCTTTCACTGTGTTGTAAGGATTAAGTGAGATAATACTTATAAAGTTCACCACAGTGCTTGACATATTACAAACTCAGATTAAATAGTGGCAGTTATAATAATGATCAGTACTGTCCTGATTATCACAAGAAATGCCCAGATTCAATCAGCAGCTGCTTGAGCAAAAAAGAAACAAACAGCAAAACCTCCAAAACAAAATCAAACAACAAAACAGAAAAGAAATCCTCAAACAGAACAACAACAACCAAAAACCCTTCTTATAACGTGGAGCAGAGAAAGGCTTTGAATTCTAAGCACTGTGTGTGTGTGTGTTTTCACCTTAAAAATATCATAATGATTCTCTCCCTGTATTGCTGCATAACAAATGACCCCCAAATTAGCAGTTATAAACAACACAGTTTCTGTGGGCGAGGAATCCAAGAATGGCTTAGCTGAATCCTATGCTTCAGGGTCTCTCACAGGCTGCAGTCAAAGTGTTGGCTGGAGCCTTAACATCTCAAGTTTAACTGGAGCAGAATCTGCTCCCAAGGCCACTTGGTGTTTTTTGGTAGGATTTGGCTCCTCATGGGCTGTCAGGCGGAGAGTGTAAGTTCTTTGCTGGCTGTTTGCCAGAGGCCATCTTCCCTTCTCGGCAGTGTGGCTCCCTCCACCAGAGCAAGTATATGAGAAGAGCTGGAGAGAATAAGAGCAAGAGGGAAATTGCAGTCTTTTGTAACCTAACAACAGAAGTGCATCCCATCACTTTTGCCATATTCTATTGGTTGGAAGTGAATCTCCTGGTCTGGCTCACACATAAGGGGAGGAGATCATTAGGGGGCCGTTTTGAAGCTTCCCACTATAGTCCCCTGATTTTTTCTCCTGTGTCCTATCCGTTAATCCCAGCTGTCTTCTAAGAACACATCTTACTGCACCTGGATACCACTGCACCTGATCACTCATTGAATATTGTTGTCAGATTTCAGGAGCTTCTCCATCATGATCCTCCCTGGAGCCTAAAGAGAAGCTGTCTCCTTCTGTGAGTTTAAATCAAACCTGCTAGAGATCAGGATAGTGTATGTCCTGCTGCAGAGAGGGGCAGGGTAGTGTGGTGCTATTGGTGATCACTCGGTGTTCTGACTTCCTATTCTGAAAAAACGGAGGGAATTGACATCAAGGTGGCCAGTCGAAGGGCCGTTGCATGTTTCCGGAACATGCTACAGTGAAATTTCCCTCTTCCACAAAGATTGGAGATGGGGAAAATGAAGGATGCTCGTGTGAGAGGCATCGATTATGGAGAATGTATATTAACTGCCTATTATCATTACTGGTAATTACCACTGTATTATGAGACTGCTAGTGAGAAAAGAAGATGAGCTTGTCTTTTCTGAAATTAGAGTCATTTATTTCCATTGGGGCTGATGCTTTGGGACATTTCCAATAAATCCAGCATCAGGAAAGCGGAATTCCAAATGCATATTTAAAACTAGAGCTAAAGTAGGGACAGCCAGACGTGCCTCTCAGTCTTCTAGTCAGACAACAAAGAACTTAGGTATGGTTTGGAAGAGATAGATGGAAAGAGAGAGAAACCTAAGCAGGCATTCTGTTAAGTATAAAACTACTACTGTAGTTCTGCTTCTAATAATACTAATTAGAAATGCTCTCAGGTATAAGTAATAGAAAAATTCAAACAAGACTTAAATGAGGTTTCTATTCACATGTCAGAAAGTCTAGTGGCATGTGGCCACTAGCGTTGTTTCAATGGTTCAACAATGAGAGGCCAGAATTTTGTGATTCCCTCCTCCCCTTGGCCACAAAATAGCTGCTGTGCTCATAATGTCTCATCTATGTTCAAGTCAGGAAGGAGGAGGCAGGGATGGCACCAGCTCAACTGTTGCTTTTATCAGGAGAACAAAAACATTTCTCAGAACCTGTCTCTTCCCTCATTACGAGGGTTTCACCAAGGTGCAAGGGGATCCAGGAAAGTTGAGTATTTAACTTTTCTCTGCTGTGATAGTAGAAAGTGGCAAGACAGCATATACTAGTAAGTCAGGCTTTGACTCTGTCTGTTGCCCAGAGCCTGGCCTTTTGATCATGACACAATATTGCTCTATTTTGCAAGCATTTACTGAGAGGCTTCTGCATGTCAGGCCCTGTGTTGGGGGTGAGGAACATGAGAATTCCTGTGCTTTAAGTGATGTAGTTCCACCAGGGGTGAGGGAGGGAGGCCTTGTTGCAAGGATTAAATGAGGTCACCTTGGTCAGTGCTTAGCACATGCTTATCATGTCATCATTTGCCAGATCAATCAATGGCAACTTCTTTTTTTCTAATTTTTTTTTTAGATTTTTAAGCTTTTTATATTTTTAAAAAAGCTCTTTTAAGGTATAATTTACATATCATAAAATTATCCTATTTTAAGTGCACAATTTAATAAATTGTAAATTTATAGAGTTGTGTAACCATCACTACAACCCAACTTTAGAACATTTTTATCTCCCTAAAGAGATCCCTTCTGCTCTTTGTGGTCACTACCATTCCTATCCCCAGCTCCAAGTAACCATAATCTTTGTTCTGTCTCGTGGATTTAGCTTTTCTGATATTTCATAGGAAGTTATACAACATGTGGTCTGCATCTAGCATCTTTCACTTAGCATAATGTTTTTGAGGTTCATTCATGTTGTAGCATATTTTAGTGTCTCATTCCTTTTTATTGCTGCATTATATTCCATCATTTGGGCACACCACATTTTATTTCTTCACCATTTGATGGACATTTGAGGTGGTTTCCAGTTTTTGGCTATTTTGAATAATGCTGCTATGAACATTCATCTAAAAGTCTTTTGTGGGCATATGTTTTCATTTTTCTTGGGTAGATACTTAGGAGTGATATCGCCAGGTCCCTTCTACATATGGTAAACTTCTGTTTAACATTTTAAGAAACTGCTACTGTTTTCTAAAGCAACTGCATCATTATACACTTCACATACAGCAGTGTATGGGGGTTTCCATTTCTGATTGCATCTTATTACCAAAGGTAGAACAGTAGTTAAAAAACCCAACTCTGGTTTCATGGTACCCTGATCCAGGCTCTGCTCTACTATTTATGACTTGCATGGCTTTGAATAAGCTATCTCAGCCTTAGTTTTCTGCTTTTAAAATGGAAATCATAATCCCTGCTTTGTATGGTGGTTGAGAGGACTAAATTAGAATACTGGCCCAGTGTCTATCATATAGCAATTTTTGTATTAGCTCTTATCACTAGGAGTAAATCTTCCGTGTGTTGGTTGGTTGGTTGGTTTTGAAAAATTATTTTACCTGTGGTAAAGTGGAAAAAAAACCCGTTAATATTTGGATTCAGTAAATTAGTACAGCTTGCCCCATTTGGGGGTGTGATTTGGTACAAGCTTCCAGTCTTGAGAACGTAAAACGTGTTGGGCTGGTTGAAATCTCTCTGGAAACAAAGTGGATGAGTTCATGTCCCCCGCAACACCCCTGTGCCAATTCCTCCAATTCTCCAGCCACATGCTTGGGCTTTTTTCTGCTTTTCTGACTCTAGGGTCAGGGGGTCCCCGGGTGCTGTGTTCCATTTTTCTGTAGCTGTTTTTCCCACTGCAGTTTTCTGCCCTTTCCCAGGAGGTACACAGGGAACCATCTGCCTTTCATGATCTCTGCTCATCTTTGACCCAGGGACGACCCGCCCATCACTCAGGAAGTGCCATTGTACCTGAGTGCCAAAGCCATTTCTGTGCAATATGATAGTTAGAAAGTGACTGTACTGTAGTTTCTGAAACATAAAATGTGTTCTGCAACCGATGAGAAATAGAGCATCATGTGGCTCCAGTCATTTGGAATAACTGATCATGGCCTGTCACGTGAGCGCATTGACGCACACGGCTTTCAATTAAAGCAAACAAACGAAAAAAGCCAAGAAAAAAGTCCCAGGAAAATGCAGTTTGCAAGTTGTTCAATATTTGTTTTGAATTTCTACCTTATTCCAAATGCCATCTTGTAATGAGAGCACGATTTCCTCTTTTTGTCTCCCTCTGTCCTTCCTTCCCTCCCTCCCTCGTTCTCTTTTCGCTGGAGGTGAGAGAGGCTGTCTTGATATCCTCGGGGATGTTGTCCAACTGATGATGACTTAACAATCCTTTGGCTCAGCTAGGGGTTCCAGCTCTTCTCCAGCACGCAGACTGTGTCACTCCCAAGTCGAATAGGTTTGCTGGCTCTTTCTTTCTCCCTTTAAAGAGGGTTTCTGCAACTTGCTGTTTTCAAGAGACTCAGAGAATTCCACTTTTGGTGTAAATGCAAGAGAGTTGAGTTCAAGGCCCTGAGATGGTCCTTCTGGGGTACAGAGTTGGGCACTTGGTAACCCACTGTGCAACCTTTATCTGTATTGTCTGTAAGTCTGTAGGCAGATGTGTTCCTTCATCCCACTCGGTCCAGTCATTCTCATTCTCAATGTGACTTTTTTGTCATCACTGAGTTCCCATCTACATTTTTAATAGGCTCGCTGGTGACTGATGTAAGAGGGTAGTTGCACATCCTTTTGAGAGACACTGGCTCAGAGCCTCCCTGCTCACTGCAGACTGGCAATGTCTGCATCACCTGGATCTTGTTAGAAAGACAACTGGGTAGTATATATAAGTCCATGCCACTCTCTCACTTCGTCCCCAAATAGATAGCTAGTGGGAAGCAGCTGCATAGTACAGGGAGATCAGCTCCGTGCTTTGTGACCACCTAGAGGGGTGGGATAGGGAGGGTGGGAGGGAGACGCAAGAGGGAGGAGATATGGGGATATATGTATATGTATAGCTGATTCACTTTGTTATAAAGCAGAAACTAACACACCATTGTAAAGCAATTACACTCCAATAAAGATATTTTAAAAAAAAAGAAAGAAAGAAAGAAAAAAAGAAAGACAACTGGGAACTCCTGAGACCAGATCTGCATTTTAACTACAGCTCCGGGTTACTCGGGTTACTCGAAGGCACATTACACTTGAAAAGCACTCTCTTGAAGTAGGGGTCCTCAGAGCCAGAGTTGCATCTTTGGTTTCACCCAGGGAGTTGTTAGAAATGCAAATTCTCAGGACTACTGAATCAGAAACTCAGGGGTAGGGCCAGCAATCTGGATTTTAACAAGCCCTCCAGGGGATCCTGGTGCACACTCAAATCTGAGAACCATTGAATTAGAGTTTTTTTTTTTTTTCAAGCTGGTTTCTCTTCAGGTGTGCTAGGCTGTGTCTGACATTTTTACCTGTGAATCCACTGGCCTGACCTTTGAATTACTGTATCAAAAAGCTCATACCCATCTGCCCCTGAAAGTGTTGGCGACTCCATGGATAGGACGAGGATTGAGTAGCATTGATGGGCTCTAGCCCAGCAAACTCAATTAGTTTGTCTTTCCCATCAAGGATAGTATCCAAACAGCAGTTTTCTCAGAGAAATCTCCTTGTTCCAGGGTGAAAATAGACAATGACTGCTGTCGGGGAAGTAGACCTTTCTTCTGCCCTTCCAGGTTCTTCTGGATGGTCTAAGGATTAAATTGACATGAGACAGATTAACAGGAGAAAACCAAACAAAAGTTTAATAACATGTATGCATGGGAGAGACCCAGGAGAACTGGGTAACTTGCCAAAGGGGCCGAAATCATCACCTTAAATACCATCTTTAGCTAAAGACAAAAGAGGATGTTGGTCTGTGTCTTTGAGAATGGACTTGAGGATATGGGGAGGGGGAAGGGTAAGCTGTGACAAAGTGAGAGAGTGGCATGGACATATATACACTACCAAACGTAAAATAGATAGCTAGTGGGAAGCAGCCGCATAGCACAGGGAGATCAGCT
>NC_041227.1:59291890-59319144 GCF_002837175.3 Physeter macrocephalus
GGAGGGGGAAGGGTAAGCTGGGACGAAGTGAGAGAGTGGCATGGACATATATACACTACCAAATGTAAAACCGATAGCTAGTGGGAAGCAGCCGCATAGCACAGGGAGATCAGCTCCGTGCTTTGTGACCACCTAGAGGGGTGGGATAGGGAAGGAAATGCAAGAGGGAAGAGATATGGGGATATATGTATATGTATAACTGATTCACTTTGTTATAAAGCAGAAACTAACACACCATTGTAAAGCAATTATACTTCAATAAAGATGTTAAAAAAAAAAAAGAGGATGTTGGGGTAATGGTTTTCGACTTCGGAGGGGAGGAAGGCAATTTATACGTGGATGGAAAGGCAAATGTTTGGTAAACAAATGTTTGCTGGGCTGTGCAGAGACAGTGGGACACAGAGAGGAATTTTAACAAACAGACTTTGCTAGGTTCTTCCCTGCCCACACACTTGGTTCATATGGTGATAGATCCCTTCCTGGAACAGATCCTCTATCTAAATTCTTTTAGACAGTTAGGGGAAGGTCAAAGGTTCTTCCTGAGTCTTTTGGGCTTTAGAAATAATCAGCCTAAATTAATCCTCAGTCCAAACAGATACAATTTGGTGTGGCAAATTTTGCTCCCCTGCACTGTTATCACAAGGTGTTCTCATAGCAAGCCCCTATTCTGGTGGGCTGCAGTGCCCTGAGCCGCACACAGTCATCAGCACTGGCGGCCCGTGCTCCTGGGGCTGTATAAGCCACAACAGGTGATGCCGTCCTGGAGACTAAGGGATGCTGGTGGCAGGCTGGAGGACAGTCCGACTGTACCCTGCTGCGATTTGACTCGCTTCTCTGGGCGTGTGTCTTCAAGGTGCTGATCTCGTTTACCAAAAGAGAGGAGTGCTATCACCTCTCTCTCCTCCCTGGTAGATCTCTTGTAAATTCCAAAAGGATGTCTAAATGCATAAGTGCTTTGAAAAGTTAAAGCTGCTCTATGAATACGCAGAATCATGCGTGTTATGAACAGAACGTGGAATAGGATGGGAGAGAGAGTTGGAGCTGCGCATTTTGAGGGAAGGGAATTTAAAGAAAAAAAATTATTTCCGTTATGCTTCTAACATTGACATTGTTATGTTCCTTCACAAAGTTCATGTTCATGCCTGAAATGAACTCTATTTAATTATTTAATACAATTGTATATATTTAAGGTGTACAGCATGATGTTTTGTATATGTACACATACACATAAGTAACATGATTACTGTAGTGAAGCTAATTCATGTTTCTATCTCTTCACCTAGTTCCCAGTCTTTGCCATGCACACTTCGGTGTACACCAAAATCAGCTAGGTTCACAGGCTTCCCCATAGACTCACTACATCAGAATTTCTGGTAGGGAGTCTGGGAACCTGTACTTAAATCAGCACTCTAGATTATCCTGTTGGAAACTACTGCTTTAGCCTCTGGGTGTCAGGGATGACAAGCCTGTGATGTGTCTATCATCGCTCTCCCACATGGCATCCAGGGCAAACATCATTAATCAATCACAGTTCTCTTCATCTCAGCCCAAACACAACCTCTGGATCCTTCTCAATGCCAGGCAGCCACTTCCAGTTAATCAGGGCAGAATGCCAGGGAGCCTTCGGTAGGGAAACTGAGAGAAATCCATTTTCTTGGAATGGTTTAGTTTCATCTCAGTTTTGGAGAAAGGAGACAGAAAGGGGTTTTGGTTGTGGGTCAAGGAAAAATAAAACAGACTGAAGTTAGGATAAGGGTCCAAGGACATCTTCATGGCTTGGGGATGACCAAAGTAGGCCAGCACAGCCTTGTTGGGGGTGGGTGGGTAGCTGTGAAAGTACCTGCTGAACTGGAGGGAGGAGAGGTAGAGATACACAAATGACCTTCTGCTTTCATATAGCTTCTGGTCCTCTTGCAAGAACTTTCGTACCAGTTATGGACTGAATGTTGTGTCCTCCCCAAATTCATATGTTGAAGCCCTCACCCAGAATGGGATGGTATTAGGAGGAGGAGCCTTTGGGAGGTAATGAGGCTTACATGAGATCATGAGGGTGGAGCCCCCATGATAAAATTAGTAGCCTTAGAAGAAAAAGAAGAGTCACCAGAGCTTCTTCTCTCTCTCTCTCCACCATGTGAGGACACAGAGAGAAAGGTGGGGATGTCTGAAAGCCAGGGATTGGACCCTCACCAAGGATTGAATCTGCTGGCACATTGGTCTTGGACTTCCCAGCCTCCAGAACTGTGAGAATTAAATCTTTTTTGTTAAAGCCACCCAGGCTATAGCATTTTGTTATGAGCTAACACAGTACCATTAGTGATAGAGCAGAGGGGTGAAGACTGTGGCCTCAAGTTTGCTGCTTTGTGGCCTCCGAGTCTTGTTCCCAGAGAGCAGGGGGAAAGATGGGATTGTTCTAGATGAAAAGATTCTTGAGAACACAGTCCATCTCCTTCCATTTTAATAGAAGAAGAAATTCCTTTCTGGGGAGATGACGTGACCTGTGCAAGGTCACAAAGCATGTTTGTGGGAGAGCCCAGAAGTATACAGGTTTTCAGCATCCAGCTCAAAGCCCTTTCCCCTCCTTTCTCTGGTGCTCAGAGTGTTTCCAGAACCTTCAGCCACATTTCGGATCTCCAACACCGCTCGCACAATACTTCCCCAAATAGCGTTGAGGTCGAAGTCTGCTAATCACAGTCTCCTGGAAACATTCACTGTGAGATTAGAAAAGGAATTGAACGAGGCTCAATGGTCTCCATTGGGACGGAAACCGTAACATGCCGAGTGGGAAATTAAAACAGGG
This sequence comes from Physeter macrocephalus, assembly GCF_002837175.3. Lineage (NCBI taxonomy): Eukaryota > Metazoa > Chordata > Mammalia > Artiodactyla > Physeteridae > Physeter > Physeter macrocephalus. Next base: position 59,294,688 of record NC_041227.1, read on the forward strand.
TCTTTGGGGAGAGAAAAGAGGGAGAGACAAACGCAGCCTCTCTTATCTTCCTGCCACATGTGAACTCTGTCATCAGACCTTCAGGTTTTGATAAGCTCAGCACGTCTTATCGCTGCCTCTGACACAGGCATCGATCATTCCTTAAACTGTGTTCTGGGAGGCATCTCCCCCTCTCCTTGGACGGCCCTACAATCGCCTTTTCATCCCTCCCCCTTTATTTGTTGATGTTGACATTACATGCAGAGAAGGCTGCTTTCAAAAATACATCTTTTTAATAACTTGTCTTCCAGGAGAAGAGCAAAGGGGTGCACATCTGTGCTTGGGTGGGTTGCTGAGATGCCTAACATCTCCCAGCACAGGGAGCCTCTGACAAAGAAAAACGGGCTTGCATTTGGAACTTACATCCGGCCCAGTCACTGAGGCTGGATTGCAGATTACAACGTGGAAAGGCATGGTGAAAGCAGCCCAGTTGCCATTGGGGCTGGATTCTGCGGAAGACTTTAACCTTGACGGGCCTTGCAAAACCGATATCAGACTTTTATTTTCTGTTATTTTCTCAAGAAATTAAAAATCTTAGTCAAACATCTTCTCATAAGGGTAGTGATTTTAAAAACTTTGATTACCCCCCAGCTTGTGTGACCATTTCTGAAAGCAGCACATTACCATTCCATAATAGTAAGGCATACATACAATTCAATTTTATGCATTTTAGGGATGGGAGTGTTTAGTGCTTAGTCTAATTGATCAGGTGGGATGGAGAGGCTTTGAGAGCTAATTACCTTCCACATTGGAAACACTTTATTGCTTGGATGACCTTTCTGGAAAACCAGGGGCAGCTAATGGCCCTTTCAGATTTTGCTGGAAGAATACTATAGCCAGAAACAGCAGGAACAGGAAAAATGGCTTTGGATGGAAGCATGAATGATTTCATTTGTTGTTTCTGTCTTTTTATGCAGTTACTACTTAGTATCCACAGATCATTTTATGTTTACTGAGTCATTCTACATTTTCTAATTAGAGATTTTAAATATCTGAGATCTTGGTAGTGCTGTTATTAATGCCTCCATTTTAAAGAGGAAAACCTCAGGGAGGCCAGGGGACTTGTTTAAGGTCACATAGCTGGCAGTTGGCTGAGTTGTGAACTCAACTCAGGTCTTCTCAATTATTTTATTGAAAATCCCACCATTTTTTTTTCTAGGGGTGGCTATCAATTTAACTTTTTGCAGATGACCTCTGTTTATGAAAAAATCATTCATAAATGATTTTTTATGAATGGGCTCAGTAGTGAAACAGATATAAAGGAAAATGGCCAAGCATTCCTCAAGAAAACCCAAGTAGAGTCATGGATGTCTGTGCAGGTTGCTTACTGCACAATGGTAACATTGAAGTCCAGCCCATGATCTCCTTATCCAGCCTTGAGTGCTAAGGTGAGGTATGTCCACCCAGAGGAGGGCACAGCTCGGCTCTAACCCACTTAGACACGGCGCACCTGTCAAGTGGTACGCCACTTTATCTGCAGGGAGGAGGCTGCCATTTTGTAATTTGCACAAAGATGCCATATGAGCTCTTAGTGACCTTGGTCATTATTAAATGCTGAGGCTATGGCCCAAAATGCTCAGACTTCTGTTTAGTGATGGAAATTAAGACTTTGTTTATCGGGGCTCCGCCTTTGTAGGGTTAGAGGAGACTTGCTCCTCTCTAAAAATGGATTTAGGTTGAATGATACTAAAAACTTTTTTTAAAAATAAATTTATTTATTTGTTTGTTTTTATTTATTTTTGGCTGTGTTGGGTCTTGGTTGCTGTGCGCGGGCTTTCTCTAGTTGCGGTGAGCGGGTGCTACTCTGTTGCGGTGCGCAGGCTTCTCATTGCAGTGGCTTCTCTTGTTGCAGAGCACGGGCTCTAGGCGTGCGGGCTTCAGTAGTTGTGGCACGTGGGCTCAGTAGTTGTGGCTCGCGGGCTCTTGAGCACAGGCTCAGTAGTTGTGGAGCACGGGCTTAGCTGCTCCGCGGCATGTGGGATCTTCCCAGACCAGGGCTCGAACCCATGTCCCCTGCATCGGCAGGCGGACTCTCAACCACTGCGCCACCAGGGAAGCCCGGCAGGCGGATTCTTAACCACTGTGCCACCAGGGAAGCCCCCTAAAAACTTTTTATTTGCTCCTGGGAAATATGTGTTTCTTTTCCTAGACATTTGTTTACAGGTGATCAGGGCTGCAGAATCCTTCCTGGAGGGCAATTTGGTCAGGCCTGATCTCTTTCCCTCAAGCTGGAGAAAGGACTTAGAACATGAGCTAGACTGGCCTTGGTATACCTCTTCCAGCATAGTGAACACCCCAGACTTTTAGAAGTACACTGTAAAGATTTTTAATGCCTTGTTGGGACCTTTCAGGGTGGAGCCCGCTGTGTGGTTGGAGTGGGGATTTCTCCTGAAGGAAGGGTCTGTTCCACAGCCAACATCCTGGCATGGAAATTGAGGTGGCCTTGGGTTGGGAAGGGAGCTCTTTTGCGTCTGGGGCTGGGAAGAGTAGGGACCTACATCTATAGGGTTCTCACTGGAGAGGCAGTGATTCTAGTGGCAGCAATGAGTTCCTCTCTGTGAAAAATTTTGAAGTCCCCAACAGTTTGGGAAAGATTAAATTTTTATGACCTAGTATTGGTTCTGCTTGGGGTGGGGGGCATTAACAGAGGGGCTTCTCTCCAAGGTTGGAAAAGAAAGTTGGCACAGAGATGATTGAATAAATCCGATCAAATGCATTCCTCTAAAATGTGTTCCCAAAGCTCTTTGACCCTTTACAAAGGGAATGACTGAGGGAGCCTCTTGCCAAAATGTTTGCTTTAATGTTAACATACTAGAGAGACGTCATGCTATGATGCTGGAGGCAAGTTGGTCTGGTTTCAAACACCAGTTCTGTAACTTATAGGCAAATGATTAACTTTCTGAGCCTCAATTCTCCTCCCCTGAAACGTGACCATGTTAATCCCCACCTCAAAGATTTGGGGTGAGTCTAATCTTTAAGAAAGGAGCCTAGTGTCAGGCACACAGAGGTGCTCAAAAAAATAGTAGCTCCCTTCTTGTAAGAAAAAAGAGGTCTTTTAAGAAAAAAAGGAAGAGTTCCCAGTGTTTCTTCAGTCACACTGAAAAGGCATAATGCTGACTCCACCTAGACCAGGGATTGGACAGCTTTTTCTGTAAAGAATCAAAGAGTAAATATCGATATTTTCTTCTTTGCTGGTCACACAGTCTCTGTTGAACCCACTCAGCTCTGCCATGGTAACAGGAAGACCACCAAAGACAGTGCATACACAAATGGGTGTGGCTGTGTCCCAGTCAGACTTTATTTACAAAACAAGTGATGGGCTGGATTTGGCCCTTGGGCTATAGTTTGCAGACCCTTGACCTGGGCAGTGTTCATCTCAAAGCCTCTGTTTTGATTCATAAGCTTTGTCCATTCTCCCGTTCCCCTTTTGGTGAGTCATTTTTGTTCTCTGTCCCTTATCTCTCTATGGACAGTGCACACAGTCACTTAATAAATGAGGATGCCGAGGAGACCCCTAATTTTCAAATAAACAGAGAGGGTAAATTGCTAAGCCTCCACAGCAAAGTGGATGCAGAGCTGGCCTAGCACACCCTCCCCCAGCCCTTCCTCCCAGTATCCATCTCTTTATTTAACTCACTGACCCATTCTGCCCTCTTGTAAATCAACTGGATTTGAAATGGCACCTTTAGCATATTTTTAATTCTTTTGCCCTACTTTTCCACATTCATCTGTGGATGGTAGAAAGTTTTCAAATTAAGTGTCACTGCTCAAAGTCAAAAATTAATTAATTAGTCAGTGGCCAGACGTGTGCAGTGCCCAGAATGCTTATCAGTCAGCCTCAAAAGCTTTGCTAATTAGAAAGAAGTCGGGGTGGAACCAGGCAGATCAAAGAGCCCAGTCCCTCTCTCTTAGAACTTCTATCACATTGGTCCTGGAATTCTAATCAATTCTACCATTTTAATAAATTCTGTGGGCTGGGTCTTATTTTGTTGAGTGTACAGTTTGCAGGTAGGGATTCATCACAAGTGTTTCCAGTTTGCAAGTACTTCTACATGGGGCACATCCTTCAATAAAAAAGACTTCGATGCATCCTTCCAAACACAACCCAAAAGGTAGGTACCATATGCAAATTGCTCAACTTTCCCAAGTGCGATGACAAACTTTACACCTGAAACTTTACCCTTCTTTACTGTAAAAACTTTTGCCTAGCACCTTCGTTTGAGCAAGCATAGGGCTGTGCATATAGCTTGACAGGCATTTTTTTTTTTTTTTTGCTGTACGCTGGCCTCCCTCTGCCGTGGCCTCTCCCGCTGCGGAGCACAGGCTCCGGACGCGCAGGCCCAGCGGCCATGGCTCCCGGGCCCAGCCGCTCCGCGGCACGTGGGATCCTCCCGGACCGGGGCGCGAACCCGGTTCCCCTGCATGGGCAGGCGGACGCGCAACCACTGCGCCACCAGGGAAGCCCCTAAAGTTGTTTTTTAAAGTGCTGTCACTGATTAATGAAATAAAATTTTATTACTCTAAAAAAAATGCCTGGGGCTTCCCTGGTGGCGCTGTGGTTGCGCGTCCGCCTGCCGATGCAGGGGAACCGGGTTCGCGCCCCGGTCCGGGAGGATCCCACGTGCCGCGGAGCGGCTGGGCCCGGGAGCCATGGCCGCTGGGCCTGCGCGTCCGGAGCCTGTGCTCCGCAGCGGGAGAGGCCACGGCAGAGGGAGGCCCGCATACCACACACACATAAAAAACAACTTTATTGAGGCATAATTTACATACCGTAAATATTAATATATATGGTGCACAATACATATGGTGCACTTAATATATTAAGTGCACAATTTAATGATTTTTTAGCAAATTTACTGAGTTGTGCAACCATCACTACAATTCAATTTTAGAACATTTTAATCACTTCAGGAAAAACTCTCATACCCATTTACAGTTAACCCCTAATGCTAACCCCAAATCCTGGCAACCACTAAATCTACACTCTGTCCCTATATATTTATATATGTCATTTCTTATAAGTGGAATTATAGTGTGTGGTCTTTAGTGTCTGGCTTCTTTCACTGAGCAAAATGTGTTCATGTGTGTTGTATCATGTATCAGTATTTCATTTTTTAAAATTGCTGGATAATAATTCATTGTATAGCTATACAACATTTTATTTATCCATTCATTTGTTGATGAATTTTGGGGTTGTTTCCAGGTTTTGGCTATTGTGAATAATGCTGCTGTGAACATTCACATGTGGCTGTATGTTTTCTAAAGGTGAAATTGTTGGGTTTACGGTAAATTTGACCTTTTAAACAAACTGCTAAACCTTTTCCCAAAGTAGCTGCACCATTTTACATTCCCATCAGAAAAGTATGAGGGTTCCCACTGCTGCAGGTTCTCACCAGCACTTGTTATTGTCTTTCCTTTGGTCATAATCATCCAAGTGGGCATGAAGTGGTATCTTACTGTGGTTTGAATTTGCATTTCCCTAATGACTTGATAACAGCCTAATTGAATAGAATGATTTATGCCAGTATCTCCCATTGCATATTTGGAAGAACACCAGGGCTATGAGATGCCTCACAAGTAAAGGGGTTCTCTGGACCATAAGTTTGGGAAATACCAGAAGTTATTTCTACCTCTATTCATAGTTTACTGTACTGAGAGCTCTGGCAAGTTCTGTAATGGAGAAGCCTGTCTGAATTTATTGAACTCAGCACTTCCTAGGTTTGTTTGAAAATAGAAATTTTGAAACCATGGTAGAAACAGGTTTTGGGAAGTGCTAATGTCTGCCCATTCCTCAGACTCTGTCTCATTGGAGAGAGTGGACAGTGGGCTGACCAGTGTCATCCATACAGTGATCCTTGTCCTGCAGGGAGCTGACCAACTCAGGGAGGAGACCAGGACCCCCTTTATCTTCCTGGAGTTCTATCTCATTTCCCTACATCACCCACACAACCTCCTCCACCAGTGTTAGAGTTCTGTGCAGTGTGGACTTAGAGGAAGAGAGTGGAAAGATCTGGCTTGTGTAATAAAATGGAAGGTTTTCTCCAGGTCTCGGCAGTGTTTTGGTAAAGGAGTGAGGTGAGCTGGATGATGAAAGGAAAGTATGTCACAACTTTCATTGGGCTCATTAGTATCAAGGAATGGCTTAAACTGGTGGTCCCCCCCGTATATGTCCACCTGGAACCTGTGAATGTGACCTTATTTGGAAAAGGGTCCTTGCAGTGTAATCAAGTTAAGGATCTTGAGATGGGATCATCCTGGATTAAGACAGTCCCTAAATCCAATGACTTGTGTCCTTTTAAGAGATAGAAGAGAAAAGGACACAGAAGAGAAGATGGAGGCAAAGACTGAGGCGGTTATGCTGCCACAAGCCAAGGAATGCTTGGACTCACCAGAAGCTGGAAGAGGCAAGGAAGCATTCCTTAGAAAGTTCCTTAGAAACTTTGGAAGGAGTGTGGCCTGGGGACATCTTGATTTTGGACTTCTGGCCTCCAGAACTGTGTGAGAATGCATTTCTGTTATTTTAACCTCCAAGCTTGTGGTCATTTGTTATGGCAGCCCTAGGAAACTAACACAGGCCTTAAGCACAAGGAGCGTTATGACAAGAAGGTGTTTAATGGGATGGGAGAGTTCAAGCCCTGTCTTCCAGCCTTCAGTGGGTACTGAACCAGGATGGAAAAGCAGGTTACAGTAGACAGATCTGAGAGCTCATAGGTCAAAATGCAGCCTAATTATCCTGGAGAAAAAAGTGAGGGAGGGGCATAAAGGGAAGGGGTAGAGGCAGGAGCAGAAAGAGGAAGTGGGAAGGAAGAAGAGATAGAAGAAGATCAGTCAACCTATCCGTAGGACCCAAGAGTAAGTCTAGTACAGGTTGGAGGTTCTTAGTCATATAGACTGAGAAACAGAGGGTCCCAGATTTGATGCCCAGTGGAGAAGGTGGCATGTCTGAGAACAAGCCTGGGACACACACAGCCTGGGGCTGCCTTGGGCTGCCTTGCCTTTCAGTTGCCTGCTTTTCAAAACCTGGCTGATTTCTTCTCTTTGCAGAGGAGGAAGAGGTGGTAGTGGCACTGTGGGTGGTGGATGGGTAAGAGAGTATATGGGATGGAATGAAGGTTGGTCATTTTGTCCCAGTAGTAAAGTGTCATGTTCTGTTCTGATAGATTCTTGTTCATGGCTCTAATAGCTGCTCAGGAAGCAGCCTTCAGATGGCTAATTATGACCGTATCTAATGTTTATTTATCACAGCTCGAGCCACAGGGTTATGTGCTTTATATACAAACCACATTTTTCTTGCACCATAACCCTATGAGGTGTGTATTTGATTAGTGTCCCCTTTCTTTTAAACTGAGGCTCAGAGAGATTAAGTGACTTGCCCAAGGTCCAATAGCTAATACATGAGGGAGGCAGGATTCCAGTCTCCGTTAGTCCGACCCCAGTGTCTAGGTGTTCAAGCACTCTAGGCTGTGAGACCAAGATCCCCTGTGGGAGAAACGAGGCTTTGTCCACTCTAGCTCCAGAAATTCTTACTCCAGACCAGAAGAAAGTCCATGATGAGAGAGAATTTTCACAGTTGTCTTACCGAGTAATCTTGGGGCTTTGATGTATATATGGGCATAGAGGCTGGCTGCAAGGAGATGCTTCTTGGTATAATTACGATGGAGAAGCACTGGGTGGGGTAGCAAGTTCAGACAGTCCTGAAATCCAGTCCTGGCTCCGAGAAGGACTGAGTGGTCATGGGGAAATCACTGAGACTCTCTGAGCCTTGGCTTCCTTATTTGTGAAAAAGAAATAGCTCTTTGATATCTAACTTGCAGAGATGTTATGAGTTAGACAACTCTATCTATCTATCTGTCTATCTATCTACTTAGCAAAGAGCTAAACACCTGGATCTGCTTGGCATATAGATAATGAAGAAATGATAGATCTTAATGTTACCCTTATTTTCATTTTTATTATAACTTCAGCAGGCTTATGGGATGAATATTTGTCCCCTCAAAGTTTCTTTAACTGAAATTACTGACCCAGACAAATACCCCACATATCTAAAGAATAAATTAAGTGTTTTTTGAGCCTTGTTAGTTTAGAACATTAGTTCTGAGTTTTTAATCTGGCTGAGCAAACTGAAAATGGAGTAAACATTTGCAGCCACACGGATACAGTCGACAGCCCCGCATGCCTCAAAGTAGGAGAATTTTACTTATGACTTCTCAGCACGACTTGGTGAAAAAATTACCCATTACGGTGACCTCTCTGTCTTAGGTTAGAGGCCACCCTGGATCCTGGAGGTACTACCCTGTAGCCACCAGCTTCCATTTCAGGACTGGAGAGACAATGATGGGAGGGGGAAGAGGGGACAAGTCAGACACTCTGGCAGATGTGGCAGGAGCCAAGCTGTAAATAACCCAGTAAATGTTAGAGAATGGGATGGGTGGCATTTGAAATCATAAGCGAGCCCTCTCTGAGCAGTCATTCCGCCTAACCTTTTGGAAAATTACACTGACCCGCATCTTAGCAAAGGGTATTTATCAAAAGGAGAGCCGACTGTCTTTCAGAATCCATGGTGAGAAGGTATTTATAGCAGGAGGTTTGACGTGTGGAAGGGTTTGGTGACCTTGGTGTGAGCTCTTGTGGTCTTGGAATTGCTTCCTGTTCAGACTTAAATTTTGGGAAAGGCCTGCTGTGGAGGGAGCAAACTCAGACAACTTTTCCCGTATTAGTGGAGTTGTCATAAACAAAAAGAACCTTGGTCAACAGGAAGGGGAATGTTCCATCTAACTTAGTGGCTGCCACTCAGCTCCAGCCAATTGTAGCTGTGAGGGCATATAGACACCATGTTGCCCAACCTTCTGTTTATTCCCAGTCCCTCTCCACCCTCCACCCCATGAAAGCCTAGGATCGTAGCATGTACATGTCTCCATTTGAAACTTCTGGAAATTAGTTTTTGTTTCAAACGTTATGCTAGCCAACCACATGGAGATCAAACTAAACTTGTCCCTTGCCAACTGGTAGGAACCAGTTTGAGAACTTCAAATGTAGTAGTGAACCCAGGCAAATCCAAATTAGAAGGTGCTTTGTGGATATGTCAGAGTAATGTTTTCAAACTTCAGTTCAGGACCCATTAGGAGATCATGACATTAATTTAGTGAGGCATGGTTGCATTTTTAATTTTAAATAAAGTAGAAAATGTCAGAATGTATCGCATGTTATGTTGATGATTAGTTTTATGTGTCAACTTGACTGGGCTAAGGGATGCCCAGAGAGCTGGTAAAACATTATTTCTGGGTGTGTCTGTGAGGATTTCTCTGGAAGAGATTAGCATCTGAATCAGTGGGCAGAGTAAAGAAGATCATCCTCACCAACATGGTGGACATCATTCAATCCATTGTGGGCCCGAAGGGAACAAAAAGGCAGAGGAAGGGCAAATTCGCTCTCTCTGTTTCAGCTAAGGCAGCTGTCTTCCCCTGCCCCCAGACATTGGCCCTCCTGGTTCTCAGACGTTCAGGCTCAGACAGGGATTTATACCATCAGCTACTCTGATTCGCAAACCTTTGGATTTGGACTGAAATACACCACTGGATTTCCTGGTTTTCCAGCTTCCAGATGTCACATTGTAGGACTTCTTGGTCTCCACAACCACTTGCGTCAATTCTTATAATAAATCTCCTTATTATCTATCTATCTATCTAATCTATCTATCTATCATCTCCTATTGGTTCTGTTTCTCTAGAGAACCCTAATATATGCAAAACCCACATATTTATAACACATAAGAATAGAGCTGCAACAGTACAAGGATCATCCCATTTAACCTCCCCCCTTCTCCCCAGGTGACCTTTGAGGATCCTCAGAGAAAAATGTGAAAACCATGGGTCTAGAGAATTTTAGGGGCTGTTTCTATCCACAGTACTGTGGTTGAAACTCAGTGATGCTGCTGTGCTATTTCATTGAAGAGCATTATAGCCTAGTCATGGGGATGGAAAACCACCTTGTTTAGGCCAGATGTTTGGTGAGAGCCAAGGGGGCATGGTCTTTCAGCCCTACAGGAGCAGAGTTTGAATGCTGAGCTCATCCAGGTGAGCAGACCCTGAGACATGGTTTATGGCATCCAAAGACACAGGAGACCAGTTGGGCACATTTAAAACACCATTTTATTCATGAGAAACATGAGACTCACCTGAAACAGACACCTACCTGTTCAAGCTGCCCATCAGGGCAGTCCTTTCTGTGTATTACCTGTGGTCAATAATCAGAAGGTGTTTGGTAGAACTCAGGAACTAAAGGAGTTGGATTCTCTCAATTGGTATTGCTTTCTGGTCGTCAGGGCAGTGAGTATGATTATACGAGGGAGGGTCAGCACTGCTTGGACATGGTCTGGTTGCAACCCCTTCTTCCTTGAACAGTGGTGAGACTATAGCCTGTTAGGATGTAATTTCCCTCTTTTTATTTTACAAAAGAGAAAATGAAAGCTCAGAAAGGTTAAGTGTCGGAAACAGAGACTTGAACAATGTCAGAAGTAATTTCTGTCCATCTCTCATCTTTGGCTCTGGGCTGCATATTAGCATAAAGCTTTATGCAGCTCTCTAATTGCAGACAAGCCTTCTCCTTGGTGTTGAAAATGTAGATGCCAACAGATCCCTCTTTTTTTTTTCCTCACACAGTTTTAACTACCTAGAGAGGGCATTCTGATTTCCTTTCTCCTGTTTCCAAAGTTTCCAAGGAAGGGAACCTGTTGGCTCAGCTCATTATAGGAGCTCACCACTGGCCCATCAACTAAGGCCAGGGGTCCTGAAATGCAAGGTCGTGGCAGCTCCAGTGGAAACCATATGGATGGAGTGGGGGGGAGGGGCGATTCCACAGGTAAGGATGGGGCTTGGGGGCTAGTGCTGGATAGGAAAAATAAACCCACAGATATTGGCTCTAAGAGCATAGTAACATTCAGTGCCTTACTTTCTCAAAATCTCACTGTAGGACCACATTCACTTGTGAATTACTTCATTCATTCATTCAGCCATTATTTAATCACCATCTAGAAGGTGACTGATATGTTGCAACCTGTTTTGTGATTCCAAAACATTGAGTCAAATTAGAATAAGGACAGAAAATCAGAAGGGATGTGATGGTACTAAACGGGGAAAACAGTACATTTTTGCTCTAAGGGCCTAATATGGTGTGTTTTACCTGTTTAGCTATCTCCCTTCACCAGACTGGATATTCCATCAGGGCAGAAATGTCATCTTATTGATTCTTATAAAATCCTCTCAGAGTCCTTAATATACAGTCAAGCGTAAACAATATGGTGGAGGGGTTAAGAGCAGTGGCTCAGAAGCCAGACATTGTAGGTTCAAATCTTGGCTTCACCACTTCCTGGATATCTTAACTTGGGAAAGTTACTTAACTTCACAGGGCTTAATTTTCCTCATCTATGAAATGGGGATATTGATAGTTACTCCCTAAGAGGATATGTAAGTATTAAGTGAGTTAATATAGGTAAAATACTTAGAATAGTGCCATGATACTTAGTCAGTTCTGGATAAATACTGAGTTCTTACGACCTATTTATTGTTCTTTGAAGAAGGGATATGATAATCCTGATTGCAGGAAATGCTTGGCTTTGGAGCTGATGCAGAGCCTTCTTTTCCCTTCTCGGTGTAACAGGTCACAGACGGAGTAGCATTCAGAATACTACCCAAGCTCACAGTGTCACACAGAATGCTTTTTTCTTGGCTGCCCCTTCACCTGGAGGGCAAGGAGCAATGAAGCAATCAAACTCCAAATAAAAGTTGCAATAGAATTTTCTTTTCCTCTTCAAAGAATCTTTCAGCTGTGGCATTCTGTGCAGTTTCTGCATAGGGGGTATTGATGATGTGCCATATTTCATTATATTCAGCACTGTACTTTGTGAACAAAGAGAGAGAATGCTCTGCTAATGCGCCTGGGGGACGCGCTGTTATCCAAATGGAGAGTATCCAGGTGGAAAGGCCACCTGTGGATAGAGCTGGGTTAGCCAAGAGGGATGATTCAGCTGGGCTCATCTTAAAGACACCTTAGGACTGCTATTGGAAATTAACCTGCCATTAAGTGTAGACTCTAGGAGAGCATTTTTCAAATTTTAACATGCCTATGGGTCACCTGGGGATCTTGTTAAAATGCAGAGTCTGATTCAGTAGATTTAGGTAGAGGCTGGGATTCTGTCTTTCTAACAGGTGCCCAGGTGAGGGTGAGGTTGGTCCATGAACCATACTTTTGAGTCCCAAGGATGTAGCTTATCCCTCAGTCTTCCTGGCTTATTTACATCCTGTTTACTTATCCTGACATTGCTTGCTCAGATTAACCACATTGTAGGGCTTGATTATCCTTTGTTTCTCTATACATATATTCAACAAATGTATATTGAGCATCAGCTCTGTTCCTGAATTTCTATGACACATGAATTCATTCCAAACCAGTGTTTCTCAGCCTTGGCACTATTGACATTTTGGGCTTTGTTTAGGGTGCTGTCTTGTGCGTTGTAGGATACTTAGCATTAGCATCCCTGGCCTCTACCCACTAGATGTCAGTGGAGTCCCCTCCCCCAAGGTGTGACACTCAAAAATGTCTCCAGACATTGCCCAGTGTCTCCTGGGAGACAGAATCACCCTGGGTGGAGAATCACCGGGTCAACTCAAAGTTGGTGACTTGTGACAACTGAAACTACCACCGTATAAAGTAAATGCTTGTTCCAGCATAGTGTTGTATGTACAAAATGCTCCATGTGTATGATCTCTCTGAGCCTTGCCAGGACACAGAGTTTCCCCCAGATGAAGGGGATGCAGTTTCATGGTAGAATTGGGACTTGAACGCAGGTCTTCTGGGATTAAGCGCTGAACTCTGCCCACTCCCACACACTGCCTTCTCTATGATTTCCTGCCTATCTTTGGCTTAGAGGAGCTGCTGGGCATTGTTGGTTTGGTGATTTTCTCTTTTAGATTATATTAATAAGATGATAATTACAGTATTTCTTCATACATTTATAGAGGTGGAATAATTCAGTGATTAAGAGCCCTCTGGAGCCAGCCAGGCGCCACTAATAGTTATTTGAAAACAATTTTTTTTATTGACGTATAGTTGACTTACAATGTTGTGTGATAGCAAAGTGACTCAGTTATACACATATATACATTCTTTTTTTAATATTCTTTTCCATTATGGTTTATCACAGGATATTGAATACAGTTCCCTGTTATTTTGACTCTCTATGTTTCTGTCTGTCTGGGCTGCTATAAAAAGTATCATAGACTGAGTGGCTTATTAACAACAGAAATTTATTTCTCACACTTCTGGAGTCTGGGAAGTCCAAGCTCACGGTGCTGGCAGATTTGGTGTCTGGTGATATCCCCTTTCCTGAGTCATAAACTTCCATCTTCTCACTGTGTCTTCACATGGTGGAAGGGGCTAGGGAGCTCTGTGGGTTCTCTTTTATAAAGGCACTAACCACATTCATGAAGGCTCCACCCCCATGACCTACTCACCTCCAAAGGCCCTGCCTCCTAATACCATCACATTGGGGATTAGGTTTTAACGTAAGAATTTGGAGGAGACAAACATTCAGTCCAGAGCTGTCTGGGTCTGCACTAATCATATATGAAATGGGGATAAATGTAAGAGCCTCACAGTGCTGCTGGTGGTATTGGCAGGAAATAGAGGGGTGCCTAAGGCTCACATGTGTACATAGACTACTTTGCTACTTGCTTTGTGTAACCCATTGGTTTTCCTCACTAGGTAAGACTCTCATGGTGGCCAAATCCTACCAATCCCTCTCTTCCCTTCCAGGATTCTGACTGATGGGCTCCCTGACAAAGCACATAGTTCCATTTTATTCATATTCCCCTAAACGCATCCAAAGCAGAGTGTCCAGTTAAACCTCGAATAAGAACATGGCCTGAGGCTGAGCAGAGCCTCCTACTCTTTCTCCTTGGAACTGAAGATAGTTGAGTTACCCATCCAGCTGCAGGGATGAGGCCCATAGGTCTATGCGACACAGAAGACAGAAGGAGAGGCATGTCTGGGGTGTGTTCAAAGAGGAAGTGGTGAACGGTGGGTCCTACCTCTGAGGCCCCGCCCTTCCGTAAATCATGATCCAGCGGGTGTTGCGCTCTGATCAGTTGCGTTAGTCCTTTCCTCCTTTCTTGGGGAGGACTGAGGAGTGGAGAGAGTTTGACAATTTCCCTCCCACAAGAGCAGAGAGTTGTCCTCTCTGCTATGAGCCAAGGAGGAAATGTGGGGTAAGGAGAAGGGTCTGCCCTTAACATTCACCTTGGTTTTCAGGAGTGAGGAAATTGACCTCATTTTCCCTTTACCCAAGTCAATTTTCATCCCTTTGGCATCTTGTTACTATTCACTCACTGGATCATTTAATTGCTTCATCCAGGTGGCTGGTGGGGATCACTACTACTCCTCACTGGACCCCCTCTGCTTCCAGCAATTATCCCTGTCTCCCCTTGGAGCAGCACCATATGCCAGAGTGGGGCTTGTGGGGGACCGGGGACAGGCTTTAGGAGAAGTTTTAATTTAGTGCCGTCATTGAGAGTGATGCCCTTGTGTAAAAGGCTCATATAGAATACACGTACGTACAAGAAGTTTTTATTGTTTTTGTTTTTAATGCTATTCCGTTTTTGTTGTACATTTCCCTGCATCTTGCTATTTTCACTTAGCAGTACCTATGTAACCCTGCTAAAGAATTTTAATGGTATTCTAAGTACGAAAGGAAGCTATTGGAAGTTTTTGAACATGGTGGTATCTTTTGTTCTTCAGAAGATTATTCCAGATTAAGTCCAACAGCATCTGTGATAAAACATCCCTAGACCCCAGTCTTCCAATCCCTGCTGAGACCACCGGTTCTCAGTTTCTTATACCAACACCTTAGGTTTTCAACCCCCGCCCCCACTGCTGACCCCCTCCTCCTAAATATTCTCACACCCAGACTGTCTGCCACCCAACCACCCCTTCCCCAAAGTTGCATCACTCACTGTTCTCTTTGTACTCACTTGTGATTTCTATATCTGAAGAACTGATTTCCTTTCAACTTTACTTCTTTGAAGTCCTAGTGCTTTGAATTATTTTCACTTCTTTTATTCTCGTGGAAAATTCCTCATGGTTGTTTTCATGAGCATCAGGAACAGGGAGTTTGCTACCAGCAAGTATATCCTGCCAGTGTTGTCTCAGTGAATGGGTGACTTTAGAGTTTAAAAGAATCTGAGGAGTCATATAAGATAATTGCCTGACCAAGGCAAGCATCTATTTTTAGGATTGTTCAAATGGTCATCAGATTAATACTTCTGGGACTGGGAACTTACTACCTCTGAGACCGTTTCATTTTATCATAGACTTTTTTCTTATATTTTGCCTTCTTCTAAAGGGTCACTCTTCTCAACCTCTAACTTGTGCTTCTAAGATCAGAGTATTCCCATTTTACTTCTTAATATCTAATTGTAATTTTCTAAAACCACAATGACTGTTTTCCCATAAGGCCTTTGCTCAGTTTTAAATTTTTTTATAGCTTTATCGAGGTATAATTGACCTACAATAAACAGTACGTATTTAAAGTGTAGAGTTTGATGAGTCTTGACCTATTTATACACCTGTGAAAGTATCATCACATTAAAAGTAATGAATATATCCATCACCAGCCCCCAATTTCCTCTTGCCTCTTTATAGTGTCTCCTCTCTACCCCTCCCCTCTGCATCCCCAAAGGAAGCCTTAATCTACTTTTTGTTACTATAGATGACTTGTATTTTCTATAATTTTATAAAGATGGAATTATACAGTATGTACTCTTTTCTTGCCTGGTTACTTTCACTGAATATCATTTCTTTGAGACTCATCCATGTTTTTGTGTTAATCAATAGTTCATCACTTTTTATTGCTGAGTAATAGTCTAATGAACAGATGTACCACAACTTGTTTATCCATTCACTTGTTTAAGGACATCTGGTTGTTTCCAGTTGATGGCTGTTACAAATAAAGCTTCTATGAACATTTGTGTAAAAAGTCTGTATGAACATACACTTTCATTTCTCTTGGATAAATACCAAGGACTAGAATGACTGGGTCATACAGTAGGTTTATGTTTAACTTTGTAAGAAGCTGTCCAATTGTTTTCCAAGCAGTTGTACCATTTTACATTCCCATCAGCAATGTATGAGAGTTCCAATTCCTCCTCATCTTCACCACTCCACCTGGATATGGTTAGTCTTTTTATTTTTAAGCTCTGCTCACTTTCATCCTGTGATCTTAGAATACATTAGATAGAACTTTACTTCCCCAAAGAGCTGTGACAGGCTGGCCACCATTTTCTATGGTTTTAAACTGTCTGACTATATTGAATTACCTGTTCAACAAAAATTATTGTGATCTGATATGTACCAAGCCTTAGGTTATTCAGGATACTTAGATGCAGGCAACTAGGTCATTTTCTAGCAAACAATTCCAAGACTCAAGACATGGGTTGTAATGGAGTGGAATTGGGGTTATGAAACAACATGATGTGCTCTGATACCACAGTTGGTTCAATACCACTTGGATATAGGGTGCAGGCAGCAAGAAACAAGATGGGGCAAGTCCCTGTGTGCCATACTAAGTGGTTGGTGATAGAGGAATGTTGAGGAATGGCGTGCGTGGATCTGCACTTCATAAAGTTCTCTCTGACAGTGTAAATGAAAACGTTCTCTTGAGATACGGGCTCTGCCACATATCTCTCTGTTGATTTATCTTCTTCTTTAGATTCCCTTGGGTGTATTTGGAGCCTTCCTCTCTGTCTTAAATCTCACACATCTTTGGCTTTAAAAGTCAAAATGGTGCCAACTGTGGTTGGGCGGCTGTGCTCTGTGGGTAGGACTATGTTTTTCAAGGTGTCAGTGCTGAAAGGGAAGGTGTGTCCTTATAAAAATGGCCTTTGGCTTGGGCTGCCGTGTTACCTGCCAGAGCCCTGCAGGGATGTAATTTCTTGGGGTGTCCATTTGGCAAGATGCTGAGAGAAGCCACCTGGATAAATAGAAGCAAAGTGAGAGGCCAGACCTTGGTCTTTTATCTGTGTGTCTGTGCAGTGCTGATGTTTAGCAGGACATACCAGTACAGGTGCTCCATTGTTAAAATGTTAAAAGACTTCCATATTTGTTGGTATACAGCAGCTTCTCTGCACCCCGGTAACTTGGCCCCGCTGCCTGCACAAAAGGGGTCCCAGGACCTTGTGCTATTGCAACATTTGGCATCCTTCCCAATTGATCAGTTCCTATACCATAATAGTTACTATGGTTATTAAATATTTAAAATTTTTATCATCTTCAAAAAACCCAAATGTGTAATCTAAGGAAAGATTATGCCAACATGATCCAGTATATATATGTCAGGTTATGCTGGAGGTGGTCCTTATGTGTTTAGAAACTAAAACATTCTAGACTCTCTCTCTAATCAGCATAAATATTTCACCAATAAACCAGAGGTTTCTGAAGAGAAACCGTATCATGGAGAATCACTCAAGCACATCTAAATGAGTACTTCAGTGGTGGCTTTTTATTTTGTAGAAACTCAAGAGATTCGGTGTGAACTTCCAAGTCAGTGGCTGATTTTTCAGAGCAGGGGCTATTTCCTTTGATCCTGACTAGCAGTTGTTTTAGAACCACAGTTAAAGATTTTTTTTTTTGGTTAAATTCAATATAATTTTCATCATACTTGATTTTTAGACACTGAAATTGCGCGTAATTGTGTCTGTCCTATCTCTATGGTAATATGGACAATTATAATGGACTATCCTTTTGTTTCCCTGGTCATTTGTTGATGCCTTTTTTGTTGTAAGGATGTGAAAACAAAAGGCAATTTCACCAATTACTGGTAATGTTATTCAGATATTTAATTTATTTTCTGCATGCATAATCAGCCATAAATACATTTTAGCTAATGGAGATGACAAGGGTATAATATAATTTGAGCCCAAACAATTTCCAAATAACATTAGGAAGGAAACACAAAACCATGGGAAGGAAAGAAATGGGGGACTCAGTCTGTCTTTAGTTTCCTTTATGCCAGATCTTCTACTGTAGACAAGGTCTTCTGGGTTAATCTGTCCTTTGGGTTATTATAAAATGATGAAAGGGCCTAGTAAAATACATGGTGCATAGTAGGTGCTTAATAAATAGTTTTTCCTTCCTCTCTAAAAACTGAGTTGACTATGTATTTGGTGTTTGCTATGGATTGAATGTTTGTTCCAGCCCACCCTCTCCAAAAAAAATCATATGTTGAAGCCTAACCCCCCAGTGTGATGGTATTAGGATGTGTGGTTCTTGGGAGGTAATTAGGTCATAAGGGTGGAGCCCTCATGGATGAGATTAGTGCCCTTTTAAGATGAGACACCAGAGAGATGACCTATCTCTCTTAGCCACGTGAGGAAACAAGGAAAGATGGCACCTGCAAACCAGGAAAAGGGCTTCCACCAGGCACCAGATCTACTGGCGCTTTGATTTTTGATGTCCCAGGCTTCAGAACTGTTAGTAAATAAATGCTTGATGTTGAAGCCACCCAGTCTATGGTATTTTTGTTATAGCAGCCCACACTGACTAAGATGTTGTTGTTTCATCTGAGACTGTTCAAACTCTTCCCTCTGCCCTCCAGCCCAGAGGCCAAACCTTAGTGTGCAGGAAAAAGGTACCACACCAACCACAGGAATATTGGAATTAGAGTCAGAACCTTGGTCCAGAGAAAAAGGAAAGTACAAAAATGGAACTTCCTCCCTCCAATCCCCAGGAAGTGCCCTGAAAATAAAAACAAAACCTGCTGTGACCCCATCTTACCTCAGTTGCACATTCTATCTGAGTGCCTGCCTGCTACGGATTTCAATTATGGAATACATTTCCACTTTGGTTTCTTGAGTTTGCGCAGGACTGGTAAATGCAGGAAAATTTCTTCTTGTCAGAGAAGGCCCCCAGCAGCTGCCCAACTTCTCTCTAAAACCCTTCCTTTTGGAATACCGATTATGCCAGCGAGAAACTCATTTAGTAGCTAATCTGTCTTTAACACCTGCTAATCTCCATTTCTGTCAGAGAAACTGTGTAACCCAGTTCCTGGCTGTCTTCCAGCTGGGGTGGCACTGGGGAACAGGGGGCAACCAATCCTCAATTCTGGATGCACTCCTATTTTTATACCTCCAGGAAGACCCATTTTGGATGATTTTAAATTGTTGCCTTGCTGAGAGGAAAGTGTGTGAATGAATTATGAGCATGTGTCTCCATCTGAAGGAACTTCTTGCCACCCAGCCACTGCTTGGCATTCTCCCTGGTTCAGCAAACCATCTGGGAGTCCTAGTAGCACCGGTGACTAAATCTGGAGGTCTTTCCTTGCCTTATAATAAGAGAAGAGGGTCATATTTATATCCAGAAATAAGGAAAGATATGGCCATCTGGGGCTTTGGTGAGGGAGTCTGGGGTAGCTTGGCAGTTACTGGGGAAAAGATAGAAAGTTTTCAGATGTCAAAGGAGCATTTCCCTTGCTTCCACTCTGAAACCAATGGAGCAGTAGTTGGCAATGTGCTTATCCTCCATGGCTAGCTTCTTTTGCTGTTTGCTCTTTCTTCCACACATTTGGGCAGGAGGGCCTTGCTGTATGTCTCCACCTCTGGAAGCAGATTCATGTGTTTTAAGCCTGTCGAACAATTGCATGCCTGAAGGGCATTAAATGAGAATCTGGATCTGCCGAGTGGCATCCTCAATCATGCATAACCCCCCAATAAGTAAATATCTATTTGCCCATTTACAGTCGTGTTCAAGAAAAGCGTTTCACATTCTGGCTGCACTTTCCAATAGCCACACCACTTAGTGTGGCATCTTGTTATTTGTTTTCTGTTTCCCAAAGAGAGGAAGGGGATGGCTGAAGGCGTGAGGAGCTGAGTAAAGTATCCATTTATAATTTTGGGGTGGCCTGTGCCACTGGAAATGATGCTAAATCTTGTGACCATTTGGATAGACCTAAAATGAGGAGGTTCCAAGTAGGGCCATTCAATAGATTGAAATCAGAAGAACTGTCTCCCTGTTTACCACTAGACTTATGGTTCACAGAACTATTAAAAGAAGAGTGTGATGCTATAGTAGGACAGAATTCTGATCTCCAAGCTGGCATTGTCAACCTCAGTGATGTAGTTGTGACTGCTTGGTCACCAAATCACGGGTGGAGTGGTGCTGGTGGTTGGATGCGACCCATGACATCATGAGGGTCTGGCCAGTTACACATGAATTGTGATAACACTCTCTCGATGCTTTGTTTTGTGGAGTAGCAACTATTTTGAAGAATTGCATTGTGAGTGTGTATACATATATATATGTCCTCAATTTTTAATTTTTAAAGCACTGCGCTCTTCTGGAAGGAAGAAATCTAAACAATGAACATTTTATTAATCTGAAATAAGTCCTGAAGTAGACATTTGAAGTAAAAGACCTTCTTGTATTCACTGAGATATAATTAACATACAAGAAAATGCACCCATCTAGAGTGTTCAGTTCAGTGAGTTTTGACAACTGTATATACCAGCGTAACCACCACTCAAATAGATCTGCACCATCCCAGAAACCCTTTGGCTCCACTTTAATGAATTTCTTCCTTTTCTCCCACTGCCTGATTTTTGTCACCATAGATTTGCTTCATCTGTATATGGATTCCATGTATGTAGTTATTCTCATGGTTTGGACTTTTTGTTTCTGGTTTCTATTGCTTAACACACTGTTTTTGAGATTCATGCATATTGTGTGTATTAGTAGTTCATTCTTTTTATTGCTGATTAGTAACAAATCCATTATAAGAATTCAACATTCTCTTGTTGATGGGGATTTATATTGTTTCCACTTTTTGGCAATTATCAATATGGCTAAGAACATTCTTGTACAAGATTTTGGGAAATCATTTTTTCATTTCTTCTGGGTAAATATCTAGAAGAATAGAAGTACAAACCTGTACATATCTGTTGCATAATCTGCTTGACTTTTGCAAGAAACTACCATGTATCTCTAAAAGTGGCACTAACATTTGTACACTCACACCAGCGACGTATGAGAGTTCCAGTTGTTTCACATCTTTGTCAACATTTGGGGTTGTCAGTCTTTTACTTTAGCCATTCTAGTGGGTGTCAAGTGTTATCTGATTATGGTCTTTAATTTACATTCTCTGAGGACTTAATGATGTTGAGTCCTTTTAGAAACACTTGTTGGCTATTTGTGTATCTTCTTTTGTGAAGCATCTATTCAAGTATTCTGTGAATTTTAAGACGTTTCGTTGCTTGTTTTGTAAATTGTTGATATATGGTTTTTTGTATATTCTGGGTACAAGTCCATTGTCCCATAGTGATGTAAATATATTTCCTAATCTGTGCCTTGTTTATTCATTGTCTTAATAATGTCTTTTGATGGGCAGAAAATTTTAATTTTGATGAAGTCTAATTTTTCAAAATTTACTTTTTAGGGTTGTGTTTTTGTGCCCTGTTCAATAAAACCTTTGTCCAACCAAGGTCATGAGAATTTTCTCTTTTTTTTTGTTAAGGTCCTGAGTTTTATGTCTAAATTCATCATTAATCTTGAACTAATTTTTGTTTATGTGGACAAAGAGGTCAAGGTTTTTTCTTTCTATATAGAATTCAGTTATTTTAGCAACATTTGTTACAAAGATGCACTTTACCCCATAGAACTGACTTGGCATTTTTATGAAAATATCAACTGACCATATAAGTGTGGGTCTACTTCTACATACTGTGTTCTCTTCCATTGATCTAGATTTCTATACTACTATCCTATTATCCACCTGTCTTTATTACCGTAGCTTTAGAATAAGACTTGAAATGAGATAGTGTTAGTTCTCCAGCTTTGTTGTTCATCTTTTCAATATTGTTTTGGTTATTCTATATCTGTAGTATTGCCATATAAATTTTAGAATTATCTTGTGTATTTGTAATGAGTAGCCTGCGGGAATTTTGATAGGAATCATGTTGGATTTGTGTACCAGTTTAGGGACAGTGAATATCTTAACAATATTGAGTCTTCCAATCTATGAACATTGTATAACTAACTCTCCATTTATTCAGGGTTTTACTTTTTCTCAGTAATATTTTGTGTTTTTTTAAAATACATCTTTATTGGAATATAATTGCTTTACAATGTTGTGTTAGTTTCTGCTGTATGACAAAGTATTTTGTGTTTTTTAGTAGGCTTCTTGCACATATTTCATTAGATGTGTTTCCTATATGTTTATACTTTTGATGTTATTGAAGATTATATTGTTTCTTTGTATTTTGAGACAACTTCAAACTTTTCAAAATGTTAAAGGTACAGAACAAAGAAACTTTTCTTCAGGAGCATTTGAGAATAAATTGCTGACACTATATTCTATTAACCCCTAATACTTTATATGTATTTCCTAAAAACAAGGATGCTACCCTAAATAACCACAACACAATCATCAAAATAAGGAAATAAACATAAATACATTATTAACATATAATCGTCAGAGTCCGTTCAAGTTTTGTCAGTTGTTCCCAAAATGCTCTTTGTAGGAAAATGGTCTGATCCTTTCAGTATTTAGCTGTACTATTCTGAAACAATTCCTCAGTGTTTCTTTCATTTTCATGACCTTAACAAATTTTATTTTAAAGAGCTTGAGTTGGTCTGATCTTTCCTTTTGATTAGATTCAGGTTATTCATCTTTGGCAGAAATATCACAGAAGTAAGGCTCTATTCTTATTGCATCCTACAAGGGTTACATAGCTTTGATTTGTTCTATTACTGATGATTTCACTAAAACGGTGTCTATTAGACTTCTCCACTGTAAATTTTTATCCCTTTGTAATAAGTATTTTGTGTAGCTGATATTTTGAGACTGTCTTAATCTTCATCAAACATTGAATTTATTCATTTCTATCAGTATAGATGCATGCATTCTTATTTTATTGAATAAGCTTGAATCCATTAGTATCATTCTTCATTTTGATGCTCAAATTGCCCCAGATTTAGCTGATAGGAGCACCTTCAAGCTAGTGCTCATGTCTTTTTGACATACTCCCGCTGTTCTTTGACTACATCCTTACTTTCTGACAAAAAATGTTCCAGGCTCATCTTTTACTTTTCTTGCTTTA
The DNA here is from genome assembly GCF_002837175.3 of Physeter macrocephalus. Classification (NCBI taxonomy): domain Eukaryota; kingdom Metazoa; phylum Chordata; class Mammalia; order Artiodactyla; family Physeteridae; genus Physeter; species Physeter macrocephalus. The sequence goes on from NC_041227.1 coordinate 59,317,865, forward strand.
GACCTGGAATAAGCCATTTATCCAAGAAGCTCTTAATCCTTTTATTTCAGAATGGTGTTTAGAAACCAACATCTGGGCCTTAGATATGCTCATTACTGTATATATTGCTTGTATGGGTATCTATCTATATTTACTGAAAATCACTGGTTTACACCAATACATTCAGTTCCATCCAGCAACACAGAGTTCATTCTAATTTTCTCCCTTTCTATATTTGTAAATCCCTTTACTGACAGTGAGAAACTTAATTTCTGTTACCCTCAATGTATTTACTTATTTGATCCCTCCACCTATAGGTACCAATACCCATCATTGCTGCCACCCCTGCACACCTTACTCAGACTTCAACACCTTGTGCTAGGCTCCCCTCCCACATCGATGCCTTATTCAACCTGCATTGGCTTTGGTGCCCCACACCTGGCCACTCTCCCATGTGCAGATAACCCTTTCACTTTGCTTAGGTTCGGACACCTTGCAGTGGGCCAGGCTGTCATGTAAATGTCCTCTTCATTGGGCTTCAACACTATGTACTGTCCCATTACAGCTTTGCCCCACTTCCCTGAAGGGATGCCTAATCATGTTCAGCCCCACCTAGTGACTTTTGGACTGAATTATCCAGGAAGGAAAGGGGAAAGGAAGAGGAAAGAGCTAGTATGTTTTTAGATTTCAATTTTAAATTGTTTATTGCTTATATGTGGTTATACAATTAATTTTTTATATCAACCTTATGTCCTATCACTTTGTTAAATTTACTAATTAGTTTTAGAGGTTGGAAGATTTCTTTGGACATTTTACATACACAATAATGTAGTTTGCAAATAATTAGAATTCTTTTTTCTAATCTTTATACATTTATTTCTTTTTCTTTTATTTTTTATTGCACTACATATGATTTCCAGGATAATGCTGAATACAAGTGATGAGAGCAACATTATTGCCTTGCTTTTATCTGGGGGAAAGGATTAACATTAAGTATGGTAAGAGATATGGTGGTAGCTGTAAGTTTTTCACAGATTTGCTTTTTAGCTTGAGAAAATGTTTTTTCTTATTCCTAGTTTGCTGAGTTTTTTTAAATTACAAAAGTATTGAATTTCTGTATCTATTGGGATGATTATATGATTTTCCTCTTTTCTTTCACTAATGTTATATATTACATTGATTTTTTTGAATGTTAAATCAATCTTATATTCCTAGGATAAATCTCACCTGGTCATGATGTATTAACTTTAAAAAATATTGCGGAATTCTTTTTTTTTTTTTTTTTTTTGTGTGGTATGCGG
>NC_041227.1:59319431-59328995 GCF_002837175.3 Physeter macrocephalus
GCGGGCCTCCCTCTGTTGTGGCCTCTCCCGTTGCGGAGCACAGGCTCCGGACGCGCAGGCCCAGCGGCCATGGCTCACGGGCCCAGCCGCTCCGCGGCACGTGGGATCCTCCCAGACCGGGGCGCGAACCCGGTTCCCCTGCATTGGCAGGCGGACGCGCAACCACTGCGCCACCAGGGAAGCCCCGCGGAATTCTTTTTGCTAAGATTTTCATAATGATTTTTGCATTTCTTCATGAGGTATTTTGGTCTGCAATTTTCTTTTCTGTAGTAATCTTTGTCAACTGTTAATATCAGGGTTATGTGGGCCTCCTAAAATGACTTTGAAAGTGTTTCCATCTTCTATTTTCCAAGAGGGTTGAGTAGAATTGATATAATTTCTTCTTTAAAAGTTTTGTAGAATTTCCTGCTGACACCATCTAGGCCTAAAGTTTTCTTTCTTTTTAACTGTGAACTCAATTTCTTTAATACATATGAGGATATTTAGATTTTTTCTTATGTCAGTTTTAATAATTTGTTTTTTTCAAGGAATCTGTCCATTTCATTAAAGTTTTTGAATTTGACATAAAATTGTTCAAAATACTCCCTGACCATCCTTTTAATGTTTGTGTTATCTGTAATGATGTTCCTCTTTATATTCCTCTTCTGGATAATTTTTTATTTTCTCCTCTTTTTATTTCAGTCTTGGTAGGCATTTATGAATTTCATTAGTCTGTTTAAGAACCAACTTGTGACTTTATTTATTTTCTCTATTGTTTCTCTGTTTTTTACTTTCCTAATTTTTGCTCTTTATGCTCTCTTCCTTCTGTGGACTTTCTTCTTTTTCTAGTTTGTTAAGGTAAAACCTTACATAAAGCATTGGAAAATAGAAGAGTAGATGTAAGTAAACATTTTGTGGGCCATGCAGTCTCAGTTACAACTATCCTACTTTTCCATTGCCGCATGAAAGCAGCCATAGACAAAATGTAAATCAGTGGGTGTACCTGTGTTCCAAAAAGGGTTATTTATAAAAACAGGCAGCAAACTGGATTTAGCCCATGGCTATAGTTTACTGACTCCTGCCTTAGATTATTGATTTTAAAACTGTATCCCTTTCGAATAATAAGCATTTGATACCCACCCTAAATTTTCCTCTAAGCACTTCTTTAGCTACATCTCATAAATTTCGATATGCTTTATTTTCATTATTATTCAGTCCAGAATATTTTCTAATTTCCCTCATCATTTCTCCTTTGATTTATGAGTTACTTATAAATGTGTTTTTTAATTTACAAATTGGGGATTTTCTAGATATTTTATTTTTTATTGAATTGTAATTTAATGCTCTTGTGGTTAGAGAATATCTTCTGTATGATTTAAAATTTTTTATATTTATTAAGTTTTTGGAGAATGTTCCATGTCAATTTACTTTATATGTTTGAAGCTCTGTTGTTAGGCCCCTTAACAGTTAGTATTGTTATGTCTGTTTGATGACTTCATACTTTTATCATTATGAAATGTTCCTTCTTATCTATAGTAGTACTATTTTATTTAATTTTACTTTGTTTGGTATTAATATTGACATACCAGCGTCCTTATGCTTAGTATTTATATGGTATGCATTGTACATCAACCTGTATTTTTCTTTATAATTAAAGTGTGTTGTTGTTGTTGTTTGTAACAGTTAGTTATTAGATATTTTCCCCTCAGCAGTCTGACAATCTCTGCCTTCTAACTGGATGGTTTTGTAATTTAATGTAATTATTAATATGATTGAGTATTACGATATTTTCTTTGGTATAGCTTGAGGGAGTTGTTTTGATTCTTTGGGTGAGAGCAGTTGTCACTCATGACTTTCTGTGTCCGAAATGGAAGGGAACCCACTGACTTTATTCTGAGTACTAAAATTTCCAGATAAATTTGAGATACAGTACAACAAATGTTGATAATGCTGCCTTAACCAATGCCAGTACCTTGACTACAATAATGTCTTTGATTCTCCATCCCTCCCTATGTCTACAATCTTTGCAATATGACATTGTAGCTCCTTTCATAAATAGGTGGAACTTGTTTCCTTTCTCCTTAAATCTGGGATCACCTTGTAACTTACTTTGGCCAATAGAATGTGATAGAAGTGACAGTGTGTCAGTACTGAGACTAGACCTCAGTTAGGCTTTGTACCTTCTACTTCTTCCCTTGGAACTCCGTCTAGCTGCCATGGGCTAGCCTGATGGATGTAGAGATTCACAGGGCTCAGTCACTCCCTCCCCTCCTGCCAGCAGCCAACCAACCATTAACCATATAATGCTATCCTTGACCAGGTAACTCCTGGTGACTTTGCCAGCTGACTGCAGACACAAGGTCAAATCACCCAAGCGTTGCTCAAATCAATAAAACTTCCCTGTTTATCAACAGACTCCTCAGCAATAATAAATGCTTACTGTTTTAAACCATCAGTACAAGTGATACAGCTACTTAAATTTCCTTTGTTCAAGTGAAGATTGGAATATACTCTTTAATAAGGAGGTGAATTCTGTGTAGTCCTGGCAGTCTTGCTGAAGGATCCAGTCATCTGCATGGGATAGGAAGAAAACAGAATTACTTTTTTCAACAGCCTGCCTGAGAGTTCCACGTGGGGAGAAATTGTTTTTATTTGCAAAAATACGGTAGAAGCCTTCTTATCTGATACAATTAGAACTGGCAGTTGGCTGGTTAATCTAGCAGAAGAATTAGAATTGCCTATTAGCCATGAGCTTTCAGCTTTCTGTGGGGAACAGTCAGTATGTTTTGTATAGGAAATGGAGAATGTTGCTTATTTTGATAAAGTGGATTTAGTGGAGGTTGGTTAGGAACATACTTTCTGTAGCTTGTGGCTCCCCTATTTATGGAAAGAGAGGGCCTAGATGGATATCTAAGAAGAGAAGGAATCATTATTATATATAAAAGTCTGAGTTCTGAATCACAGATGTGGAAATGATGCCCCTTGTTCATTCATTAATGCAGAAGACTTTACTATATTTTTCCAAACAAATAAGGATTTATTGAGCCCCTCTTGGGAGCTTGATAAAATTAGGAATTTGTTCCGTTCACCCACTATATCACAAGTACATTAGTGCCTGGCACAGATTGAGTACCATCTACCGGTTGAATTTATAAGTGGAAGGGAACTTATATCATTTGATTGAAAGAGTAAAAATTAATAATTTTAAATCTGGCAGCTGAGTTTCTTTTAGGGAGAGACCTACTGCTATTTAGGAAAATAGCTTCATATAGATGACTTGGGTTTGGAAGGCATAGTTAGAAAAGAGAGAGTGAAATAAAGAGATTGTGAAAACTGACTTGCATAAGAGATTAACAGTAACTTGGGGGTTAGGGCTTGCATGGAGCAAAGGAAAGGCTCGGTAGGAGGAGGAAGGAGAGAGAAAATGGGGTGGTCTATGGGAATCCTGTTGGCAGGCAGGGAGGCTGAAGGAATTTTAAGACAGTGAGGTGATTTACTGCTACAGTTTTGGCTGTGGTGTAAAATTTTGTTCATTGTCCTAAACTTTCAGTAAAAGTCTGCCACACTTACAGCCTGGGGTTCAGGGATGGAGATCAGTGTCTGGTAACAGTGCAGAAATGGGCAGGCAGTGTGTTTATCAACAAACTGAATGGTCTCACCTGAATTGGGGGACTCTGAGCTAGAAATGATTAAGTGATTATGACAACCCTGTCTCAATGTCTCAAGAATCTCCACAGAGATGGGGATCAGCATTGAGCTTTTCCACAGCACATGGCATGTGGCTTGAGCTAATTTCATTTGAATTTCAAAGGAATGGGTGATTCAGGGAAGATGATAACAGGATGATGTGGATATCATTTTAGATATTAAGAAAACAGACCTTTTAGGTGATTGCCAAGTTGATTGGCACAAGATGCTAGGAATAAGCAAATCTTCCCGAGAAGATTGCTCCAAAGGAACTTTTCAGCTTCACGCCCTACTTCTCATTAATGTAACTGGATAAGGCATAGGGAGACACCCTGCCATTTTTTCTGCTTTAACTTACACTCAAAGACTATTTTTTGGCTTTAAGTACACGTTAAACACACACACACACACACACACACACACACACAAAACATACATTTGTTTCTTTTCTGGTTGGAGATAGTGATAAATTCTTAATTTATCATTCTTAGTTGATAAAGTCTGTGCAAACTGTTCTCTTTTATCATTGTTCTCTATTATCTCTCCCATACTAAGATTTGAAAAATAGGAATTTACAAAGAATTATGTTTCAGAATGTTTTTAGCATCATCACATGATTTTAATATTTTTATGCTTAGAAAATTTCCCCCTTGTCCACTTGAGTATCACACAAGCTTCTCATAACAGACACAATTGAAGCCTTGGTATAGCGCTAGTTAGTCACTCTGGAGAGGGGTGGATGAAAGGTAAGCCTCCTTCGGGCACCTTTTAAAGAGGTTTAGTCATTGAAGAACCTGGTTATAGAGGTCTGAAGCCTGGGTGCCTGGGTGTCAGATCAGAGCAGGAGCCCTGGGGTAAAAAATATCTAACTTCCTTAGCCCCACCCTTGGCATTTGTTTCTTGGAGTAGGTGACTACCTACCCCGGGGGTTTTCTGATTGAGGAAGCAAGGGGATCCTGATGCATGCCACACCTCTACCCTGCCCCCCAAATTATCTGTCTCTTTTTAATATTTATTTATAGTTCTTTATATATCTGATTATGAGTCCTTTGTTACATATTTGTATCTTCTGCTATGTAGCTTACCTTGTAAAATGATATTTTTTGAGCTGAATTTCTTAATTTTAATGAAATATAGTTTATCCATCTCCTCCTTCTTCCTTTATGGTTAGTGGTGGTGTTGTTTGGTTCTGTTTAAGAAAATTTTGCCTCTCCTTGGGTCATAAAAATATTCTCTTGTATTATTTTCTATACATTACTTGTTTTCGTTTCACGCTTAGGTCTGTAATCTATTGGAATTAGTTTTGTGTATGGTGTGAAGTAGTAGTAAAAGCTTGTTTTCCCCATAGAGATGTCAAATTGATTTAGCATTAATTGTTTTTTATAATGTTGATTGTTCCAATAAATTAGGTTACCATATATGTGGGTAGGTTTCTGAACTCTCTATTTTATTCCATTGGACTATTTATTTAAGATTAACAAAACTCTGTCTTGTTAATAACTGTAGCTTTCAAGTAAATCTTGATATTTAACAGTGTAAGTCCTCCACATTTGTTCTTTGCTGTTCTAGATCCTTTTCATTTTCATATTTTAGAACCAACTTACTGATCTACCCAAAAGTTCTGCTAGCAATTTAATTGGAATTGCATTTGAATCTATAGATAATTTTGAGGGCAATTGACATCTTTAAAACATTGGGTTTCCCAATTCATGAATATTGTATATCCCTCTATGTATTTAGATCTTCTTGAATTTCTCTCAGTAATATTTAGTAATTTTCCATGTAGAGGTCTTGCACATTTTTCCTTAGATTGATTCCTGGATATTTGATGTTTTCTGGTATCATCTGAAGTTAATGGTATCATTAAAAATTTTTCATTTTCTAATCATCACTAGTGTATAGAAATACTATTGTGTTTTATATAACTTGGTATCTAGTGTTGTTACTATATTACTTATTAATTCTAATATTTATTTGAAAATTCTTTTTAAATATGTATACAATCATGGTGTCTGAGAATAATGATAGCTTTGTTTCTTCCTTTACAAGGCTTATACTTTGTTTTAGCCTTATTGCACTGGAGGAGACCTTGCATACAGTGTTAAATAGAAGTAGTGACAGCCAACTTCCTTGTCTCATTCCCAGCCTCAGAGAGAAAGCTTTTGATATTTTGCCAATGAATATGTTTCCTTTAGGATGTTTGTAGACACACTTTATCAATGTAAAAAAGTTCCTTTCAATTCTTAATTTGCTAAAAGTTTTTTTTTTTAATTATGAATGGCTCTTCGGTTGTATCAAATGCATTTTCTGTATTTATTGAGATATTGATTTTTTCTTTAACGTATTAAGTTGCTCAATTACATTGATATAGTTTTGAATTATAAACAAACATTGATTTCCTGGAATAAATTGTGTTTTGCTGAATTTGTTAAGCTCATATCTAATTTAGTATTTTTGCACCTGTGCTCATGAGAGAGATTGGCCTGAAAATTTTTTCTTGTAATGTCCTTTATCAGGTATTTATATCAAGATTATTCTGTCATCATAGCATGAGTTGGTAAGTGCATCCTCTTGCTCTGTTCTCTGAAAGATTTGTTTAAGATGGGTGTTATTTTTTCCTTAAATATTTGGAAGAATTAACAAGTGTAGCTATCTGGGTCTGGAGGGTGTGTGTGCATGTGCATATGTGCACACGTGTGTGAAAGCTTTTAAATTATGGATTCAAGTTTTTAACAGATATAAGGTGATTCATGTTTGTTAATCCTTATGTTAGCTTGGTAAATTGTGTTTTTCATGGAATTCCTTCATTTCATAACAATTTTCAAATTTACTGGCTTAAAGTTGTTAAATATGTTCTCTTAGGATCCTTTTAATGTTTATAGAATCATGAGTAATTTTTCCTTTCTTATTCCTAATATTGGTAATTTGATTCTCTTTCCTTTTTTCTTTGATCAATCATGCTTGGCATTTATTAATTTCATTTGCCCTTCTAAAGAATCAATTTTTGGCTTTGCTGATTTTTTTCTTTCACATGGTTGTTTTCTATTTCATTAGTTTCTTCTATTATTGTTGTTATCATTATTTTTTGGGGAAATTTCATTTCCTGTTCTTTTTGTAGCTTCTTGAGATAAATGCTTATATATTTGATTTTTACCCTTTCTTCTTTGCAGTATATGTACTGAAAACTATAAATGTCACTCTAAGTGGTGCTTTACCCCTGTCATGTCCCTTTCTGAGACATCCCTGAAGTCAGTAGTAAAGGGAAGTCCTCCCAGTGGGAAGAACTCAGAGCAGTGCACCTGGTTGTTCATTTTGCTTAAAAGGAGAAATCACCAGACGTGATTATTTACCAATTTCTTTTGTATGGCCAATTGTTTGGCTGGATGGTCAGGGACCTGGAAGGAACATGTTTGGAAATTTGGTGACAAGGAAATTTGATCTATGTGGACAGACCTCTCTGAATGGGTAAAAAATGTGAAGATATTTGTGTCCTACGTGAATGCTAACCAACGATGACCTCAGCAGAAGCAGCATTTTAATTATCAAGTGGATAGGATGACCTGTTCTGTGGATACCAGTCATCCTCTTTCCTCAGCCATTTCTCAGAGGGCTCATGAACTAAATGGCAGGGACAGAGATTATGCATGGGGTCAGCAACATGGATTTCGACTCACCAAGGCTGAGCTGACTACAGCCACTGCCCAATCTGCCAGCAACAGAGACCAACACTGAGCCCCCAATATGGCACCGTTCTCTAGGATGATCAGCTAGCTACCTGGTGGCAGGTTGATTACATTGGACCCCTTCCATCAAAGGTCATTTTGTTCTTACTGGAATAGACATTTACTCTGGATATGGACTTGCCCTACCTGCACACAATACTTCTGCTAAAACTTCCATCTGTGAACTTACAGAATGTCTTATTCATCATGATATTGCACACAGCATTGCTCTGATCAAGGCAGTCACTTCACAGTAAAGGAAGTGCAGCAATGGACCCATGCTCCTGGAATTCACTGGTGTTACCGTGTTCCTTACCATCTTGAAGTAGATGACTTGATAGACCAGTGGAATGGCCTTTTGAAGACTCATTTACAGTGCCAGCTAGATGGCATTATCTTGCAGGGTTTGGGCAAGGTTCTCCAGAAGGCTGTATATGCTTGAATCAGTATCCAATAGATGATGCTGTTTTCCCCATAACTAGGATTCACAGGCCCAGGAATTAAAGGGTGGCAAGAAGAACGATCCTGAAGGTGGTTCAAGGTGAGATATCACCTTGCACCAGTCAAAATGGCCATTATCAAAAAGTCTACAAATAACAAATGTTGGAGAGGTTGTAGAGAAAAGGGAACCCTCCTGCACTGTTGGTGGGAATGTAAGTTGGTGCAGCCACCATGGAAAACAGTATGGAGGGTCCTAGAAAAACTAAAAAGAGAGCTACCATATGATTCAGCAATTCCACTCCTGGGTATATATCCGAATAAGACGAAAACACTAATTCGAAAAGATCCATGCACCCCAGTGTTCATAGCATGACATTATTTACAATAGCCAAGATATGGAAGCAATCCAAATGTCCATCACCGGACAGATGGGTAAGGAAGATGTGATATATGTATATATCCATTTACTTTTAATATTAATTACTGAAATATTTACATTTAAATATACCATCATATTTTTGTTTCATTTGTTTATGATTCCTTGTTTTCTTTTGAATTAATGTTTTTACTTCTATTTACCTGTCCTACATCCCGTTCCATTGTTGCCATGTATTTTAATTCTAAAAATACCTTATACTACATGACATACTATAAATGTTTTAGCAGTCAATATTCATTTAGATTTACTCACATGTATGTCTTTTCCAGCAATGTTTATTACTTCCTGTTGCCATAATTTCCTCCACGGTCATTTTTCCTACCTGAAAAACTCCCTTTAGTACTTCCTGTAGTACCAGTCTGCTGTAATTTAATCTCTCAGTTCTTTTGTGTGTGTGTATGTCTGAAAATGTATTTTTTTCTAAATTTACTTTAGAGGGATTTTTTTTTGGTTGAGTATAGAACTGTAGGTTGGCAGTTGTTTTAAAGATGCCGCCTCAGTATCTTTTAGTTTCTGTCACTTCAGTTGAGAAATCTGCTCTTAGTCTTATTGATACTCCTTGGAAAGTAATAATGGCTTTTCTCTACTGTAGCTGCTTTTTGCAGGCTTTTGTCTTTGATTTGCAACTATGTGTCTAGATATTTTGTTTTGTATTCATTTCCTTTCAGTGTTTGTAGAGCTTCTGGAATCTGTACGATGATCTTCCATCATTTTGGAAAATTCCTAATCCTTATCTCTTCAAATATTTATTTTTTATCTTTTCTATTCTCTCATTCTGAGACTGTAATTACACATTTCTTAACCAATTTCACCATTCCCATGGGTCATTTATCTGTTTTCCATATTTTCCCTCTCTGTGCCTCTCAACTTGGGTATATTCTAATTATTTACCTTTCATTTCATTACTCTTCCTTGCTCTGTTTTATCTTATGTTAAAATCACTACTGAATTACCAATATGAGTTACTCTATTTTTATTTATTTATTTACTTTAGGTCTTTTTTTTTTTTTTTTTTTTTGAGGTACGCAGGCTTCTCACTGTTATGGCCTCTCCCGTTGCGAAGCACAGGCTCAGCGGCCATGGCTCACAGGCCTAGCCGCTCCGCGGCATGTGGGATCTTCCTGGACCAGGGCACAAACCTGTGTCCCCTGCATCAGCAGGCGGACTCTCAACCACTGTGCCACCAGGGAAGCCCTAGGTCTTTTTTTTTTTTCTAACATCTTTATTGGAGTATAATTGCTTTACAATGGTGTGTTAGTTTCTGCTTAATAACAAAGTGAATCAGCTATACATATA
>NC_041227.1:59329100-59330683 GCF_002837175.3 Physeter macrocephalus
ACCCCTCTAGGTGGTCACAAAGCACCCAGCTGATCTCCCTGTGCTATGTGGCTGCTTCCCACTAGCTATCTATTTTACATTCGGTAGTAATGTATAAGTCCATGCCACTCTCTCACCTTGTACCAGCTTACTATTACCCCTCCCCATGTCCTCAGGTCCATTCTCTACGTCTGCGTCTTTATTCATCTCCTGCCCCTAGGCTCTTCAGAACCATTTTTGTTTTCTTTTTTTAGATTCCATATATATGTGTTAGCATACGATATTTGTTTTTCTCTTTCTGACTTACTTCACTCTGTATGACAGACTCTAGGTCCATCCACCTCACTACAAATAACTCAATTTCGTTTCTTTTTATGGCTGAGTAATATTCCATTGTATGTATGCGCTACATCTTCTTTATCCATTCATCTGTCGGTGGACACTTAAGGTTACTTCTGTGTCCTGGCTAATGTAAATAGTGCTGCAGTGAAGATTGTGGTACTTGACTCTTTTTGAATTATGGTTTTTTCAGGGTATATGCCCAGTAGTGGGATTGCTGGGTTGTATGGTAGTTTTATTTTTAGTTTTTTAAGGAACCTCCATACCGTTCTCCATAGTGGCTCTATCAATATACATTCCCACCAACAGTGCAAGAGGTTCCCTTTTCTCCACACCCTCTCCAGTATTTATTGTTTGTAGATTTTTTGATGGTGGCCATTCTGACTGGTGTGAGGTGATACCTCATTTTAGTTTTGATTTAAATTTCTCTAATGATTAGTGATGTTGAGCATTCCTTCATGTGTTTGTAGGCAATCTCTATATTTCTTTGGATAAATGTCTGTTTAGGTCTTCTGCCAATTTTTGGATTGGGTTGTTTGTTTTTTTGATATTGCGCTGCATGAGCTGCTTGTAAATTTTGGAGATTAATCCTTTGTCAGTTGCTTCATTTGCAAATATTTTCTCCCATTCTGAGGGTTGTCTTTTGGTCTTGTTTATGGTTTCCTTTGCTGTGCAAAAGTTTTTAAATTTCACTAGGTCCCATTTGTTTATTTTTGTTTTTATTTCCATTTCTCTAGGAGGTGGGTCAAAAAGGATCTTGCTGTGAATTATGTCATGGAGTGTTCTGCCTATGTTTTCCTCTAAGAGTTTGATAGTGTCTGGCCTTACATTTAGGTCTTTAATCCATTTTGAGTTTATTTTTGTGTATGGTGTTAGGGAGTGTTCTAATTTCATTGTTTTACATGTAGTTGTCCAGTTTGCCCAGCACCACTTATTGAAGAGGCTGTCTTTTCTCCACTGTATATCCTTCCCTCCTTTATCAAAGATAAGGTGACCATATGTGCATGGGTTTATCTCTGGGCTTTCTATCCTGTTCCATTGATCTATATTTCTGGGTTTTTTTCCCAGTACCATACTGTTTTGATTACTGTAGCCTTGTAGTATAATCTGAAGTCAGGGAGCCTGATTCCTCCAGCTCCATTTTTCGTTCTCAAGATTGCTTTGGCTATTCGGGGTCTTTTGTGTTTCCATACAAATTGTGAAATTTTTTGTTCTACTTCTGTGAAAAATGCCAGTGGTAGTTTGATAGGGATTGCACTGAATCT
>NC_041227.1:59331430-59332248 GCF_002837175.3 Physeter macrocephalus
TTCCAATTCAAGAACATGGTATATCTCTCCATCTATTTATATCATCTTTAATTTCTTTCATCAGTGTCTTATAATTTTCTGCATATAGGTGTTTTGTCTCCTTAGGTAGGTTTATTCCTAGATATTTTATTCTTTTTGTTGCAATGGTAAATGGGAGTGTTTTCTTAATTTCACTTTCAGATTTTTCATCATTGGTGTATAGGAATGCAAGAGATTTCTGTGCATTAATTTTGTATCCTCCTACTTTATCAAATTCACTGATTAGCTCTCTAGTATTTTGTGGAGGATTTTTGCATCTGTGTTCATCAGTGATATTGGCCTTTAGTTTTCTTTCTTTCTGACATCTTTTTCTGGTTTTGGTATCAGGGTGATGGTGGCCTCCTAGAATGAATTTGGGAATGTTCCTCCCTCTGCTCTGTTTTGCAAGAGTTTGAGAAGGATAGGTGTTATCTCTTCTCTAAATGTTTGATAGGATTCACCTGTGTAGCCATCTGGTCCTGGGCTTTTGTTTGTTGGAAGATTTTTAATCACAGTCTCAATTTCAGTGCTTGTGATTGGTCTGTTTATGTTTTCTATTTCTTCCTGGTTCAGTCTCGGAAGGTTGTGCTTTTTTTCTAGGTTGTCCATTTCATTGGCATAAAGGTGATCCTTCGTATTTCTGCAGTGTCAGTAGTTACTTCTCCTTTTTCATTTCTAATTCTATTTATTTGAGTCTTCTCCCTTTTTTTCTTAATGAATCTGGCTAATGGTTTATCAATTTTGTTTATCTTCTCAAAGAACCAGCTTTTAGTTTTATTGATCTTTGCTATCATTTCCTT
>NC_041227.1:59332399-59333271 GCF_002837175.3 Physeter macrocephalus
TTTTTGTTCTTCTTTCTCTAATTGCTTTAGGTGTAAGGTTAGGTCATTTATTTGAGATGTTTCTTGTTTCTTGAGGTAGGATTGTATTGTTATAAACGTCCCTCTTAGAACTGCTTTTGCTGCATCCCATAGGTTTTGCGTCGTCGTCTTTTCATTGTCATTTGTTTCTAGGTATTTTTGATTTCCTCTTTGATTTCTTCAGTGATCTCTTGGTTATTAAGTAGTGTATCGTTTAGCCTCCATGTGTTTGTATTTTTTACAGATTTTTTCCTCTAATTGATATCTAGTCTCATAGTGTTGTGGTCGGAAAAGATACTTGATACAATTTCAGTTTTCTTAAATTTACCAAGGCTTGATTTGTGACCCAAGATATGATCTATCCTGGAGAATGTTCAATGAGAACTTGAGAAGAATGTGTATTCTGTTGTTTTTGGATGGAATGGCCTCTAAATATCAATGAAGTCCATCTTGTTTAATGTATCATTTAAAGCTTGTGTTTCCTTATTTATTTTCATTTTGGATGATCTGTCCATTGGTGAAAGTGGGGTGTTCATGTCCCCTACAATGATTGTGTTAATGTCGATTTCCCGTTTTATAGCTGTTAGTATTTGCTTTATGTATTGAGGTGCTCCTATGTTGGGTGCATAAATATTTACAATTGTTATATCTTCTTCATTGATCGATCCCTTGATCATTATGTAGTGTCCTTCTTTGTCTCTTGTAATAGTCTTTATTTTAAAGTCTATTTTGTCTGATATGAGAATTGCTACTCCAGCTTTCTTTTGATTTCCATTTGCATGGAATATCTTTTTCCATCCCCTCACTTTCAGTCTGTATGTGTCCCTAGGTCTGAAGTGGGTCTCTTGCAGACA
>NC_041227.1:59333400-59334835 GCF_002837175.3 Physeter macrocephalus
ATCCTTGCTGGGTCGAGTAATCTTGGTTGTAGGTTTTTCTCCTTCATCACTTTAAATATGTCCTGCCACTCCCTTCTGGCTTGCAGAGTTTCTGGTTAAAGATCAGTGGTTAACCTTATGGGGATTCCCTTGTGTGTTATTTGTTGTTTTTCCCTTGCTGCTTTTAATATGTTTTCTTTGTATTTAATTTTTGATAGTTTGATTAATATATAGCTTGGCGTGTTTCTCCTTGGATTTATCCTGTATGGGACTCTCTGTGGTTCCTTGACTTGATTAACTATTTCCTTTCCCATATTAGGGAAGTTTTCAACTATAATCTCTTGAAATATTTTTTCAGAGACTTTCTTTTTCTCTTCGTCTTCTGGGACCCCTATAATTCCAATGTTGGTGCGTTCAGTGTTGTCCCAGAGGTCTCTGAGACTGTCCTCAATTCTTTTCATTCTTTTTTCTTTATTCTGCTCTGCAGTAGGTTTTTCCACTATTTTATCTTCCAGGTCACTTACCCGTTCTTCTGCCTCAGTTATTCTGCTATTGATCCCTTCTAGAGAATTTTTAATTTCATTTATTGTGTTGTTCATCACTGTTTGTTTGGTCTTTAGTTCTTCTAGGTCCTTGTTAAATGTTTCTTGTATTTTCTGTATTCTATTACCAAGATTTTGGATCATCTTTACTATCATTATTCTGAATTCTTTTTCAGGTAGACTGTCTACTTCCTCTTCATTTGTTAGGTCTTGTTGGTTTTTGCCTTGCTCCTTCATCTGCTGTGTGTTTTTCTGTCTTCTCATTTTGCTTAACTTACTGTGTTTGGTGTCTCCTTTTCGCAGGCTGCCGGTTCGTCATTACTGTTGTTTTTGGTGTCTGTCCCCAGTGCCTAAGGTTGATTCAGTGGGTTGTGTAGGCTTCCTGCTGGAGGGGACTAGTGCCTGTGTTATGGAGGATTAGGCTGGATCTTGTCTTTATGGTGGGGAGGTCCACTTATGTTGGTGTGTTTTAGGGTGTCTGTGGCCTTATTATGATTTTAGGCAGCTTCTCTGCTAATGGATGGGGTTGTGTTCCTGTCTTGCTAGTTGTTTGGCATAGGGTGTCCAGCACTGTAGCTTGCTGGTCATTGAGTGGAGCTGGGTCTTGGCCTTGAGATGGGGATCTCTGGTAGATTTTCGCCATTTGATATTACGTGGAGCTGGGAGATCTCTTGTGGACCAGTGTCCTGAACGCCTGGCTGGAACACCAAGAGCCTTTCATCCACATGGCTCACAATAAAAAGGGGAAAAGAAAGAAGATATAAAATAAAATAAAATAAAATAGTTATTAAAATAAAAAATAATTATTAAGAAAAAATTTTTAAAAATTAATATAAAAAAACAAACAAACAAACAAAAAAAAACGGACAGAGAGAACCCTAGGACAAATGGTAAAAGCAAAGCTATACAGACAA
>NC_041227.1:59335187-59339790 GCF_002837175.3 Physeter macrocephalus
AAATAAAATAAAATAAAATAGTTATTAAAATAAAAAATAATTATTAAGAAAAATTTTTTAAAAATTAATATAAAATGTTCTTCACTCAGATAGGACGGGGTTAAAGGAGCAGCTGATTAGGGGGCTCTGGCTCACTCAGGCCCGGGTGGAGGGAGGGGTACGGATGCGGGGCGAGCCTACAGTGGTATAGGCCGGCGTGACGTTGCACCAGCCTGAGGCACGCCGTGTGTTCTCCCGGGGAAGTTGTCCCTGGATCACGGGACCCTGGCAGTGGTGGGTTGCACAGGCTCCCGGGAGGGGAGGTGTGGAGAGTGACTTGTGCCTGCACAGAGGCTCCTTGGTGGCGGCAGCAGCAGCCTTAGCATCCTATGCCCATCTCTGGGGTCCGCGCTGATAGCCGTGGCTCACGCCCGTCTCTGGAGCTTCTTTAAGTGGCGCTCTTAATCCCCTCTCCTCGAGCACCAGGAAACAAAGAGGCAAGAAAAAGTCTCTTGCCTCTTCGGCAGCTCCAGGCTTTTTCCCCCACTCCCTCCTGGCTAGCTTCCTCACAGCTTTTTTTGAAGGTACTATTATGCTACTGTTAAAGATAGAAAACTGAGGCCCTGAGAGGTTGTTGCCCAAATTCTCATGGATTTAAGGCAGTAGAGCCAGTATTTAATGGCACATAAATTAATTTAGAGCCTGTGATCTTAGAAACAGGATTACTTGAGTTTGATTAAATATAAACAGAAAAAAGAATATATCATAAAACATAGAATAGCTCATTGAAATCAAGAGTAAGAAAGTAGATGGACTTTAAAAAGAGGAACCAGAAGAAGAGCCATTATATCAATCAGTCAACATGTCTGATTCTCTTTCTCTTTCTCTTTCTCATTTCCTTCATATCTACTTCTTTTGTGGGTTTGCTTCCTTCTCTGTTTTTCTCTGTAAACCAGCTTTCTCAACTTTTGCATCTGTTTAATAGAATATGGCTGCCTCACAACCATAGATTTTGGTGTTACCTTTCATTCCACTTTTGGAGATTGACTTGTGGCAACAATCCCGGTCTCAAATATCTGAGAGACTTGGTTGGTTCAGCTCGGTGCCTAGTCATTGTCAGTCTTCATGAAGGGTGGGATGGGGATGGAATATCACAATATAAGTAGCATTCCTGGAAATCTAACCATGTATGGAGGCAGAGGATGGTCCAAGAGACAGGAGTACTGATTCATTGGCTGACCCTAGAAGATATCCATTCAGTAGTCATTTAGTGGTAAATATTTTATTTTTAAAATAGTTGAATTGTTGTGCAGTATTCTATGAATTTTAATAGGTGTATAGATTTATTAGATGTATACATTCTAATCAGGATATAGAATGGCATCCAAAACTCTCGCATGCTCTCCCATTGTAATCACGGCCCCAACCCCAGTTCCCAGCAACCACTGATTTGTTCTTCATTATTATAATTAAAACAAAGGCTTTCTTGAGTGATTGCTGGATTCCCAACAATGTGTCCCAGTAGAGGTCCTTATGCAAGATGAGGCTGAAATTTTTCTCACAGTTGTGACACTGGTGTACATCAGTACACTCATACATGTGCTCCCCAAATATTAATTCATTAAACGTCATCCTAAATTAACAATCCCTACACCCAACATGATTCAGATATAGGGCCAGAAAGACTACTGGTTATCTCAATATTTAGGAATTAATTTATTCAATCAATATTTATTGCATGTTAGTAATAGGTACTTAATAATATTCAAAGGAAAAATCAGTGTAAATGGCAGACAAAAATCCCTGTCCTTCTATAGGTTGTATTATAGAGGAATCATAGTCTAACGTGGAAATAATATATTGCAAACATCAAATCATTTATGTCACACAGAAGCTGAAGTTTCCATGTTGCTGGTCTGTTACCTTTCGGTCTCTTCTTGGGTCATCTTCCCAGGGACTCAGGTCCAGGTATCATGTTCAGTCTTTCCAAATCTCAAGGTGCGTCCTCAACACTGCACTTAATTCCTTTGTTTATGAAAAACTGTTCCAAACCTGGTTTGAGACAGATGTTTTCTCATGATGTAATTCATAACCTCCTACTAGGAAGGAAATTAAGATTTGTGATAAACTGCTTAAGCAGTTTTACATTAAACTTTAATGAGATTAAGACTTCTTCTGGGAAACTACCTACCCACCTACTTAGCTGTCAGTCAAGGTTCTAATGATCTTCTTAACCAGATGTTCTTTTTACATGTATCTGACCTTCCTCTTCCTATCAAATTGTGTCTTCCAAGGTCAAGCAAGGTCTCTTTTTTGCCACAAGTTTGTAATAAAATATTAATCTATCCTCAGAGTTATATTATCTGATAGGTTATTGTAAACTTTTTTTTTTAATCTACTGCTTATTCTCAGAGCCTTCTGTCAAAAAAAGAAGAGGTGTGGAATACTATAGTTATGCAAGATGTTACCATTGGGGAAAATTGACAACAGTATATAGGATTTCTCTGTATTATTTCTTATAACTGCGTGTGAATCTACAATTACCTCAAAGTAAAAAGTTAAAAAAAGAAAAGAGATGACATCTTTGCTTTCTCTGCTCTTCCTCATCCATTTCCTCTGTGCTTTTATGGCATTTTCCTTAGCTGTCTAGAGAGTCACTTCTACTTTCCATCAGGGCCTCTCTTCCTATCAGTCTTCCTACTCCCTCCTATCTATATGGTATTTTCTTATATGTCATAGCTATGTTATATACTCATCTCTGTGCTTATATTATCCCTTTAAGGTTTAAGGCCATAAATGACAAAAGTTGTGTTTTGTGCTTCTCTGCCTTTTCTACATAGGAGATGCTCATGAAATATTTGTTGAATTAAATTAAATTTTTAAATAGCTAACACCCTTGATATCTGTTCAGGGAACTGTACCTCTATGTTAGTACCTAAGGAAGGGGACTGAGGTGGGCCTGGAGAGTCCCTTGGTTGCTTTTTGCTGAGGAGAGTAGACCAGTGCCTCTCAATCTTCACCGTATTGGAGTCGCCTGGGTGGCTCTTAAGAAATACCAATGCCCAGGCTCCACCCCCGGCAATTATCATTCAATCCATTGAAGGTAGGCACAGAATCAGTATTTTTATTTTTTATTTTTTTTAGCATCAGTATTTTTAAAAGCTTCCAAGTTTATTTGAATGTGCAGCCAGGCTTGAGGACCACTGTTTTAGAGCAATAATTTCTAAAGTCTCATTTTTCCTCCGAATATGCTTGAGGGAGAAAACACATTTTGTACCGCTAAAAGTGACTGACCACCGCGAGGATTTTCACTCTGAAGTGGGTGGGAAGTGACTAAGAAAGGGATGGGTAGGTTGAAAAAATTCCCCAGGGATTTCAGTATGCCTCTTAAGAAGGCACTCACTCCCGGTTCACATCCCTCACTACTGTAATACTGTAAGAGTTTCTGGAACACTTATTTATTCCACAAGGACTCACTAATCTCCTCTCTTTACTAGAGGCATCCTGGTATAGTGGTTGGGAGCACAGACCCTGAAGCAGGGCCTGGATTTGAGTCCCGTCTCTACCACTTCCTCGCTGAGTCAGTCTATTACTGCAGTTGACTACACCTCAGTTTCCTCTTTGTAAAACGTGATAGTAATAAAACCTATCACATATGATTGTTGTCAGGATTAAACAATAGTTCATGGAAAGTATTCAGACCATGATGGGCCTATTGTAAGTATGCAGTACATGTAAACTATTAGCTTCCTTCATTCTCCTCCTCATTATTATTATCATTTTTCCAGGCATCATGCTACGATATAGGAGAGAATCAGACTAACTTTTGCCCTCATGGAGTTCTCTGGAAAAGCAGGCATTAGATAACAGCACACAGCATCATTGCACATCAGTATTCAATGATCTCTGTATCAAAAGATGGAACGAAAAGTTGAGTTCTCAAAGTGCCACCTTATACAGTCCCATTGTTATCCTTGTAGTGGGTGTGATGAAAGCATCCTGTGTTAGTTTGTTTCCACAGATCTTTAAAGCTTTCAGGTTTGCAGGATTTCTTTGCCCCTCATCAGAGTAGAGCAGAAGGGGAGGTGGGTTCAGACATTCAGCCTTTCCCAGTCTGGGCTGGACTATGCCCAGATCCCCAGCTGAGCCCCCTCTCTTAAATCCAAGCTGGGGGCGTCGCTGGTGCTGTGTCTTCTTTCTGTCATTAACCCACTGTGACATACTGTCCCCTTAAACCACTGCACTTCATCACCAGCAAATTACTTGGCATGCTGCGCCATGATGAGTTGGCATATAAATTGAAGTTGTTCCTTGGTCGTAAGGCGAAGGTTGGGAGAACATTTGGAATGCTGCGAAATAGACATCCAGCGGGTTTCATTCTTCTTAAGCGTGGCACAGTGTTAAATTTTTCAGAGCACTTTGCCTCTGTGCCGTCAACTTGAGGTTTTCTATCTGAATTTATTGAGAGTATAGAATTTCAGAAGGTGATTAACATAAATTTCAACCTCTATTTCTGCCTGTTGTTGCCTCATAAGTTGTATGGAAACATTTTGTTTTTATTTTATTTTATTTTATTTTTTATTTTTATTTTTTATTTTTTTATTTTTTTGTGGTACGCGGGCCT
>NC_041227.1:59340052-59412839 GCF_002837175.3 Physeter macrocephalus
CTCCGTGGCATGTGGGATCTTCCCGGACCGGGGCACGAACCCACGTCCCCTGCATCGGCAGGCGGATTCTCAACCACTGCGCCACCAGGGAAGCCCAACATTTTGTTTTTAATACCCACTCAAACTAGTTGATTTTGAATCCTGACTCTGCCACTCACTTGGGTGGCCCTGAGTCTATGGTCTCAGTTTTCTTATCTGTTAAATGGGTATGATGACAGTACCTATTTTAGAGGGTTGTTATAGGACTAGATGAATTAATAAATATAAGTGCTTTGCATAGTTGCTGGCACACTGTCGGCGTTCAATGACTACTAACTATTTCTGTTTTATTACAAATATGATTATTAGCTAGATCTTTATAATTATTTTTTGAGAAAGGTGACGGGAGCTAATATTTTACACTAAACACTGAGTCCCTTACCTCTTTCAGTTCAATTTTTCAGATAAGGAAAGCGAAGCTTGGAGGAGTCAAATAACTACTTCAAAGTCAGATCCACCTGAAATAAAGGACAAAGTGAGACTCTGAACTCACACACGCCTGACTTCACAAGTCCATAATTTTGCCTCTTTGTGATGCTCACTATTAAAACACAATTTTAGGCACTCCCAGCAAAGTAGACTCCCACGCCTCTGGGAAGTCCTACTCCCCATACTCCTGGTAGTTGAAACCTTGAAAAACTTTGAGCACATCTTAACTACCCTGTGTATGTCCACATTTATTTTTCCAGTATTACTACAACTGCACCTAATAATGCTGTCTCATTCAGTGTTTCTTATCCTGGTTTTATTTGTTTTACTAAATGAAGCTCAGAGAGGGTAGTTATGGATAATCATTGGAAATTTCCCCAATGTCAACGATTCTTTCTAATATGAGATTTTCCTCCTACTAATATTTCATAGAGGTTCATCTGTCCATTCTATATCCAGTCAATTTCCAAGTATTGTTGTTTTTTCCTCCTAAATATCTCTCGAGTCCTTCTTGCCCTCTCCAAGTCATTCTTCACATCGAAGCCAGAGTGATCTTTCAAAAATGCTAAATTACTGTCATGCCCCCTGCCTAGGATCCTCCAATGGCTCCCCAGTGCTCTTAGAGTGGAGCCCGATCCTACCCATGGCCCTGCATACACGCTGAGGCAGCCCACTCTGCTCCAGTCAAGGAGGGCGGCATATGCAAAGGGCCCTTGCAACTTTTCCAGAACCTTCCTGTGCCTCTCCTCTGTTACTCTCCCAGCTCCAATCCTCGGAGCCTTGACAGATGCCTAGAACACATTTCCACTTCCTGCTCCACCTCTTAACTAATTCTCATTGTTTGTGTTCAGCAGAACGCTACCTCCTCAAGAAAATTTTCTCTGATCTCTCAGTTTAGGTAGAGTTTCTGATATTTGTATGTAAAGTGCACCATAGTTCTCCTTTGAAGTATTTGTCATGATTGTGATTGAATATCTAATTGCATAGTGCCTTGTTTGATCTCTTCCACAGGGATAGAAATCCGACAAAGACAACCATTATGCTTTTTTTATTCTCCACTGCATATATTCCCATCCCTTTGCAGAGTAGGTCTTGGATAAATATTTGTTGAGTGAATAAATAGACTGGAGGGGCAGACTGATTTTTTTCTCCCCCGAAAGAGGCTGTGATCTGATTGATAAGCTTTCCTCTCTTAAGTGAAAGCAGGATTCCAGAAGTGTCTACTTTTTAAGCAGGCTTAATCTCATTGCCAGATATATTTGGGGGAAAATCCAATTAAAGCATGCCATGAAGCTTGGTCACTAAGGGTGACCATCATTACCCAGGTCTAAAAAACCAAGTTATGTGCAGTGGCCTTTCCAGCTGAATCTCTGCTTCAGGCCAGCTTCTCCAATACCATTATCTTGCTTTAATATGCACGCGAGCTGCCTCTAACAAATTGCTTTAATAATCATCGTCTCCAGCAGAACAAACCTATAAAGGAGGCATTTTTCCTTGACTAGTGTAATGGAATAGACCAATGCCATAATTGGAAGAGCTAGAAATAGGGCAACATTGGCTGTTCTTTCTTCCCAGAGTTTGCCTTTGTTGAATCCTTTCCTCATTTTAAGTGATAAAAGTCATTTTTTTTGCATCCCATTTCTTGAATCATCTGGCAATAGTTTTGGCTTCCAAAATATATAAGCTCAATGAGCTCATTCATTCCCCCCTGTAAAGCCTTCCCCTGCCCTATTGCTGCAATCACACTTGGGGGCTCCGGGGGTTAAGAGCAGATTCATCAATGACTGTAAGTAGCGGCACTAATGTCCACACCATTCACTCCACTGATTGAGAAATGCCTTTAGCTTGGGAGGCATCATTCTGAGTGGATTCTCAGTGGAATTAACTTGTGATTCTTTGCTATTTCTGGCCAAATTTCAGACGAGATGCTTTAAGTAGATTGGATGGGATAAAAACAAAGACAGATCTAAGAAGTTTAATAGCAGTATCCCCTAACACTTGCAAAGCATAGGAATAGGAAAGGGAGGCATAAGGAAAAACATAGCAAACAGAAAAAAAAATCTAGATGCAGAAACCATTACTTGATTTCATATCTGAAATTCCTGATATTTAGATGGTTGTGACGCCATGGTGTTCTGACATACCCATTCTTCCAGGAGAGCATTGGGAGCAGATAATGCCAGCTTTTTCAGCATGGGTCAAATCTGGCAAATTTGCTCATCTTGGCCACCTGGATTTTGAGACTGGATTGTGAACATGCCTTCTTAGAGGGAGGCAGGGCTGTCCAATATTCACCATGCCTGCTGAGGTTAAAAAGTAACAATAGGGCTTCCCTGGTGGCGCAGTGGTTGAGAGTCCGCCTGCCGATGCAGGGGACACAGGTTCGTGCCCTGGTCCGGGAAGATCCCACATGCCGTGGAGCAGCTAGGCCCGTGAGCCATGGCCGCTGAGCCTGCGCGTCCGGAGCCTGTGCTCCGCAACGGGAGAGGCCACAGCAGTGAGAGGCCCGCGTACCGCAAAAAAAAAAAAAAAACCGTATAAAACTCAGAAAGAAATATAAGAATAAAATTTCATGACCTTGTATTTGGCAGCAGTTTCTTAGATATGACACTAGAGCACAAGTAACAAAAGAAAAAATCAATTGGACTTCATCAAAGTTAAAAACTTTGGTGCTTCAAAGGACACTATCAAGAAAGTGAAAAGAAAGCTCATAAAATGGAATAGAATATTTGCAAGTAATATATCTGCTAAGGGACTTGTATCCAAAATTTATAAAGAACTCTTACAACTCAACAACAAAAAGACAAATATACCATTTAAAAGTGGGCAAAGAATTTGAATAGATACTTCTCCAAAGAAAATATACAAATAGTTAATAAACGCGTGAAAAGATGCTCAACGTCATTAGTCACTAAAGAAATGCAAATCAAAGCTACAGTGAGATACCATTTCATACTTGTTGGGATGACTATAATAAAAAAGGCAAGAATAATAAGTTTTGGCTAGGATGTAGGGAAATTGGAACCCTCATACATTTCTGATGGAAATGTAAAATGGTACAGTCATTGTAGAAAGCAGTTTGACAGTTCCTCAAGTGTTAATCATAGATTTACCATATGACCCAGAAATTTCACTCCTAGGTATATACCCACAAAAATGGAAAACATATATCTGCACAAAAACTTATACAAGAATGTGCATGGCATATTATTTATGACATCAAAGAAGTGGAAACAATCCAATGTCCATCCCTTGATGATGAACGAATAAACAAAATGTGGTATATCCATACAATGGAATATTATTCAGTCATAAAAACAAATAAAGTACTGATTTGTGCTGCAAAATAGGTGAATCTTGAAAAGATTATGCATAAGTGAAAGAAGGGAGACACAAAAGGCCACACGTTGTACGATTCCATTTGTATGAACTATCCAAAATAGGAAAATTGGTAGAGACAGAAAATAGATTAGTGGTATCAGTGGTTGGGGTGGGGGGAATGAGAAGTGACTGCTAATAGAAATAGAATTTCTTTGGGGGGTGATGAAAATATTCTTGAATTAGGTATTGAGATGGTTGCACAACTCTGTGAATACACTAAAACCTATTGAATTTTACACTTAAAAAAGGTGAATCACCTAGTTGCAGGGCAGGAATAAAGAGGTAGACATAGAGAATGGACTTGAGGACATGGGGTGGGAGGGCGAAGCTGGGGCGAAGTGAGAGTAGCATCGACATATATGAACTACTGAATGTAAAGTAGTTGGCTGGTGGGAAGTAGCAGCATAGCACAGGGAGATCGGCTCGGTGCTTTGTGATGACCGAGAGGAGTGGGATAGAGAGGATGGGAGGGAGACGCAAGAGGGAGGGTATATGGGGACATGTGTATGCATGTGGCTGATTCACTTTGTTGTGCAAGAGAAACTAACACAGTATTATGAAGCAATTATACTCTAATAAAGATGTATTAAAAAATGGTTAGTCATATGGTATGTGAATTATATCTCAGTAAAGCTGTTATTTTAAAGAAGAGTGTTTGACTAAATATAAAATAGATAATCAACAAGGACCTACTGTATAGCACAGGGAACTCTACTCAATACTCTGTAATAACCCATATGGGAAAAGAATCTGAAAAAGAATGGAAATATGTATATGTATAACTGAACCACTTTGCTGTACACCTGAAACTAACACACCATTGTAAATCAACTATACTCCAATATAAAATAAAAATTAAATTTAAGAAGTGTTTGGAGGAGAATCTGACGAGTTCAGTCCAATGCTGATTAGTTCAAAGGAGATTTGCAGACAGAGCTTGGGGTCAAATCCTGTCTCCACTTCCAAAGCTCAATTACATCATCTGTAAAATAAGAAGCAAGAGAAATAATATCAATATTGATACAGGATTCATGAGGATTCAATGAGGTAGTGTGTATATAATTCCTGGAATATAACAAGTGACCAAAATATTGGATTCCAGTAATAAGGCAAAGCAGGATTTTGAATGTAGTCAGATAAAGGAAGGCTCATCATTTTCAGAAATGAGATTTGGAGAAGAGCTGAGTGTTTTGGGTGATACATGGCTCCTGGCCTTGACTGTGTTACAGGTGACAGGGCCATGGGAGCGGCTGCATTCTCCTGCCGGTCCCCAGCTCCTATTTCTCTGTGCTTGTCTGCAGTCAAAGCCATAATAGGCTTACCAAGAAGGAAGAACAAATTTCCCAAGCATTGTGGGGCCCTGGCCACTGGCTCAAGGGCTGAGGCCAAGAAGTGAATCCACAGGCACAGGACCACCTTCCTGCCCTTCTTTCCAGTGGTCTTTCATGTCACAGCAAAGACTGCTTCCTTGCATTGCCCGTGGAGGAGAAATCAAAGACTTGATGTCCCCTGGTTTGTATGCTTCACTCAGCTCTGACACAGCTCAGATCCAGAGCTATGGATTCCACAGAAATGAGAAAGTCCAGGCAAAGAGCATGGTAAAGAAAGGCAAAGGAGAAGAAAGGCTAGCTGGGTCAGGGTGATTCCACCACAAGGCCATATCTTTAAACTAAAATTTATTTGACATTTATTACAGTATCTTATTGATTCTAAAATTTACCACTGATTTAATGACGACAACTCTTAGGGGAGAGGGTATGGGGTGGAAGGAGAAATACTATTAAATTGTAGACAATTTTATTTTACTCATCAAAAATAGCTTAAATTTGTCTTTAAAATCTGATTTCTTTTTCTTTCAAAATCACAATCAATTTTGAGTCAAACCTCTTCACATTCTGAATCCTGAGGCTCTTCGGAATGACTTTGGACTGCAGACATTCCCACAGAGTGCTTCTGATAGGCTGCTCTTTTATCATGACTCATGCTACTTGACCTCTTTCATGTTCTCAGGATTGCTAATATAATTTTGAGTCAAACTGAAGAATATTGGGTTTTCATCTACAGTTTCTATTCAGTCAAACTTGTAATCCTTTCAATGAATCCTGTACTGAAGAAGTTAAAGAGCTTCTCTGAAAAGTCTTTGGAAGCTTTGTGATAAATAGGTGTACAGCCCCTGACTAGTCCTTCATGGGCCATGAATCAATTAACACCAATCTCTCCTGGCTTTGAAAATTCCATGATTTATTATGCTAAGATATTTGGCTAAGTTAGCGCGTGCTCAGCAATGACAAGGTGAAGCTTACTCATCTTCTTAGCAAGTCTCTTTTGGCTTCTCTCATGGTCTTTTGATCTTTTTGTTACTTAGGGTGTAAACATTCTTCTTACTTTTACTAGAATATTCCCTTGTGCATCCAGTAGGAGATACTGTGTGGAATGATAGAAACCAAAGAGACCAGATGGTCCCTCTTCCCCACCTCCTGGCACCTGGAGTATAGTTAAATCATGCAGCCTTGGTCAATCAGAAGTTCACGTCTACGACCTTGAATCTTGAGGGTCTCATAATGAAAGCATCAAGTATCTAGCAGGCACTCCACTGTGCATGCAATGGATGCATCAGCGGCAGCATCCTTAAAAGACTGTTCCTGTGGAGTGACCTCAGTTGCTAAGCCTCTCTAGGCTTTGCTTATTTTCTGAGTCTGGTTGCCAGCTTGATCCTTAACATCTGTGAACTTTCCATTGTCGTTTTCTACTTAACTAGGTCAGAGCTGGTTTCTATTTGTTTTAAGGGTACCTGGGGTTTGTTTTAATCCTGTATGACTGTCATGAAGGAAGAAGTTGTTACTCATGCTTCCCTAGAAACAGGAGGCACAGGGTGCCATGCAGGGCCACATGGGGAAGCACCAGGGTTGAGCAGGAGGCAGAGAGAATAGGAGGAAAATGTAGTCAAGAGCATTTATTGTGATTTCTCTGGGAAGGAATGGGTGTGTCAGGGTAAGCAGGCTTAGCTAGTTTTAATCATTTCAGCAGGCTGTAGGGTGTAGGGGTTGTCCCTAGCTATCTGGTACCTGGTCTGGGGGTGCTTAGAGCGGGTGGATAGTGACCCAGAGTGGAGAGGCAGTTAGGGACATGGGCTTTGGATTGGTTGGTTTGAACATGAAAGGCATGGTCTCAAGTGAGTCATTTACTATCTCTAGGAACTGGCTAACCCTCTCCAGGGTCAGCAGAGCCCTGAGATGTCAAAGCATCAAATACAGAAACTAGAAAATGGGGTTTTTACACTATTGATTACATCTGAGACCCCAACTGTACAACTTTGATTTTAAAAAAGAGTTCTGATTTCAGAGTGTTAAATATGGAAACTGAAAAATAGCATGCATCTTATACCCAAGATGGTATGCAGAATGCCAGACACTGTTCTAAGCTCTTTGCTCACATCTTCTTATTGAATCCTTGCAGCAACCCTGTGAAGCAGCCATTATTTCAATTCTAAATTTATTCATGAGCAAATTGAGTTTCAGAGGTTAATAATCCATTGTTCCAAAGTCAGACATATAGGGCTTCCCTGGTGGCGCAGTGGTTGAGAGTCCGCCTGCCGATGCAGGGGTCACGGGTTCGTGCCCCGGTCCGGGAGGATCCCACATGCCGCGGAGCGGCTGGGCCCGTGAGCCATGGTCACTGAGCCTGCGCGTCCGGAGCCTGTGCTCTGCAACGGGAGAGGCCACAGCAGTGAGAGGCCCGCGTACCGCAAAAAAAAACAAAAACAAAAACAAAAAAACAAAAACCAAATTCAGACATATAGAGGGAAAGTTAGTACCTGAACTCTTGTCTATGTGAGACAAGACATACTTCTCACTGCCATGCTCACAGCCTGTGCATTGTGCTTCTTTTGTGGAGGCAGGGTTGGTGGGCCAGGGGACAGAGGCAAGACTAAGTGGAAAGTCCAGAGGCCAGAATAGAGTAGAAGCTGGGGGGATAGATGCAACTGTGAGCTCCACAGGCCCAACTACCCAGGGGAGACAGCACCTTATGTTTTTTTTCCATGAAGAATTACTAAGTCGAAAGTACAGAGAAACCTAAAACGAAGCCCACGTACACATCATTATCACCACGAGGTCAGTCTTGTTTCCCTTTTACTCTCACTCACTCTTAGGGTGACCACCTATCCCAGTGTGTCTAGGACTTTCCCAATTTTACCACCGTTGCCCATTGTCCTGGGAATCCCTTCAGTCCCAGCAAACCAACATGGTTGGCCATGCTATGGCCTCCTTCCAGGATGCTGTGTCATTTCATCCAGAAGTATTGCAGAATGCATCTCTAAAATATAAGAACTTTTCAAAACCTAAGCATGGTACCAGCCTCACACCTACAAAAATTCCTTGATATCATGAAATATCTAGTTACCTACCAAATTTCCTCAATTATCCTGTGTGTGTGCGTGTGCATGCACGCACGCACACGCACACACACGATACCACTGATTTCGTTGTATTAGAGTTTATATGAGGTCCACATACCTCATTCAGTTGATATATCTCTTGAGTCACTTTTAAGTTAAAGTTCCGTTTCCCTTTCTATTTAAAATTTCAGATTTGTTTGTCTGGGAGAGTTTCCAACATTCTGGATTTTGCTGATTCATAGTGCAATGTCATGTAACATGTTCCCCTAGCTTCTGTATTTCTTATAAATTGGTGGTTAGATCCAGGTTTAATTTTTGGTTGGAGAGGGGAATGATCTTCATATATAGTGTTGTGTACATCCCAATGCATTACATCAAGATGCATATCAATTCTGATGGACTCTTCAAGATTTACCAGTAGATACAGGTAGTGTCAGCCTGATCCACCCATTATAAAGTTTATTTTTAGCTTTTCACCCAATTTTTTTTGCCACCACTGATATCATTGCCTAGATCCATTATTTCTTTTAGGAATGCAAAGTGGTGTTATTCAAAGTCTATCATTCATTCATTGTTAGCTGAGGTTTTTCCAAAAGAACATGCCATCGTCAACTTTTTGTTTACCCCTAAGTAGAGTGTGTACAGAAATATTAGGTTAAACTTTTTGTTTTCCCTTTACTAAATCAGTTTTCAGAAAAATAAGTCAGTATCCTATCATCTCCAGAGGTGACTATTGGGTTTTCTTTTTTTTAAGTATCATTTTGAACTTGTTGATTTTTAACATAGTTAATTATTTTAATTCATTATGTATATTCTTTTTGAAGTTAAAATTGAACCACCTTTTGTCAGTAGGAAGAGCATCTTGGGACCCCTCTTGAATCTTTTTGACCTGACCCCAGTGGACTTTGACATCTTTCCTGCCTTCTGGTATAATAAAATGTTCTGGGCTCACTTTTAATATTTCCTAACCTATGTGAGGAATTGACCACTTACCCAAAGAACTCAAGTTCCTTTTAGCGGGAAATGGTACTTAGAAACTGCAGTCTGGGCTGTGTCATTGTTTCTAGGATTTTTATGTAGACAGAGCTAGGGAAGTGAATATTTTTAAAAGAGAAAATACATCATGTGTTCCTATTTCTATCACCAACTCACATTTAAGGTCAGAAGGTTTATACCCAAGTTTTCTGATTCTGTACTTGGGTATTGCTTCTCCATGACAAAATTCACACCCTAGTTACAGCAGTAGAATTACTCACTTGCTTATCTTACAACATTCGTACAACAGTTCCAAAATAACAAAATCAATATTACAACTAAAAATATAATTTCTGAAAACAACTTGCAATTTCTTTGCAGTTGTTTTTAACCTTAGGCTGTATCCCAGTAGGGATATGCAAGCAAATTACTGTATTTTACTGAATTCCTCACTAAGTCACCAACTTGATGCACAGTTTAGCTCATTTATTTCATTTTGTTTTAGATTTTGAGGGATTTTTAAAAAAAATTTTGATTTAACTTTATTTTATAATTTTGTAAAATATTTATATACTTTAAAAGTAAAATACTTAGAACAGATTGCATTCAGAGAGGTCTAGTTTCCATTCCTCTCCCCTCTACATCAGGCTTTTTACCATTTCTATTAGGTAACTTTCTTTAAAAAAAAGTTTTTGTTTATTCTCCCATTGCTTTTCTAATATATAAGCGAATAAATGTCTGTTCTTACCTGCTCTCTTTCTTAGGTTAAAAAGTAGCATTCTATAACCATTCTTCTGCACCTTACTTTTTTCCATAAGAATATTTGTAAATATGTACACACATATTTTCTCTGTCAAGAACATCACAACTTTCCTTTTCTTAGGACCTCTTGGTAGCACTTCAGTATTATGCTTGGGGCCATTTTAAACAGGGAAATCACCATCAAAATGCACAGAAATGCAAAAATGATGGCACTAAATACTGTGTACACACTTAACGTTTACACTATGAGAACTGAAAGAAGAAAGCAGAGAGTTGCCTTGCTTGACCTCAGCTGGGATCATGCACATCATAACCTAGTGTTTTGCTTATGCATGACTGGGAGTGACCACAAAAGTGCCACCAATATTGACTTTGGGGTTACAAATAAATTTTAGCTAGTACATTAGTTTGCAACTACAGAATCACAAGTGATGAGGAGTGACTGTAGTCCTCATTTCTTTTTCACGTTTGCATAGTATTCCACTGTGTGGACGTGTACCATAGTTTTTTTAACTGGTTCTCTGTTGATGAACATTTGTACTTTCCAGTCTTTTCTATTATAAATAATGCCACAATGAATATTGTGTATTTGTGCATTTAAATTTTTGACAACTTCTTTTTGGAATGGAGTCCTTGAAGTGGGATTGCTGGTCAAATGATACATGCATACACAGTTTTTTAAAGCATGGACAGTTTCCTCTCCTTAAATGTTGTACCATTCTGCATTACTACGAGAATAAATGAAAGAGTCTGTTTCCCTGCAACCTCACCAACAGAATATGTTGTCCATCTTTTGGGTATTTGTCAATCTTTAAATGGTTATTTCAATGTAATCTTAATGTGCATCTCTCTTATTGTCAGTGATAAAGAACATCTTTGCATATTGCTATGGGGCACTTGTATTTCTTTTTCTGTAATTTCTGGTTCACATTATCTTATGAGCAGGAACTTCTTATTGGCAGGGAAGGTAAGAAGTAAAGTAAAATGCTGTCAGAGTGGGTGTTCCCAATAAGGAGGCAGAGGAATGAAGAACAAGCAGTGGGAAGGATCCCTGGTGCCAAGCAAGTGGCACTCTTCAAGCAGAAAACATAATCATATCTATAAGGCAAGCTTGGAATGAAAGAAGTCATTGGCTCTCAGCCACTGGTCTGGAGCTTAAAGCATATTTAGAGTGATAAGGCAGGAAGTGTGGCAGTGGAAGCTAAACAGGGAAACCATCAGATCTAAGAAGGGAGCAAGCAGAAGTCTTGCCAGGTAGAAATCATTCTGCGTGGTGGAGGAAGGAGATAACTGAGTCACTGTATAGTCAAGAGCACTGGCTCCGAAATCATATAATAATAGATTGCCTTTCTTTCACTTAGTAGCTATATGATTTTGCCCAAGCTTTATCATGTTCCTGAACCTCATTTTCCTCATCTTACAAGTAATTGATGTGACTTCCTAGAGTTTCTGTGAAGATTAAATGAGATTTTTGCACGAAGGATTTTGCACCATTCGTGGCATATGCTAAGTGAATAGTAAGTGATAGCTATTACTATGATATAGAGGAAACTCCTTACTTTCAACAGGGCATGGCTTAGAATAGAGGTAGGGCAAGGAATGATGGTAGGAGGCTTGGATGGATCCTGCCATGAAGAGCAGGGGTTGCAAGATGAGGTGGGAAACGGTTTTCACCCCGCAGATTGTGCTTCAAGAAATAGAATATAGCTCTTGACACTCTGTAAGGAAGGAACAAGGGTGCAATTAACATTTTCTTTAATATCTATGTTAGATTTGAGGTCTTTGTCACCCGATCCAGGCACACTCCTCTTTTTAAGTACACTCTAAACTAGTTCTGGATCAATTAGTTCTCACACATTTCAATTCATGTTTTTGGATGGGGATGATATCCCCCTCCCATCTTCCATAACTACAGGGGAAAAGATGTAAACAAGGACAAGTTGGTTCATATTAAGATCTACTCATTTGAACTACGCAGTGGCTAGTTCAGGGATGGGTATGTGACCTAAACAGAGCCAGTGAAGCATAATGAGTTTTTTGCTGGTCCTCCAGGGAAAGAGATTCTCACTCTTTCCGCAAGGAATTTGAAAGAGATAGGATGTTAGTGCTGAAAACATCTCACAGTTGTCTTTGACCGTGATGGAAGAACTTGTCAAAAAAAAAAAAAAAAAAAAAGAATTCACCATGAGGTGAATTAAACTGTAATTTAAAGAGAGAGGAATTAGATCTTGTGACATTTTAAGCCCTGATCAAGCCATGCCTGCAGTTGGTCCAGCCCCTGAAATATTCAGTTATGTGAGTGGATAAATTCCCTTTGGGCAGTGTCACACCAAATGAATATTAAGTGAGAGTGACCAGTGGTTATTGTTCCACCCAGTTCGTTTATTTTTAAACACAGAGCACCTCCCATGTTCCAGGCCAATGCTTATCTCACTAGAAATTCAAAGCATCTTCCAGGCTCCAGGGAGATAGGTCCTTAATCTCCAGATGCTGAAAGGCTGGGAAACAAGCACAGGATGATTCTTGTGTACTAAATTTTTATCCAATCAATTCTACTTTGAGAGGCAGCAGGTGTAGCATTTCATTACAGACCCTCCAAACTCTGAGATCCTGTTCCCATCTCTGATCTGGCTCCTGCCTGCTGGCACTTGCGTGGCCTGTTGAGAGACTATTATTAAGATAGAATTTGTATAGATTATTTTCCAGCCAACAAAAGAATTTCCTTGTTATTTATTCACAGGGTCTAGTGGGCAATATAAATTTAGCCAATTGAAGAGCCTAGCTCGCTGATCTTGTTAGACAGAGCCAAAGGCTATTGTCTGCTGTTCACACGGAGATAGCGCTCCTGCTGGAAACCTCATTTCTAATTGCAGGAGGGTCAGTTTACGATGCAGAAAGACCCCTGCTTCCCAAGCTTATAGAGCATAAGGATGCAATGTGTTCTGAATCCGCAGAGAGCTTATAACATCCGGGATACGATAAAACCAAACATTCACTTGGCCCACCCCCTATAGAGAACACCCTGGAATCCCTTGCCTAATGAGTATGGCAGAAACAAAATTGGAAACTGGCCAGGAGGTGTCCCGGAATTGGCCTAAGATTTTGCACTAAAAAGATGCATGAGACCAGGGGCTCCTTAAGCCCAGGACTTTGGCTCAAGCTACCACCCCAAAAAGTGCATCACGGGAATGTGTTGATTGTGTCCATGACAATCTCAGAATGGCAGAACTGTGTCATTAATCGTCTCAGAAATCCCAAAGTTACCAACGTATTTAAAAATTATACATATGTTTATAATGATGGGTTGGTATTAATATGCTTATATGTTTATTAAAATACATAGTAAATATTAAAAGGTATAAATAAATATTCATACCACTGAGATAAGGTGATTATTTATTTTGATGATATGTCCTTGAAAAGTGCTTGGAATAGAGGAAGCCCCCCTATATCAGTGTTAGTTTTCATTGGTGTTGCTTACAAAAACCAGTGGAAACTGTTTACATTGTTTCATATATGACTTTATCCCTCTTAACATGGAATGCATTTCCATGCCATGAAAAAGATTGTCATTGCGTTGCTTTTAGTAGCAATGCAATAATTTTCCATTATGTAAATATACCATAATTTATTTATCCAAGTCCACTGTTGGTGGATATTTAGGATCTCTCTCGCTTCCTCTCTCCCTCTCTTCCTCTCTCTCTATTTCGTTTTTGCAAGTGTGCTAGGCTGAACATTCTTATAGAAAAAAATCTTTGCACATGCCTATTATGGTTCCCAAGGATAAGTGCTTAGAAGTGATATCTCTGGATCAAGGAACATGAGCATCGTAAGACGTCTAATACATATCACCAAATTGCCCTCAGGTCTGTTTTAGCATTTTATACTCCCACTAACAGTAGATGAATAATATTTCTTGTTTCTATATACTCTTACCAAAACTATATATATTTTTAATTTGCCATTTCTAAGTTCTTCTAGAGTATCTTGTTTTCAGTTACTGTCATTCTTAGGTACCAAAGAATTCATGTCATTTCTATCCTTGGTGGAAAAAACGATGTCATTGTGATCACTCTAATAAAAAGAGAAATGGCTTTGAAGTCACAGGGCTTGGGCTCATCTCTTCCAAGAGAGGCAGTGTTTTGTAATCTCTTGCTTCATAAGACAACAGCCCAAAGCTTAGTGGCTTAAAACAATAACCATTCTAGTATATCTTGTGGTTCTGTGGGTTGGCTGAGATTGGTTGAGTGGCTCTTCTGCTGCATGTAGCACTGATTAAGATGGAAATCATCTGAGGGCTTGACTGGGCTGGAACGATGAGGTCGGCTCAGTCGTGTAGCTGCTGGCTGCTGCTGCCCTTCAGCTGGGGGCTCAGCTGGGAGTGTCTCAGTTCCCCATTAACGGGTTTCCACAATGTGGTGTCTGAGTTCCATGAAGCAGGAAATCGAAGCTGCCAGTTATTTTAAGGCTTGAGTTTGGAACCCCAGAATGTCACTTCTGCACATTCTCTTGGTCAAAGTCACAAAGCCAGCCAAGATTCAAGGATTGGGGAAACACACTTCCCCTCTTCATGTGAGGAGTGATAGCTATGTTCAGGGTGGAGAGAGATTGTTGGGGGCTGTCTCTGGAGACTAGTTAACAAGGGCAGCAGGAAGAAATGGGATGAATACAAACTTCAGAGTTAGATGGCTCTGGATTTCAATCTTGATTCAGACACTGCTGTGTTACTTTGGACATGTTACTTAACCTCTCTGAGTCTAAGTTTCTTCTTTTAAAAAATGAAGTATAGTTGATTTAAAATATTTTAGTTTAATGTGTACAGCATAGTGATTCAGTATTTTTGCAGATTATACTCCATCATAGGTTATTGCAAGATAATGGCTATAATTCCTTGTGTTATACAGTATATCCTTGCTGCTTATCTATTTTATAAATAGTAGTTTGCATCTGTTAATCCAGTACCCCTCATTTGTTCCCCTCTTTCTGAGTCTTAGTTTCTAAATCTTAGAAAGAGGGATAACAATATCTGTTTGTAATCATGAGAGTGAAAAATTATATGTATACATGCATATATACATAAATCCCTATATGTGTATACACATATGTCTGTATCTCTCTCTTTTCATTTACCTGTGAATCTCTTTATCTAAATTCTGTGGATAGAAAGCACAGTGGTGTCAGTTGAAGTTATTATTACAATTCCTGGCTTTGCCAATTTCTAGCTATGTGGCTTAGGAAAGTCATTTAGTCTCTGTTGCCTCGTCTGTAAAATGATATCTCGCAAGGCTGTTAAGAAGATTAAATGAAATAATGTACACTGATGTCCTTTGTCACCTCTTGGCCTTGTTCTAAATATCTCATTTATTTCTTGGGATATAGAAATGAAAAACAGATATAGGGTGTGTTGTTAAAAATTATTTTTGAGGATTCTTGGCTGATAACAGCAAAACTTCTTCCTCCTGGATTAGAAACTATGATTTCTTCATCTTTTCTATCAGGATACATAGAAGTTCCATGCAATTTGAATTTTTGTGTTCATTTTAGAAATAAATTTACACATAGATCATGGCATAGCAGGGTGAGGGAAATTAAAATCTTAACGTCTGGTATCAGATGTCATTCTAGAGAGGGGACTATTACTTTTCAATCTTCAGTAAAAGTCTACTCTATGTAGATGCTTTTCAGAAAGAAATTTCCCTTTGAATATGGGAGGAAGGGAGACGGTGCACTGAAATTACACAAAAAGTCTTGTGTCCTAGATTTGAGGTGATACTGGAGAGATAAAAAACTAAACAAAACATATCCAGTCCATCTGAGCAGAGAAAAAGTGCCTAGCAAAAGTATAAGCTTTGGGAGTGTTGGGAATCTTAGGAGGGACAGGATGTGAGGTTGGCATTCAAGGTAGATCTTTAGGTAGGGCAGAGTGACTCTAGATAATTTCTTTTACTCTAGAATATCAGGCCATTGTAATTTAGAAAAGCAGAAAGAGACTATCAGGGAAGCACATTCTGTGTATTTTTTCATGTTTCACCCACATGCAGAATCTTTCACTGAAAGAAACCCCCAGTAGACTCCAGTTAAACATCACAGATTGAGCGCATCCATTAATCTCCATTCCTCCCTGGAGACTCCCACTTAAATGACACTAAGGCGATAAAACGATATAAAATAGAGTGAGAAACTAGAATGAGAGAGGAGACAATAACGGGTATGGTATGTCAACCAAGTATTGAGCAGTGGAATGTGGATCGATGAATGGTAACTGAAGTAACGGAGTGAAGAAGAGTAAAATCTAAGGATTCGTCAAGGGGGAATATAAATACAAATCAAGGGGATGTGAGTCATAGAACCTCAGAAAGTGTCAGGAATTGGAGGTACCAGCCACCTCAGAAAGCATGGGCAAAGGATGTGCAGACTCCCAGATAACCAACCCCATCCTGTGGAGCCAGGCAGAGAAGGGGAGGTGAAGATTTGGAAAAATTGAATCAAGAAATGTCAAGCTTAGAGAATGGTGGGCATGTGAGTCATGAAAAGAGAGGGATTAAGTGAAAGTTAGTATACTGAATGGAGAGACTGTCCAGCCCTCTTTCTCTGGGCTCCTGGAACGCTGGCAGCCAGGATTATACCTCCAGATAGAAGAAGATTAGGAGAATCTCCCAGGAAGAAACAGGAGGGACCAGGAAAAAATAATGACAGATACTAAATTTAGGATTATCCCAAGAGAATAGCTTGATCCATGAGAGTGAAATTCTTTCATAAATTTCAGTTGATGAATCCCATGCACAGATCTTCCAATCAGTGTGTGGGGGTGTGGGGGTGCGCTTTCATTCAAATATTAATGCATGTAAAGGGTGGTCAGCCCCTTGAGAAAAGTCTTCAACGTGGGAAAAAAATGAAAAAACACACAGTAAAATGGAACTTGAGAAAAACAGAGGTAATACAGGAAGCAGAAGAAAACTTCAAATAAATGATAGTTAAGATCCTCCCAGAAATTAGAGAAAATATATCATCAATGCAGCAAGAGAAGGATGCTATGAAAAATGAGCTATAAGAGAACAAGAAACAACTCGTAGAAATTAAAAATATTAAAGCTGAGACAAACTTTAAAAAGCATACTTGATAGAGAAAGATCAGGAAATTTCTAAGAAAGTAGAAACAAAAGTCAAAGAGATGTAAATTAGAGCAGATTTTAGAAAACTAAAGGAACAGTTCAGAAGCTGTATATATAACTACCAGAAATTGCAGGGAGAGGAAAGAGAAAATGGCAGGGGGGGCGATTATCAGAGAATGAATGCTATAAAATTGCCCAGAAGTGAAAGATATGAAGCTCTGGGCTATAGAGATTTACTGAGTACTCAATAAAATAAAATTTAAAACTCATTATAAAGCACATCATTTTTAAATCACAGAATGCTGAGGATGCAGAGATAATCCTGCAAACTCCAAGGGAATAATAAAGGGTCATATGAAAAGAATTAAGAATAAGGAATTGACATTGGACTTCTCAACAGAAATAGTAGAAGCTAGAAGACAAAAGATCCACGCTCTCAGAATTACAACCTAGAATTTATTACCTACTCAAACTAGTACTCAAGAGTGAGGATACAGTGAAAACTATTTTCAGACATGCAAGGACTCAAACACTTACCTGAGAAAGCTTTTTGGAGATTGTGACTTTCTGAAAAAAGAAAGAAAATCAAGAAAAAGGAAAATATGGAAGCATGAAAACGGGGTTCAACAGAGCAGAGAAGTTAAAGAAAGTCCCAAGAGGTGGTGAAGGATAGGAAGGGTGTAGGTGATGTAGGGTGACAGTTATGTAGTAGATCTGGAGAACACCCAGTCCATGTTGGAGAAGGTGGCACAGGTGTCCTGAAGGGGTACCTCCTAGATAAAGGATGGATAGCTTACTAATGAATTTATCACAGTAATTTTTTGGAGTTCTGGTGAATGTTTTTGAAAAGAATTCATATTGGGTGTGTAGAAAATGAGTCAAAGAGGAATAAAGGAAATAACTTTGGAAAAAAACTACCCCTGTATGAGGAAGAAATTGAATCATTGTACCTCTTTGGCTGAACCAGCACAATGATGCACATGCTGATTATGGATTTAACCCAAAAATGTGGCACCACTGAATTGGCAGGATGTGAGTGTGTCTGGGGAGAGAGAGACAGAGACAGAGAGAGACAGAGAGAGACAGAGAGAGACATCTTCCAATACCATTAACAGGATGTTAAAATTCATAGATGAAGAAACAACAGTGTAAGCATGTTTTTTTTTAGAAATATGGAGGGAAACTACCAGGAATGGCTAAAAATTAAAAGTTATTTCCTCTAAGGAGCAGTAATTAGCCGGGGTCGGGGGAAGAAGGAGTGAGGAAGGAGACTGTTATTTTTCATTTAAGCCTTCTAACACTCTGACTTTTTGAACTGTAAACACATGATACTTTGGTAACAGTAAACATTAATTTTAAAAAAGAAGACCTCTGAGAACAGGATCTGGTCGCCGGTATTTGAGGGTGAAATGTTGGTGAGACACACCCCATTCAGTTTTTACATTCAACACTCATTGAACACCACTTTTGTGCCAGACTCTCCATTACATATGACATCTTGTAGTCGTCCTGTCAACCCTTTCAGGTAGGCACTTTCATCCCCAATTTGCAGGAGCTGAGACTCAGGGAGATTAACCCTGTGAGTAAGTCTCAGAGTTAAGCACACATTTGTCTGACCCCAAAATCATGCTTTTCCCATCAGCCCAGGTTGCCTTTCTGTAGTTGGTGCCTATTTATGCTCCAGACTCACCATAAAATAACATAATTTTAAATCTAGAAGGAGTCTTACAAATCATCTTGTTC
This sequence comes from Physeter macrocephalus, assembly GCF_002837175.3. NCBI lineage: Eukaryota > Metazoa > Chordata > Mammalia > Artiodactyla > Physeteridae > Physeter > Physeter macrocephalus. The sequence goes on from NC_041227.1 coordinate 59,358,889, forward strand.
AAAGCATTTCATTTTATCGGTGGGTAAATTGAAGTTCTGTTACTTGCATGGTCATTAGCAGCTGACCTGGCCCAGTTTCCAGAACTTGTCTTCATCTACATGATACTGTCAACATTGTGGGAAAAAGTCAGGAAATTAGGACTCCTCCAGTGAACAGAAATCACAGCTATTTATTTTTCCCCAAGAATAGCCAAACCTGGCTATTTCAAAAAGAGAAGAAAGTGAAATTCCCACAATAGGAAATTTCCAGGACCCAGCAGTCCCGGTATGCCAGCCACAGTCTTGCTTTCTCCCTCTATAACATCCTGGAGAAGTCCTTATAATCTTCCTGAAGTGACATGTGGCCTCATCCCTGGGAATGAGGGTCTCTAGGGAAATAGTCACCTGCTCTTTCTAGAGGGGTTTCCTGTCACAGGTCAAAACATGCACCCCACTACAGAATCTTGGAGCAGAAGAGGTCCAAAGTGAGGCAACTAAAAAAAATCTAGCTTTTATTGAGCACCAACTATGTGCCAAGAACTGTGCTAAGAACTTTATATTCATTATCTCATTTTGTGTTTGGAGCAACTCTGTAAGTACAGTTAGTACTCCCATTTGACGGATATGAAAAGTAAAGCTCAGAGAAGCTAAACTTTTAAGAAGGGTCAGGGCTTGGATGAAGTCCAGATTGCTTGACACCAGGCCTCTTGCTTTTCAGTGCTATGCTATACAGTCGATTCCTTTTTCTATCACTCAAGGTACCTCTGAAACAAAGCAGACCAGTTGGAAGCAAACATCAAAGTCAATGAAGTAGAAACAGCACTCTGCTTGTGCTGTGACATTTGCCTAGAGCATCCTCGGTCCCTGGACTTCCTGACTTCCAACATGCTGCCTTAATCTTTTGCCTGATTATTTCCCATTAGTCCTTTCAGACTAGCTTTGGACATCATCTTCTCGGGGGTCTTCTTCACACCCATTAGCCCATCTTCTCACTCATCATCTCTTGTCATTTATGATCATATTTTGTCATCATTCATTTGTGTACCTCTTTCCCACCAAACAAAGATTGCTGCAAGGGCTAGAACAAGTCTTAAACATTGTTGTGGTCCTTGGTGGGCTGAATATTATCTCACTTCCCCAAAGAAGTCCGTGTCCCAATCACAGCAACCTGTGAGTGTGTTATTTCACATAGCAAAAGAGATTTTGTGAATATTGAAATGTGGAGACTACTGGATTATCCAGATGGGCCCAGTATAATTACAGCATCCATATAAGAGGAAGGCAGGAGAGTCAAGAGTCAGAAAATGGAGATATGATGATGAAAGCAGAGGTTGGAAGATTCCATGGCCTCTAGAAGCTAGAAAAGGCAAGGCAGTGGACTCTCCCCTAAATCCAGCGTAAGAAACACAGCCCTCTGACACCTTGACTTTAGGACTTCTGACATCCTGAACTGTAAGCTTCAAGCTACTAAGTTTGTGATAATTTGTTACAGCAGCCAAAGGAAACTAATACACAGCTCTAGGGCTTAGATAGTACCTGACACATAGTAGGAACTTAATAAATATTTCTTCAATGAATGAATGAGCCATTTGTAATGCAGTGTGTGTCTATCCCATAGACATCCCTCTGTAGGTAAAGGTTTATGAGTAAGCAGTAAACAAATTGTGGGAAGGACATTGCTCTGGAAATCTGTAACAGAGACTTTACTATTATAGCCAACAAACACTGGTTTGGGCAGCTTCCCTGTGAGTAAATCCAATAGATTTACTCTGTGGCTTGGGAAAACTCATTTAATCTCTCTGAGCCTCTGTTTTCTCACCTGTAAGAAGGCAAAAGTTAGTCCAGTCTTCTTCCTGACAATGAAGTTCATAAAGACAGATGATGTTATTCTGCTGGAGTACTCCTCAGAAGACAGATGCTATATAAATACTGGATAGCATTATTGTTGCATGAATAATAAATATTTAAGAAATAAATCCATGTTTTTAAAAACAAATAAAGCAAGGCAACCAGAGTCACCTGTCACTTAGGGGAGGCTATGCTCTCTTCCTGAACTAAAACACTTAGTGCTTTTAATAGCTTGACTTTTTAATAATCTGTAACTTAAAATGGAGCACATAGGATTAAATGGAGCTTTAGGATTAAATATTAAAATATTAAATATTAAATCGGACAGCAGAAATCCATCACATACTTGAACCTGCCTGATTTACTCAGGGCCTCCTAAGTGCTCTAAGAAATCTAAGCAGTGTTTATATCCACTGAGGTCATTTCTTTCTTTCTTTCTTTTTTTTGCCAGGCACACAGGCACTGTAGACATCTTTTTATTGATTAATCTTGAAGAGTTGAATGAAATAGACCAAATACTAGCATCTGCACTTGAAACAGCCTATGTAGCATGATGAATCTAGAGGTTACATTTTTTTTTTTTTTTTTTTTTTTTGTGGTATGCGGGCCTTCCTCTGTTGTGGCCTCTCCCGTTGCGGAGCACAGGCTCCGGACGCGCAGGCCCAGCTGCCATGGCTCACGGGCCCAGCCACTCCGCGGCACGTGGGATCCTCCCATACCGGGGCGCGAACCCGGTTCCCCTGCATCGGCAGGCGGACGCGCAACCACTGCGCCACCTGGGAAGCCCCTAGAGGTTACATTTTATAGACATGACCAGTTATTGTGAATGAGGGAGTGGGGCATGCTTTGTCTCCTTGGTCCATGCCTGTTCCTTTTTGACTCCTTATGACAGCAGCTTTATGAAGCCCGAGTTTCAACCCTGGGCCTGATCTTTGTGTACATTTTGACTGCAGCAGTGGTCTAACAACCCTCTGGGGTCATCGTCATCGGAGCTCTAGTACTCAACCAAAACCCTGAGAACCCGTTTACTTGATTGATGAAGTCGGGCTTCTCTACACAAGGAAAACAGCTTTGAAGTTTATCTTCACTCTCTCTGCTTCTCTTGTCTGAGTGTCAAACCCTTGTTCAGACATTCAAAGCCTTCTGTCATTCACGGTACATTCCTGGGAAATGAGTTGATGCTAGTCATTTGCCATTTATTCCTTAGGTAAACCATGTAGTGAAAAGACAGGGAGACATAACTCTACCGTTTAGCTGGATGAACTTGAGCAAGTTTTTTCACCTTTGAAACTACTTCCTTGTCTGTGAAAGAGGATGGGTTAATTAATTGTGATAATGTTTACATTGGTGGTGCATTACCATCCACAAGTGTGGAGGTATAAATTGAGTCACGTTGCCTCTAGTGATCAGATTAACATCACCTCAACCCCAGTGCTGGCTTGGCACTGGCTCCTCTGAGCGTGTATTGGAGGGTGTACATAGTTGGAGGAGGAAGGAAGAAAGAGAAAGTGTCTCTTATAATGTGATGCTCAACCACAGTGGCTCCACGCTTTCCTAAGGCTGGATTCTTAACTACAGGTCTTCAATTTATGTGCACATGTAGCCAAAAATCCAAAATATTATAACTATAGTGCTCAGAGGGCTGGGACACCTGAAGTTTCCAGGCTCAGCCACAGTCTGTATGCCGATCAGCTCCTGTGACTGTTGAGATGTTGGCATTGAAGCTCAGACCAATGCCACCTCATCTGTGACAATTTCCCTGGCTCCTTGAGATCACAGTTGCCTATTTTTCCTCTGAATTCTTTAGTTAGCTAATTCACCCATTTCAATCTGCCTGTACACAATACCTTTATATCTCTCGTATTGTTTCATAGTGCCGGAGCTAAGTAAGCAACACTAACAGTAGAAACAACATTAAATAAATGGACAGTTATTTTCACATGTTAGACTTTGTACAGGCTCTTTACGTATGTTATTCATTACAGATATTTATTGAGCAAATATCCAAGCATCTAGTACTGTCCTAGGTGTTGAAGATGCAGCAGTGTGCTATACAATATATCCGTGTTGCTTATCTATATTATACATAGTAGTTTGTATCTCTTAATCCCATACCTGTACCTTGCTCTTCTCCACTTCCCTCTCCCCACTGGTAACCACTAGTTTGTTTCTGTATCTGTGAGTCTCTTTCTGTTTTTCTACACATATTTGTATTTTTTTTTTTTTTAGATTCCACATAGAAGTGATATCATACAGTATTTGTCTTTGTGTGACTTATCTCACTAAGCATAATATTTTCTAGATCCATTTACATTGCTTCAAATGGCAGAATTTTATTATTTTTAATGAGTAATTTTCCATTGTACGTATATACCACATCACCTTATCCATTCATTTGTTGATGGACACTTGAGTTGCTTCCATAGCTTGACTATTATAAATAGTGATGCTACAACATTGGGGTGCATGTATCTTTTTGAATTAGTGTTTTTGTTTTTTCTGGATATATACTCAGGAGTGGAATTGCTGGATCATATGGTAGTTCTATCTTTAGTTTTTTGAGAAACTTCCGTACTGTTTTCCATAGTGGCTGTACCAATTTATCCCACCAACAGTGTACAAAGGTTCTCTTTTCTCCACATCCTTTCCAACATTTGTTATTTGTAGACTTTTTGATGATAGCCATTCTGACAGGTGTGAGGTGATATCTCGTTTCGATTTGCATTTCTCTAATAATTAGCGATGTTGAGCATCTTTTCATATGCCTGTTAGCCATCTGTATATCTTCTTTGGAAAATTGTCTATTCAGGTCTTCTGTCCATTTTTTGATTGGGTTGTTGTTTTTTTTGTTTTTTTATTGAGTTGTATGAGCTGTTCATATATTTTGGATATTAACTCCTTGTTGGTCATATAGTTTGCAACCATTCCGTAGGTTTGTCTTTTTGTTTTGTTGATGGTTTCCTCTGCTGTGCAAAAGCTTTTAAGTTTAATTAGGTCCAGGTCCTTTACATATGTTATTCATTAGCAGTATTTATTGAGCAAATACCCAAAGCATCTAGTACTGTCCTAGGTGCTGAATATGCAGCATTAAGACATACCTAGTTCTTGGACCATATGTTTTTGATCAGCCATGGCAAATTACAGTTGGTGGCCTGCTTTTGTATGGCCCATGTACTAAGAATGTTTATTTTATTTTATTATTTTACATTTTTAAAAGATAAAGAAAGAGAATATGCAACAGAGACCTCACGTGGCACACAAAGACTAAAATGTTTACTGTCAGGCCCTTTAAGAAAATGTCTGCTGACCTCTGATGATCTCATATTATCTTCCCAACCTATTCTGTCAGACATATTTTTCAGCATATGCATTACTTATGAGGAAACCGAGGCTCAAAGAGGTGAACTTTCTTTTCCAAGATGATTCAACTAATAGTTTTCTAAGATGGCAGTTCAGACTGGGATATCTTTGGCTTGTCTTAGGGACTAGTATTGAAATCTTAGTTCTGGCCAACTCAACTAGGAAACCCCTTCTTCTCCTGCCACCATGTTCTTTCTGAAATCCTATTAATCCACCATAGAGGAATGGGGAAATAGTGTTTTAAAAATGACAGCCCTTGATATTTCAAGGAAAGTGATTTTCAGGATAAGGTAGAAAGAGTGGTGGTCTTCAGAATTATGAACTTTGGTTTTAGTCCTCTTCAGGCCTCAGAATCTCCAAGCATAAAATATAGCAGTTGAATTATTTGACTTTTAAAGTACCTCCCAACCTGAAAATTCTTTCCAGGGATATGGATCCTTTTTTCCAATTGGATTGTACACATTTCTTTTTATCTCTACCATGGCCATACTGAATAATGATTAAATATTTAACTTAAATTTTTATATTAGGAAAGTATAAAGTCCTATCCATATCTCTAAAAAGTCTCTGTTTTCTGCAGAGGCAGTGATATAATTAAGGGAATGGGCTTATTTTTAGAAAAGCGTCTCCAAAGTGGCTTGTGATTGGTGCACGTTGTAAAGGCATGGCTGTAAGCTGATTGTGGAATCCTGGTCTCCTGTGGAAACAGTAAGGGCTTAGAACAAATCGATATGTACATGATTTTATTCTGCAGATGACACTGTCTTAATTTGGTTCAGTAGACATTTATCGGGCATTTACTATGTCCCTAGTGTGGAGTTAGGTAGTAGGGATAAGGTATCAACTCATAGACCGTGACCTCAGTCTGCTCACCGCCTGGTAAGGAAGAAACCTTTAAATGACGAATTGTAATTCAATGTGTTAAAAGGAGCCTGTGTGCAGGGAGCATGGGTTGCTCACAGAGAAGCGATGGTTGTCTTTGTTGGGTGAAAAGGGGTGGCTGGATAGGGATAGTTTGGTTCATGGGCCAGAGACACACTCAGAGGACAAATGGAAAGTGAAGCTATTATAAAGATGCAGAGAGAATCTCACTGAGACAAATGCAGGAGGCATCGTGGAAACTGTAAAATCACCATGAACCCTCATTCTAGCTCTCTGACCACATCATCTCTTCTGTCTTTAGTCCAGCTTCTCTTCTCATTCATCTACTTATATATTGGTCTGCAGAACCTTCTAGTTCGCCCTGTACTTGTATCTCCAAGCCTCAATTCCAGATACCCAGGAGAGAGAGAGGTGATTGGTTCAACTAGGGTGATGTGCCTTCTATGTTCTCATTAGCTGAGGCCCAGGAGCAGGGTCATCAGTTAGCTACTATGGGCTTTGGGCAGGGTAGATTTTTTTTTTTAAAGCCACTGTAGGGAAGGAGGAATTGGTAGAGCAGTCACTACCTGGGGTCCCTGTGCCACTGGGTTTTTAGCATTAGACTAGCTCCTAAACCGTAAAGTTAGCAGGGAAGAAGTGGTTTATACTCATCTACATGTTTGTGCACAAACTTAGAAGTTAACTGTGTAACAGTTTGGAATGACCAGATTCTGGCAAGCACAGGGCTGAGGAAACTCCGTTTTGCCATTTGGTGATGATGGGACTCAGCATGGCTACCCCCTGCAGTGGAAAAATGGGATAGATGTTAAGTAGTCTGAGACTGTTTAGAAGCTCTTGTTTTGTTCATAACACAGTATAGCATAGATTGCACTATTGTGCAATCTATTGCTATTGTGAATTCAGTTGGTTATTAATTGAGCATCTATTATGTTCAAAACACTGCAAGGGCTATAGGGCGAACAAATGGAGAGTATCATATTCTCTTAGAAGCTGTTATGAAAACCTCACTTGAACAGAATATAGTAGTTGTTTAGAAGAAAACTTTGACAAGTGATTTGGGCAACAGTAGATGCTCCAGGAAATAGAAAAGAGGAGATGTCAATGAAATTGGGGGCTCTTTAGGAAATGAGGGAGAGAGAAACACAGTCTCCAGACAGTATGGGTGAGTGGACTTTGGTTAAAAAAAGAGAGATTTTAGGTTGCTGAATTTGGAGTGCAATGTAAAATCTTATTTCCCCAATGGAATCTTCAGTAATTTTTACATTATTCACTAATGCATTTATGAGAATAAATTCTTTTCAGGGTCCTTTAAGAGGACATAATAGGGCAGCTCATATCTAGAGTACCTAAGTATGGAAAAATGCATGGATCCAGTTCTCAAGTTGTTTACAATGCATGGGTGAATGTCATCAGCCTAGGAGAGTGACTTTGGATTTTCTGGTTATCTGTCAATCTTATAAGTTAGCAAAGCATCAGAACATCACACCACTTGGGTATGGGACCATCCTAAGATCAACAGAACACAAAAGTGTTGACTACCTGTTTTGAACTATACACTGTTTTGGTGTTGGGAGCACAAAGTGGAAAAATACAAAACCCTTGCCCCCTAGGGACTCATAGTTTATTGGTGAAAACAGACACATGAGCATGTAAAAATATGACACAAAATGAATCATTATACCACAGTTGAACCTCTGTAAAGGAAGACTCTTCAACAAACATTGACACATTCCAAGGGCAGCAGAAATTCTGAACCAAGAGCACTGAACTCAGAAAGCCCCCTGATGTGTGATGATCAGCGGACATTTCTGACAGCATCGCTATTAGCGCTATTGATAACAGTTGGGAAAGGTCAAGTTTTGCAAAGACTTTCTGCCCACTAAGAATAGCAAGGAATTGATCGATTCTGAGCATAAGAACGATGTCAGGACCCAGATGGAAGTGCAGTTGCTATCGCTGGGAAACTGTCCTTCCCTCAAATAGAGGCCCTGGAGAATCCATGTCAACATGCTCTACATACTCTTGACTTAGACTCTTGGACTCGTTGAGTACCTTGAATTCCTAGCTCTTCAATGGCGAGGTCTTTTACACCCTTAGTCTGCACTCAAAGGCTGATCCTTAGAAAGTCTTTATTGACCACTTGTTGAAGTAAGATAACACCCTTCCCCCATCACTGCACTAACATCACAGTATTCATTTCCTTCTTAGCACTTGGCATAATCTGAAGTCATCTTGAATATTACTGGGTTGCCTGTTTACCCCATGGATTCTTCAGTACATTTCACATTATACAATGATGCATTTATGACTGTAAATTCTTTTCAGGATCCTTTAAGAGGATATGACAAGGTAGCTCATATCTAGACTACCTAAGTATGGAAAAAAATGTGTGGACCCAGTTCCCAAGTTGCTTATGATACCTATCTTCTGGCCCCCTCCTCATCCCCTTCTAGGATAAAAGCAAGCACTATGATTGTCTTGTACACAGAGTAGAGGCTAACATAGATTGCACTTTTGTGTGAGTCAGAGAAAATTGCCCTCTCTGAACAGATGGATGAGAAAACATCACACCGTCTTGGCAGACAGTCACATGAGTTCACACCTCCACAAGTAGATTCCAACCCCTCACTTGCCTTCTGTGTGCAGTACAAGAATTTCTAAAACACAGGGGACAGCTCTGCTTGTCCATTACCATTTGGGATGACCTGTGGCAAATAGTAGGTGTTCATTCATATTTGGTGAATGAATGAAGTACCCCAAGATTTACCAAACACTCCATGTTATACAGCGATATTCTTATAGGGAAGCCTTTTGAGACCCAGATCGATTCCCTGACATTATCAGGTAGGGCCCATAAGAGGCTGTCACCTGGAACACAGCAGTATTTCAATAGCACTGTCGCCAGCTGAGGATGACCTCTGTGACCTTCTGATATTTCATAAATGCACCAACCTCAGGGGCTCTACCTAAGTACTGTCAGCCTTGTTCTTGCCCACTGACTACAGCGTTCTGTATGCAGCCAAGTTGCGGGGATTGAAGCCTTCTAACTGAGTACCCCTTACCAGAGGTCCTGTAAGCACTGGCAAAGCCAATCTCCCACCTTTTAAAAAGCAGAATCAAAATCTCATCAGGGACTCTGGCCGATGCATGGAGCCAGGCCTATGGATCTGCCACAGATGGAGATGTGAGGGAACTTTGCAAAGTAAAGAAAAACTCACGTTGCTTCCCTAAATCAAAATTTCAAATAAGAACAAGGCTTGGCAATTCATTCCCTGCAGAATTAACCTTTGTTTCTCTGCAGGCGGCTTCTAAGAATCTGCATGGTGACTAAAAGGAAATGGGAGAGAGCTTACAAAATGGCTTGTGTGTTTACCACAAAGGAGGAAAGGCTGAGATGAAAGTGAAGTTGAAAAGGAGGCTTGTTTCTAACTAACCCAGCCTCTAGACAGGAGTCAGATGCAAAAGCAATTACCATAGACATGAATCTGAGGCCCCATTCACAGATGTGCAAATGCCACTCTTTTACCTGCCATTTCTTTAACTTACTCCTGACAAAGGATAACAGAGTTCTGGGGGCTGGAAGACAATCACAGAGATCATAGTCTAATTTCTTCTATTCTTTAGGAATCAATTTGGATCCTCCTCCTGGAAGCCTTCCTAGATTTGATAAGTGCCCTTCCTCTGTGTCCCCATAAAACCCTATGAGTTTCTTTGTTATTGAATTTGTCACATTGTAGTATAGCTATCTGTTCATGTGTCTAAGACAGGCGTATTTTATTTGACTTAAAAAAATCTTTCAAGTCATATACTTAGCACAATGTCTGGAATAAAATGACAACTCAGTAAGTTCTTAATGAAATAGTCAATGGACTATTCTATTAACGGTGGTTGCTTATTGAACTCATACTATTTGTTGTCCCTTGGCCACACACTAAGACAGTACACAAGAAATAAACATGGTAATAACAGTGGTAGCTATCATTTTGAGTGTCTATTACGAGTCAGGCACTCTGCTAATTGCTTTACAAATAGTTTTCTTATTAATACCTTAAGGCAACCTTATGACCTTCTGATTTCACAAATCAGACTGAGACCCAGAGAGCTGAACTGACTTTCCTCCAAAGCCACTCAGCCATTTGAACCAGTCTCCAAATCCCCCGATCTTCACTCTACAGTAGGTGGCTTCTCGGACCTTAAAAAGCACGTATGAGAGGAAGGTGGGGGTCAAAAGTACAACGCACTTGATGTATTAGAAAATCATTAACTGCCACACTGTTGAAATGGAGAAACAGGAATCAGTGCAGCAAGAGTTCTCTGTGGACTGGATTAATCATGGAAAGACTTAATGAGGGTCTAGGATTAGACTTGAAATAAAAATGGGATTAAGAGCTTGGACTTTGGAACTGGACAGAACCTGGGACTGCATTCTGACTCTGCTACTTAAAAGCTGTGAGAATTTTTGGAATTTGCCTTTTGAGCCTCTCCACACCTATACTTAAAAGAGGCATAACAACTGGTATGAGTTAAGAAAGCTTTCATATGCAAGTAACAGAAGCATTAATGAAAAATGGCAATCACAATGAGAAATTGGGTAAAATATAAGGACACATATGCATCTCCAGGTTTGTTCAGGAACTCAGTGGTGTTATCAAGGACCCAGGCTCTTTCTCTATATTTACCATTCTCAGCTGTAAGCATCTCATCCTCATGTGCATGAGCAAAAGATGGCTGCCACAGCACCAGTCATCACATCCACATTCAAGGCTGTAAGAAGGAAGAAGGGAAGTGTCCACAGGACTTGTCCTTTTTGTCAGGAATGTAAAGCCCTCCCAGACACTACTCTTGAGGAATTTCCCCCGTTACATTTCACCAACCAGAACTGAGTCACGTGTCCACTCTGAGCTGCAGGGAGAATGGGAAAGCAGCTACCTGGTTTGTTTTCATTCTCTCTGTAGTGGGAGTTGAAGATAAAAGGGTTGGGGATGGCTTTGGGGATAGCCAGACAAGAGAGTCTGCCATACCTACCTCACTGGCAGTTTAAGGAACTAGGGGAGACCACAAGTAAAAGGACAGTAGAACTTTCATAGTAAACAGCAAGAACATGCTGCTATGAAAAACTGCTGGACAAAATATGAGTAAATTTTGAATATTTTACTTCATTCAAAGATGAAAAGCTAGGTAGAGGGATTTGGACTTTGCTCTAACAACTATCATGACAGTGGTACCTACTAAATGCCAAGTGGATGGGAGACTCTCTATCCACTGTATCATTGAATACTTCTAAGTACCACTATTATTATTTCCCTTTTCAGATGAGGAAATGAGAGGTGAGGTAACTTGACCAAGGTCCACATTTAGAAAGTGGTTGAGCCCAGGCAGTTGGACTCCAGGTACTGTGCAAGGTCTTGATCCTTGAGTGATGAAGTGGGACCATGGGATGGGCTGTCCCAACAAGGTGGACTTGTGTGAAACGGAAATGCAGAAGTGAGAAGGGCAGGAGCTAGAGTTCCATTCTCACCTCTCATTGTACTGGAATGCTCGTTTTAAGTCATTGCCCTCTTTCCTGAGGGCAGAAAGGCATCCAGTTTTTCCTCAGTTATGAAATGAAAGCCAACAGACCAACAAAAGTGACTTGCTCAAATCAGGAAAGAACACAAAAGGCGACTGCAATAGGAGGCCCTAACTTGGGTCCCCTTCCTGCCGGAGGACAAGTCAGCTGGATGACATCTAAGGCTCAGGTCATTTTCCCTTGTCTTCTCCCCTCCTCCTCCTGGTCCCTTCTCTTGGATTGATGTAGGTCAGGCTTCACAAGGAATCAGTCATGATGAGTATAACAGGAACAAGGATTTCTAACAGGAATCAGACTTCACAGACCTGCATGAGGAGCTGGGAAATGAAGGCCTGGCAAGGGGAGCCGGAGCATCAGAAAAAGGTGAAAAGTCACTAACCAGCCTGCCCGAAGTACTAGCCAAACAGGAGACTTTAAGCACATCCAGTGGAAGAGGGGCCACCAGTCGACTCAATGGCTCCATCTCTGTGAGTCAGCAGCCAGACACCTGGCTAGGCGGTCAGTCAGCAGGGCCAGCGGTCAGGCAGACAAGCTCAGTGTAGCACAGAGGAGAGTGAGGACAAGCCCGAGCCTCCCAAGAACATCTGTGACTGTCCCCCAGCGTGTCGGACCCAATGACCTTCTCGGGGTAATGGCTGCTGCTTAAACCCTGCCTTCAAAATCCCACAGATTATTTTTTTGGACAATTTTAAACCAGAACCCCGCAGGGTCGGGGATTCTGTGAAACATGGTTGAAGCGTAGTTGTCAACTTACACAATGAGACAATGGCACAAACACATTCAGTCACAGACATAGGGATCCAGGTCCAGATGAAATATTAATCAGCCTGACTTGTTTCCAGCCTTTAGGACCCTGTTCCTACTCTCCTAATCTTCTCTTCTAGAAGCTAGAGGAGAGGCAAGGAATGGGTGTTTTTTGACGTCAGCATGTTCCAGTAGAACCTCTCACTCTCTTTTCCTTTTACTTTCTATAGACTCACTGTTCCGTTAGTTCCTCAAACACGCTGAGCTCTTTCTTACCACAGGAACTTTGCACATGCTGCTCACTTCTCCTCTCTTGTCTTCCAGCAGCTTCTTTGTCAAATCAATTCCTATTTGTCCTGGTTAAGTGCCCTCATAGAATCTTCTGTTTCTCCTTTATAATTCTTGGATCACCATTAAATAACTTTTAAAAAAAGTTTCTAGTGCCTTTCTCCCTAACATGTAAACCACATGGAGGTAGGACTGTGCCTGTCCCATTCAGCACTGTAGCCCAGCGTCTAGCCCAGTGCCTAGCACACAGTAGAATCTCAATAAATACTTGTGGAAAGATTAGGTAAGTGAATGGATAGGTGAGTGAAAAAATGAATAAATGAGCATACAGGGAATCTATTTAAGGTGAGCATCATGATGATTCTCCTCAAAAAATGAAATAGGATGGGCTGGCACATAGACAGGAAAGGTATTGTAATCTGTGTTGCTCTGGAGATTTGAACCCATGTTGTAGGGCAGCGATGGCTGCGATTTGGATTTAGTGTAAGGAAGAACTTTCTAACAGTGAAGCTGCCCTCTGTGGAACAGTTAGTTCCCTTAAGGTGTTCAAGACAAGCCTGGAGAATTTCTTGCTTAGGGATATTGTAGAGGAATTCATGTGTCACATGCACATTTAAGACTGTGGGAGACCCGCCCTAATGCTGAGTCTTTGGTTTTATGTGGGTACCCTCACAGTAGAGCACGAGGGCTAACAGCTAGGAACCGTGAAGGGAAGGATTCAGTTCCCATGAGGCCTCTTACCAGCTGGGTGACCCCAGGTCAGTGATTTCATGTCTGGGAATCTGAGATGATGTTAATCTCCTGGGATTGATGTGAGGATTAACTTGATATCATGAGGAGTGGAAGGCGCCAAACTCCTGCTTGTAGATTATTCACGCTCTTAGACAAACGTCCCCATGATGAGCTTTGGATGATAGGGAAATAATACTGCTTGCCACCACCAAGATCACCACCAACAATAATGATGATGCTGGTCAAAGGGCATAAGCCTTAAGCTATAAGATGATTAGATTCTGGGGGTCTAATACACAGCATGGTCACTCTAGTTAATAATACTGTTGCAAACATCCTTGCAATTTGCTAGGGGAGTAGATCTTAAGCCTTCTCACTGCACAAAAATTTGGTAACTATGTGAGGTGATGGATGTGTAAATTAACCTGATTGTGGTAATCATTTTGCAAAGTATATGTATATCAAATCATCACATTACACACTTTAAATATATACAGGTTTGTCAATTATACCTCAATAAAGCTGTAAAATTTTTTTTAAATTAATAGTACATATTTAATAATATGAGTGGAGTACCAAGTATTGTACAAGCATTGTGTTGTGTTCAGCAGTCTACATGCATCTCATTTAATCTTCTCCAAACCCTAGGAGCTACGCAGCTCCTCCGGTTTCTGAGCCTCCCGAAGCCTCAGTTTCTGCATCTGCAAAAGGGAGAAGTACCTGTCTCATCAGGCTTTGTGAGGAATGAGTTGCTCGTCCATGCAGAGGGCTAATGGGAGTGTCTCGCGTGTGATAAGCACTGCACAAATGGAAGCGATGTCAGCATGGCCATTTCCAGACAGGTAAACAGAGGCTTAAGAGGTTCCCTCAGTCACAGCTCTAGCAAGTACAAGACTGGGATTCATGCCCAGCCTGTCTCCACCGCAGCTATAGACTGTCTCCTGAGCTGCGTCACCTTTGATAGGCCATACACATCGGTCCTGCGTGTCTGATGACACTTGCTCTGCTCAGGGTGCAAACTGCCACTCAGCCAGGCCAGGCTTTCAGCCTAGTGACAGAGCAGACAGGAATTCAGAGACCTTAGCTGGACACAAGCCCAGCCGGAGCCCCTCACAGCCAGGAACAGAAGTCTATACTGGGATTAGCTGTGCCTCAGACTCTTTGGAAGCCCGGATGGGCCGAGTAGGGGAAGAGTGGAGCAATCCGTCACGCCAAATTAGTGTAATTACGTACCCTGCACGGGCCTGCTGTGAGCCCTGTGCAAAATGACCCCCAGCAAAATGGCATTTAGCTCCCTAATGGGACCTGCCTTCCATCCCTATCAGGAGCCTCTTAACAATTCCTTAACAACAATGATTAGAATGAAACACCAGGGCAAGAGAGACGACAGGTGTTTTAACATGTATTTTAATAAATAAGCTAATGTTATCTGGCTCCTAGCACAGAAGTGTCTTAATAGTGTTCCGGAGACCTATCAATCAGCTTTAGGTAGCCTGAGATCTGCAGAGCCCCCTCCCCTCAGGCCCTCGGTTGCTATAGCAACCCCAAACCAGGAGTGGTAGCTGTAAACTTAAAAAATATGACTTTTTCCCAGTCAGCCATGCTTCTCTATCAATACCAAAACATTTGCCTGAATTCCAAGTGAGTGGGGGATTTTTTTCTGTCTCCAGTCATAAGTCTGACTTGGAATCTATAGCAACCAAAATTAGACTATAAGTCATCTTAATGGTGCTTTTCAGAGAATTCTTTACCGGATCAATTCAGATCATACAAGGTGGCAAGCTTCTGAGCCCAGTCACTAATAATGGTCGTGTCAGAGATGTATGGCAGGGAAGGAAGGGATTGGGGCAGATCCTGTTGCAGTTAATCTCTTTGATGATTGGCCACCAGACTTTAGTTGTATCCCTCCCTGGCATCATCTCTCCATGAGCTGCCTTAGACTCGCCAGAAATAACAGAATCTGATAATTTCTGGGCTTCTTCAGCACGTGGAACTGGTCACGAGAGAGTATAACCTAGTAGTCAGGAATGCAGGCCACTACACCAGCTCTCGGTTTGATCTAATACTAGGTATCTGAATTTGGAAAGTGATGTAACAACTTCTTTAAGCCTCGGTTTCCTCATCAGAGAAATGGGAAGAACAATAGTGCATCTCTTCTATGCTATTTGTCAGGATTAGAGAAATATTTGCCAAGCACCTAGCAGGGGCTTAGAATGTAGTAAATGCCCAAAGAATGTTTACTATTATTTTAAAAACATAGGGGGTAAAATATTAACAGTTATTGAATCTAAGTGGCATGCATTGTACTAACCTTTCAACTTTTCTGCATGTTTAGGAAAATTTTATAACAAAAGTTGGATGAAAAGAAATGTAGAGTCAAAATAGCAATAGAACGGACTTGACTTTCAATTCCTCAAATATTGTACTGAGGGCTTGCCATGTCCCAGGCACTGTGCTGGATGCTAAGATCACAGATATGACCAACAGGGGAGGTCCCTGTCCCCACGGAGCCAGCATTCTAGTGGGAGAAACCGGGTGTAAACTTAAGGACCTTGTACACTATGGGAGAATTATTCTCCGGGTGGCAAGTAAAGGCACTTTAAGAGCACAGATGGGGGGCAGAGAACTCAGGCTGGGGGCAGATGTTCTTATACTGAGACTTGGAGGATGAGAAAACAGGTGGGTTAGCTAAGCAAAGCGGCATTGGGTAGGCAGGCTAATGCTGGTAGCAGACGGAACAGTGTGTATCAAAGCCTTTGGTATGTTTGGGGACCCGAAAGAATGCCTTCCCTTCCCAGCCCTGCCCAAATCTACCAATCCATCAAGGTTTCATTTTATTCCATTTTATTCAATCAACATTTACACTGTCTGCTCTTTTCCAGTCCTCTGTGCTAGGCTCAGGGGATTGAGTTGAATGGACAAAGGTCATATTTGGCCCATGAGCTATAATTTGCCGGTACCAACTTTAGAGCATCTCTGGTACCACCCACCGACTTATCCCTCCGTGAGTCAAGAGGGTTGGTCTTCTGTACCTCTATATCCATCAGCCATTGGCTGGGCTGCTTCTGGGCAGATGAGGTGAGAGAGTGTAATTGCTAATGCAAGGTAGCTTCTATTAGCTTCGGCCAATTTTCCATATAAGGGGGACAGCGGCAAGCCATTAGCAACCAACATTCCTGGCAGCTAGTGCATGGGTGCAGCGGTACAGTAAAGGGGATGCAGGTGAGGCAGGCACAGCATTTACTCCTGCCTTCAATGTTCCAGGCACAGGGTGCATTGAGCTCATGGCCACGCCCATTCACTTATGTATCTTTCAGCTGCTTTCCTGCTAAAACAGCAGCATTGGATAGTTGTGCAGAGATCATATGGCCTGCAAAGCCTCAAATATTTACAGTCTAGCCCTTTACAGACAAAGTCTGCCAACCACTGCTATAGAATCCACGCCCCGTGGGTCAAACAAAGGCTAGACTCTACCTGGGGCCACAGTCGTGCTCTGGTCTTTCTCCTTCCCTATTCTGTTTTACTTCCTCCCTTTGAGATGTTTCTCGAAGAGTTCTCCCTCAATAAATGCCCCCACTTCTCTGTCTCAGCCTATGCTTCGAGGGACCCTACCTAAGATGCAGAATATAATAAACATTTGCTGAAAGAATGAATGCTTTCCCGAGTTGCATGGAGAAGATGACAGGAGATGGATCAACACGTGAAGAAGCGTGCCCAGAAGAGGCTGGAGAATTATCTAAGAGCAGAGAGGAAGGAGGCTGGATGGATTTTACCCACCCAGATCTGACCTTACCTCATACACATACCTGGTCCCAGGACAAGAGCTGACTCATGCACGTGGCCAAGGAAGCTATTTTGTGCTACGCTGGATAAAAGAAGAAACAAATGGATGAAGGACATGTTCCAAGGCATGCCTTGTACCTTCAGGAACTCCCTTCCTCTGTACCAGTTCCTGATATTTGGCACCGGAGGAGGGAGGACCTTTTATTTCATATCCCTAGGAAGGATCACTTATAAGTAGAGCTCCTTATTAATGGGGAGGGGGCCTCTCAGCAGCCTTGGTCTCCCCACGCCCAGAAGTGTCCTCGGTACGTTCTGATCTGGGTTAAGACTAAGGTGGCTACCAAATCTGTGCTGCATGGACTAGCCTTTTCTGAAAGGCCAGCCTTGTAGTATTGGGCACTGGCCCAACTTATAGCAAAGCAAAACTTATAGCAAAGTGGTCATTTGGCTAAAGGTCCTTGCTTAAATCTCCTGCAAGGAATTCCATCAAGAGAAAGAATAAAAGGTGGCTCAGATCTGGGGACATAATTGGCCCACTACCACCAAAATAGCATCAAAACGCATCTTAAATCCTAATAATCTATTCTGTTCACCTCAGCGCAAGATGGGGAGAAAATGCTTAGAGAGCAATGTCCTGGTGAACACACCGCTTGCGAACCTCCCTTTGTGAGAGGCCATTCAGCTCTTTTTGGTTTCCTCCATTCCTGTGACTACCTAAGGTGATTAACAGTCCTCTCCAGGGAATGGTGGTGATTTCCCATTGAGGCCGTGGGCACCTTTGCAAAATGGGCTTAAATTAGCAGCACTCCTCACCAGCATGTCTGCGAGCCCCTGCACGGGCCACCATGACTTCGCTTCCGTTTTTGGAGCTGCCAGCACACAGACAGTTCCTTGGAGGCGAACTGCCTTTCATTTGAAAGTATTTAAAAACAAGCCGTCAGGGAGACCACCCACGCCCTATCTCTCCGCTGCAATGCTTGTTTTCTTCGTGCGTTGGTTGACCTTGTAAAGACTTCATTTGCATGGTATCCCTCCCTCTAAAGGGGAAGACTTGAAAGTTCAGGGGTCCTCTGAGTGTGGATGGGGTCAAAGCAACTTCCAGATACAGGTAAAGCCCAAGCATTTCTTCCTGTCCTAATGATGGCAGTCATGACCTTAATAAACAATAATAACCACTACAGATGAAGGAGCAAACGTTCATAGCACAGGTTTAAAGAGGCACTGGGCCATAACTTGCTGTTTGTGGCCCTGATTATTATGGATGGACTTTGTTCTGGGGACGCCACCACTGAATTCTATCTCGACTCTAACTTTCCACCATGTGAAAGAAATAAGAATAAGGACTTTTCGAGAACCAGTGATACGCTAGGCACTGTGCTAAGAACTTTACATATTATTTCATCCTCACTACAGACAAGAGCTAGACCCATATTGCACATGAGAAAACAGAGCCCCAAAGAGGGGAAGTGGCTTACTTAAACCCACAGAGCTAGGAACAGGGAGAGGTGAGATTTGAGCTCAACTGCTTTCTAACTACGCAGATTATTTTGTTTTACTACACCATGCTAGTTCAGTGGTCCTCAATTGGGGGGTTACTTGAATCTAGTGGGCAGAGACCAGAGATGCTGCTAAATATCCTACAAGGCACAGGACAGCCCCCACAGAGAATTATCCATTCCCAGTGTCAGTACTGCTGAGACTGAGAAGCCCCACGTTAGTTGAGACATCCTCAGCTAATGCTTTTTTACCATCTCCTTAGTGTTAAGTAAAAATGCCTTCAGGAGCGACTAAGGAGAGCTGCCTGGGGTGAGTGGACCCACCGTGTGCAGGAAAGGTGCTCCTCCCGGGCTGGGCGCACAGTTCCTTGTCCCTGGTCTCTCCCCTTTCCCACCTTACAGGATGGAACCTGGGAAAGACCGTCCCTGCTGGTGTGGGTCATGTAGGCACATTCTTATGTTCCTACATCCACATGTGAACTAGAATGGGGAGGGCAGAGGAAGGCTGGGCCACTTTTCCAAAATCACCCATTGTGTATGAGGGAACCCAGATCCACACTTCAGTCTTCTGATGCCCAATTCAGAGCGTTACTCCACCTGCCGTGCACACTCAGGTATTTGAGACCTCTGTCCAAAGAAGTGACACAGCCTCTGTCTTCCTCCGTCAGTACCCCCCACCTCCCCCAAGCACGGTTATTGCCCCGATGGCTTCAGCTCTGTGTCCACCTCCCCATGGCAGGTGGAGGCGGGGGCTAGTGTCACCTCTGTTTTACAGATAGAGTCACTGAGGCACAGTGAGGTTAAGGATTTCCCAAGATCGAACAATGCAGACTGAAATCCAGGTCTGTCCGACTCTGCTACCCAGTGTACACCCAGTGTTTCTCGCTCTCGGCACTGCAGACATTTGGGGCAGGATATTTCTGTGTTGTGGGCCTGTCCTGTGTGCTGTAGGTTGTTTATCAGCATCCCTTGCCTCTACTCACTAGAGGCCAGTAGCATCCTCCCTCCCCTCCACATCCTGTGACAACCAGGGATGTCTTCAGATGCTGCCTTATGTCCCCTGTGGGGGCAGAATCGGCCCCAGTTGAGAACCACTGGGTCAGACTATGAGGCTAAGATACCATCCTCACCCCTTCTCATCTCTAGTGACAGGTTTCTCTTGGTTCTGGGATTTAGCGTGCATCCCTCCCCGAGATACACCTGCCCATATTTGTTTTTCCATATCCTGCTCTTCCGGGCAGGACAACCCCTCACCCTGCACAATATCATCTTTTCTTGGCTACGTTAATGATGATTTAACGACACTCAGGAAGCTATTCTCATGGGTCACTCCTTCCTCTCCCCATCTAGGTCTTTCAATAGTTCATCTTTCTGGAGGATTTGCTTCTTTCACCCCCAAGTCCTCGCATGTTCATCACCCCTCCCACAGTTACCGCATCTCTCTGTCTCATCCTTTACGGAGTCTAGCACACTGCTGAATTATTGACCTAACCACAGCGGTCTTTAAAATGTTTAAATCAGATCATGTCACCCCTCCACTTAAAGCCACCCAGGAGCCTTGCTGTTGCACTCAGAATAAAAGCCAAACTCCCTCCCACAGCCTGCCAAATCCTGTCTGGGCAGGACCTCCTGCCTCCCTCCCAGAGCTCACCTCCTACCTGCTCCATCTTTCCCACTGAATCACGACCTGTGGACCTGCTTCGTGTTCACTGGACATGCTCACCCTTGTCTTACTTCCAGGTCTTGGCACTGGGGAGGACTCCTCCTTTGAACACTCTTTGTCTAGATTCTCCCTGATTGGCTCCTGCCTGTCACTCGGCTTAAATGTCACCTCCACAGAGAGAGTCTCATCCAATCTCCACTATAAAGTAACCCCTCAGCTGGTCTCTACTGCACCACCCGTCTAATTTTCTTCAGGGCAGTTACCATCAACCATGGTCCACATGTTTGCTTGTTTATTGCCTGCCCATCTGCCCACTCACATCTGGATTTAACCTTCACAGGAGCAGAGATCTCACCTGTCTTGCTCACCTTTGCATCCCTGGTACCTAGAACAACACCGGCTCGGGGTTGAAATTCAAAAAATACGTTTTGAATGAGCCTGTCATGTCAGTGTAGCATGCAGATTTCATTAAACGGAGGAACGTTAGGAATTCAAATTGTTATTATGGGTAAATAAAGCACTCAAGTACATTTTTGGCTCTCCCTGTCCAGTTTCTTTCCAGCTCCTGAGAAGCAGCATGAATAATATATTCTGATTTTTTTTGATTGAACTGTCAGCATGATTTATTTCATGGCATCTTCTTTCCTCTCCCCTTTGTAAATAATGGTGCGTCCCCAGAGCTTTTTGCTAACATTTGTCTTGCTAATTTGCCTAGGGGGTGGGAGAATGGTGGCTTTTTTTTTTTTTTTTTTTTTTTTACCCCCTTATAATGGGTTTGGAGGAGAATATTTTCTGCATGGCATCGGGACTCTTAAAAAAAAAAATCAAGGTTATATAGTGCATTGACTCCTTGCTGTTTTACAAACCGTCTCAGACTCATTTCACAACTTGAGAATAATTCAAATTGGAAATCACCTACTTTAAAACCATCAAATTAATGGTATTCCCATTACACTCCCTACCCAACCATGTGAACAATGGGGCCAGAGCTGCAGCTGCTAGAATTCTGCGTCAAAGTAAATAATGCACTAACGAGACAGCAATTTCATTCCTCCCATGGAATTCCCCAGGTGTTTTCTCCTTTAAGAGGCAAGGATGGGCTCAGTGCAAATCCCTCCTGATCGTGCGGGGAGACTGGAATGAATGTGGACCCCTGAGTATTGAAGATGGTGTTTGCAGCATGCAGTGTGTGCTTTCTTGAATTGTTGTAATATTTTTGGACTTTCATAGATAACCACCACGGGGATGGGAACCATCTATAATAGCTGATGAGCTTGTTAGAATGTCTGGCAATATTTTGTATGTGTGTATATACACACACACACATACATATACACAGGCATACCTTGGAGATATTGCAGGTTTGGTTCCAGACCTCAGCAACAAAACAAACACAGCAATCAAGCGAGTCACACGAATTTTTTAGTTTCCCAGTGCATATAAAAGTTACATTGACACTATACTGTAGTCTATTAAGTGTATAATAGTATTAGGTCTAAAAAACGATGTACACACCTTAATTATCAATAAAAAATACTTTATTGCTAAAAATGTTATCATCTGAGCCTTCAGTGAGTTATCATAGTAACATCAAAGGTCACAAATCACAAGTCACCATAACAAATATAATAATAGTGAAAAAGTTTGAAATATTGTGAGAATTACCAAAATGTGGCATGGAGACACGAAGCGAGCAAATCCTGTTGGGAAAATGGCGGTGAGTTTTTTACCTTCAATTGTAAAAAATACGCTATCTGTGAAGTGTAATAAAGCAAAGAGCAATAACACGAGGAAAGAGAAATAAAATCAATATACATATAAAATGGAGTGTCTCCTCCCACCCACCTTCTCAGCTTCCACACCTCGTCAATCAAAATTGTCAACTTTAGCTCCGAAAATATTGTTGTTTTGAATCTGGTCCTTTCTCCTCATCCAGACTCTGATTCCCTAGCATGAGCCCCCGAATGCTATTCCTGCCTCTAAACCAGTAGCCTGAACCCTGGCTATTCGTTAGAATTACCCATTGAGCTTTTCAAATACACCAGTGTCCAGACTACCGCTCCAGAGTGTCTGATTTAATTGATCAGGTGTGGGGTCCTGGCATTGGCCTTTTAAAAGGCTCCTCTGTAGCCAGGGTTCAGAACCACTGCTTTAGACCTACCCGGCTTCACACAGCAAACAGAGGCATCTATGATAAGGCCCGCCCGACCACGTCATCCCCTGCTTAGCATCCCAGACTGCTTCCCAGCAGTGCCTTCAGAGTCCAGCATGGGGTCCTGCTGAGTGAGCGGACCCTAGCCTGCTCTGGAGTCTTATTCCTTCCCTCCCCCTCACACACATAGCTACCCCAGCAGAACTGGCTGCCTGTCTTTTTGAGAACTGTATGACTGTTCACACCTCTGCTCAGCATATGCTGTTCTGGCATTTGGAATGCCCTTTCTCCCCAAATCTGCATGTAGGTATTTACTGATCTTTCAAAACTTGCTTTAGGTTTTACTTCCTCTGAGAATTCTCCGTTGAGTAACCCCTTCCCTTCTGTAGTCTCATGTTTTTGTTGTGCTCTCATATTTTGCTGTGTTGTTAGGGCTATTGTCATTGACTCACATTTGCATCAGTCTTCCTCATTGGACCCAACGGTCTTGAAGGCAAGGGCCACATCTTATCCATCTCTGTGATCCCAGGACCACACATTGTGCTGGGCACACAGTAAATGCTCAGCGAGTGCATAGGACTGAATATGTTCCAAATGACAGCCCCAGGGAATGTGCCCATGCCTCTGCTCTCAAGTAGGATTGCCTTCAGATTTCCCAGAGTACATATCCACAAAGATATTGGGAGACAGAAAATCTATGAGAAGTGAAATTGAAGTAGCACACTGTTGTGAAGTATCAAAAAAAAAAAAAAAAATGCAGATCACCCTGGATTGAAATCCTGGCTTCACGACTTACTACTTCCCAGCTCTGCGGCCTTGGACAAGTCACTTAAACTCTTGAGCCTCCGTTTCCTTGTCCGTGCAATAGGGATACGCATCCCTAATTCACAGGGTTGTGCTAAGGATTAGAAGATAGAATGTTAAGAAAGGATCTACCAAGAATCACGTCACTGCATAGGCAAGTGTCTAACAAATGATAAATTAAGGTCTCTTATCCCCACTTCCTTTACCAGTTTTCCTTTAAGCTTTGGGGAAAAATTAATCATTAAGACCCAGGGAGAACGATCCCTAAATAGCAATCAGAATCACAGCCAACATCAGTTGAGCACCTGCACTCTGTTCTTGGCACTTTTTCTCAGGACTTTATGTTCATGTTGCTCTTGAATTCCCAGGAAAGCCCCGGGAAGTTGGCACTATTTTTATTCCCATTTTATAACTGGAAAACTGAGGCTCTGAAAAACACACGGCAGGAAAAATGGGGAAAATGAGACTCTAAACCAGGCAGACGTTTTCTTTGCAGAACTACTCATCTGCACGACTTGTCCTACCAGCCACTTTCCCGCTGGAGCCCTGTCAGGTTCTGCTTAGCTGACAAAGAATAATAATGGAAGGGCCACCTGACTGGTTGTCGACAGGAACTGAATCGATTGCTCATTGTATTATGTCTTTCCCCCTCATGCCAAACCTTGAGAACAAGTTGGGAAACATTTCACATGTTCTGGCGAGCAGGATGGCCGATTGACAATCCTGCTTGTTAGTGATTAGGGCATGGTAATGTGCTCTGTTGGTAATTAGTACATTAATGTAGCACGGATTGTGTCGCTTACAGTGATTGAAAGGTGTGGAAGCTCAGAACATTATTAGTATCTGAAGTTGCAAGCTTTAGGGTGGTAGTGCAGTGTGGAGGGAAGGAGAGCTGTAGGGAAAGCAGGGGACCTGGCTTCTTGGCCTGATTATGCCACTTATGTGCTGTATGGCTTTGGACAAGTCGTTGAACCTCTCTGGACTTCAGGTTCTTCAGAAGTCAGATTAACAGGTTGGATTCTGGTGTGTAAAGGAGAGGGGAGGAAGGAAAGGGGAGATGCAAATAGTGAGGACTGTGGGTAAAGAAAGGGACGAGGGTGATTCATCCCAGCTTCCCGTCACTGAGAATGCAAGGAACCCCTAGGGAGTGATGTATTTAATCAGGATGGGCTAACAACAGACCAACCCAGAAATGTGGTGGTTTAACACAACAATGGTTTTTGTGTCACTCGTGCAAGTGCCACAGTAGGTTAGGCAACTCTCCAGGGCTGCTTTCCTGGTGGTGACTCAGGAATACAAGCTGCTTTGAGCTCACGGCTTCCAGGTTGCTGCCACAAGGGACCAGACTGCTCTGCGGGAGCGTCTTGCCCTGGCCCCTAAATGCTTCAGCCAGGAAGTGACACAGATGACACCCACTCACATTTCACTGGAAGGTACCAGTCAATGGCCCTGTCCAACTTCAAGGGGCTGCAAATGTGGGGAAGCTCATGGCTGTGAAGTGAGCCGGAAGTAGTGTTTCTGACATTGGGACTACGGCAGCATCTGAACCCTTTGAGGCTACAGGGTAAGGAGAGGAAAGGAGCACTTATTAAGCACTTCCTACATGTCCAGACCTTTCTGCATAGACTATTCCTTTCATTCTTCACTGCCCCTCTACTACCATCCTCATTTTTCACATAAGGACTTTGAGTCCCAGAGAGGTAAGTGAGGGCAGAACTTTACACTACAGATAATTTGCTGAACTAAAGTTTTAGCTCAAGTGTCTGTCAACACCCAAGTCCCTTGCACCTCACTACAGCATTTAAGTTTTAGGAATCTCCTAGGCTGTATCATCACTGGGTCCCCTCATCTTTGAAACTCTGTACCTCTCTTACAGAAAATCCCTCACTAGAATGAAAAACAAAATGAAACTAATTTGCTTGGTTAGGTTAAACCGCTCTGACACTAACTGCAACTCTCAGAATTCAACATGGTACCCTCTACATGGAGATTTAGTTTAGTCATATGTTTTTCCAATTGACTTGAAGTACTTACTGCCTTATCAAAATTCTTTGTGTTGTTCTGTAAGATTGGGAGAGGAAAAAAGGAGAGGGAAAGTCTCAGCTTGTACTCATTCATCTCATTGCAGCACACAATGGGTTAAGACTTGGGACAGAGGGAGAGTATGTGATTTTCGCAGTCATGGAGAGATGAGAAATAAAACGCGGTCCTCCAGACTCCTGTCTTTTAGTCTGCTCTTCAGAGCAGGCAGCAGTGTTCAAGGTGCCAGGACAGGAATTTCAAGAAGATACTGCATAGGATCAAATGCCATGGACAGCACTCGAGATGGCAGAAAACCATTGCATGTGGCAATTCATTGGTCACTGGTGACTTCTTGTAGACTGGGCTTCAGTGGAATTGTGGGAACAAAGACCTGATTTCAGGCTGAGTGACTAGGAGGTAAAGAGGTAGAGATGGTGGGTGTGGGATATGATTCCGAGAAATCTAGCAGTGCTGGGGAGCAGAGGAAGATGGTGGGAGCTTGCAGATGAAGTTAGTGCTAATTCAATTTGTTGATTGAGTGCTTTTTTTGGCTAGCCAGTTTAGTTCTTAGTTACTTCCTGTCCATTAGTTTGATTGCTACTTAGGGAACAGGAATTGGTTTTGTCATTGGCTATTTCAAGTGGTAATTTACGAAGGTCAATCTACTGAAAGAAAAACCCATATGTATCATGGAGTCCAATGGGGATGACTTTGCATTTACTCACCGTTTTGGATTATGTGGGCCACTGCTTTAAGCCATTAACACAGATAATTAAATGCTAGCTGTAACAGATCAGAATTTCTTTCTTTTGTTTTTCAGGATAGTGTTGTGGTTGAGAGCACAGACTATGGAACTCAAGGGGTTCCACTAATGCTGGACATGTTATCTAGCCTTTCTGTGCCTCGGTTTACCCTGGTGCATAGGGATATTGGGAGAATTGGAGGGTTAATACATATGAAAGGATTAAAAGGATACCTGGCATGTAGTAGGTACTCAATGAAACGTTAGCTATCTTGTCAATGTTTGTTGAATGCCTACTGGGGGTCAGCATTGTTGGAACACTGGGGATCTAAGTGTGGACAAGATAAGTGTGATCCTTGCCTTCATAGAGCTTACAGACTGGTGATGTTACAGAAGGGTAAATGGGAAATTGCAGTATATTGTGACATGTGCTAAGATGGGGAAAGTGCATCTGAAGTGTTAACAGGGCATATGACGGGCACCTAAGACAGACCTGCAGGTACAGAGCAGACTTCATGGGGACGATATCCAAGGTGTGTTTGATGAGTTGGGAGATGCAACTTTGTGCCTGGGGGAAAAAGGAGGAGCAGCATCTACTCTTGGCCCCTCCCCAGTGCATTTCATTTCCTACACCAGTCAGAGGGACTAAAAACACAACAAACCTACAATTGGAGCCTTCTTGTAGTACTTTAATGATGTCCCATTGCTCTTGGGGTAAATGCAACCATCCTTGCCATGGCCCTTAAGTCCTGGGTCAGGCTTCTACCTTCTTCTCTGGTCTCTTCTCTCACTATCTCCTCTGGCTCTGGGAAATTCTGACTGTTTTTATAATTCAAAGGTGCCCTGTTTCCTCTAGTCACTGTTTCCCCCCACCCAGCCCTCTTGGCTAAGCTAATCTCTTCCCATCCTTCGTGTTTCAGGCGAATGGCACTTCCTCAGTGGCCTTCAGACCAGGAAAGAATGCTCTTAATATAGCCTCCATGCACTTCTCTATCATGGCATGTGGCAGTCTATGCACTTCTATGTGTGATTCTAAACTGCCATGTGCCGTGATAGAGCTCCAGACAGAAATGGATCTCACGTGTTTGGATCCCCCTTAAACTCCAGCACTTAGCCCTAGGCTGTGCATAGTGGCGACGACAAGTGTTTCCAGAAAGAATAAAGGAGGCTCCTTGAAGGTAATCACATTCTAAACCTGCAAAACCAACAAACCCAAAGGCCCATCAGAGCTCATCACTGTCTGACTCCACAGTCAGCATCAGTGTCTGCCTTTATGGAAGTGGGCGAGGGTGGCCAAGACGGCCAACTGCACAGCTGTCCACTCTGGCCTTGCCAGGGGTCCAAGGGACTCAGGAAGGCCAAGTCCTGGGGCTTCAGTGAAGGAATCTGAATGGATCTGGAGAGCAGGGTGGGTGAGAGAAAAGTATCTGGGGTCATTAAATGCCTAATTGTATAGACATAGACCCTTGTTGTGTGCATTAAGCCAGGAGGAGTAGTAATCACTCAGAAACATCTGCGATGGGAAATTGAAATATTAGAAGTTTGTTATCTTTGTGTTGAGAAAGCCTCTGCTTATGGAATGCACTAGAATAATCCGAGCAGCCAGGTAAGTACTGGCAGAAAAGAGTAAGAACACTGGAGTCACACAGTCACTCTTACTTGGACTTGGGCAAATTCCTTCCCTTTCTCCATGTGCCTCACTTTACCCATCAGAACTATGCAGATAGGGACATTTTACTGACAAGGTTGTTGCAAGGATTAGAAATAATATAGGTAAGTGGCACGGGACAGTTATACAACTGGTGCTTAATAAATGGTGGCTGGTGACTGTTACAGGCTTTTAGCAATGTATAAGCAAGTCCTGCCTATGTTTTAGAAAACATTTCTTATAATGTCCCTTTAAAAGGAGAGGAGATTGAAAATTCTGCAAAGATGATACAAAGTTAAAACCAAATTAATCATCCCAGCTTAGCTCAGAATGCTAAATATTAATGTTCCTTTTTAGCATGTGTGGCATATTATGTACAATTCATCTGAATAGAAATAGTCCAGATTGTGACATTACATTATTCATGATGAATCAACTGTCCATGCTCTGCATGGCACATCACTCAGATATGCAGCACTCTCGCTAATTAATCAGCAGGTAGAAAATGGATTGTGTTCTTCAGGAAGGGGGAGTGAAAGGGTCTAATGTTTATTGAGCATTTATTATGTGCGAGGTGCTTTATATAAATCATCTCACTTAATGAACAGCCCTTGAGGTTGGTAATTGATGTGCCGTAGACTCTCCCTCTACTCTCTCTCTCTCTTCAGGCTGCAAGACCACCTCCCTCCTCCACCCCACATCTTCACAAGTCACTTCTACTCTTCAGTGCTCAGGTAGTCAGAGAACTGGACTGCAGCCTCACTGGAGGTGCATTATTTTTCCTTGTGTAATTAAGAGGGTGAGTTTGTGATAATGGAAAAATGAAGAGCTTGGGAAGAGAGAATCAGGTCATGTGATAGTGGCCAAAGTAGAAATTCTCCTGGTCAATTTCAGTAAACTTTTTTTTCTCTTCTGTGGCAGCTCAAATGATTATTCCTGTGCCACTTAACACGAATAACCTCTCTACTGCATGTGAGAAGGGGCATAAGGGAGTCTGCCTGGTCTGATTACTCTTTCCAGAACACTAAATTGACGTCTTCAGAGAACTTTAGGAAGTGATCTTATTTCCTGAATACCAGTGTCTGTAATCTCTGATAACTCATTTGGTGGCTTGTAGGTAATTAGCCTTCACTCATATGTGGAAACATAAGAGTCTGTGGAATTGTGTGCCATTCCACAAAAGATGTGTTGTATTTTTAAAATTACATAAAAGTTCACTGTATTTTTGATTAGCTTGTAGCCCATGGGGAGACCCTGAAGCTGAGTTCCAGAGCCTGGATGTGGCATCTTGTGCTGGATGTGAGAGTTCAAGGAGCCAGTTCTCATTTGCTTTTGGATGAGAACACATCTACAGCTCATGAACTCTTACCATAGAACATACACTTTATACCTTATTCTGACAACCCTCCAAACTTCTTTCAGTTGTAAGGCATAGGAAGAGGGTAAATCAAGGATGGATGTCCCTCAAATCATTTGGAAACCCCGCCTGTGCATCTTGAATTGGGAGGGATGGGAAAGATGTCAGACAGCAGGTGAGTCTGAATAAACCTGATCTCAGGACTTGGCCAAGAACGATAGGGTCAGGTCCTCCTCTGGGAGCCTCCCATTGCAACCAACCTCTGGAAGGTTTTAGGAAATCTGAGCATTTAACTGATCCAGGTAGAAGTCCTTCTGTTTCACTGTGGTCTGCCAGGATGGCAGTGAGCAGCAGTGAGCAACTGTCAAAATGACAGCAGACGTGGGACAGGCTCTGGTTTCCTGAATCCTCCAGGAGAGGGAGCTGCTGAGCTTGGGAAGTCTTCCATCTGACTGGTGGGCTGGAGAATCGCTGAACTATGGTTGCAAAGCATCTTGCTAGAAGCTGAGATGTTTTCATTACTGTTAACTATTGCTACTGCTATTGCTATTGCTACTATTACTACTATTACAATTGTTACTATTGCAGTTACTATCACAATTACTATTAATATACTATTCAGAGCCCTAGGGCAAGGTCAGATCCTGGCTGCTCCAACTATCAAATTTGTAATCTTTGTCAAATCTTTTTCCTTTTGTTTTGTCATCTGTAAGATGAAATAATAGTGTCTGTTGTGTCTGTCTTAGAAAGATGAGGAGAGATTGGAGAGAGAGAGAGAGGGAGGTGTTGATTGAGAGAGAGGTTAAAGGCTTTTGAAAACCACGTAGTGCTATATACTGTGAGGGAATATTGTTACAACTTAATTGATCATTTAGGTAAGAAACATTTGCAACATTTAATGGCAAAGGGAGAAATGTGTGCATTATAACCCCAAACTCCATATTTCTGCCCCATGAATTTCTGTTAGAGAAATGAGTCATGAATCAATTGCAGCCCAATATCAAACAAAAGACCAGTTAACTTAGTCATTTATCTTGTGTCTCCAAGTTCTAAATCAATATTTTATAAGATTCTCTTGAAAAAGTATGTGAACCTAATTCTCAACTCATGGCAAAGCATTCACAGGGTTCCTATTAAAGTTATACTCTGCTTTAAGGAATATTCCCGAAGGTTTGTCCATTTGAACAATGCTTTCTTATCTTTCTGTTGAAAAAAAAAAAAAAAAAAGCCAAAGACACTGTTCACTGTTAACATTCCTTGAATAAGGATATGGTAGATTTCTACCGGAAATGGTAGGAATATGGTACATTCTTGTCCAGGAAAAAAAAAATGTTCACCCCTGCAGATGTATTTGTATGCTGGCTTTTATCTGAAACAAGTTCTATGGAATACGAGACATTTCCCCCTTCACTGTGGCTTCCAGGAAACAACAAATTCAGCCGTCAGCTATAGCAATCACTTGCTCTCAGATTCCTGGTGATGGCTGGTATGCTCTTTTTCCAGATTTATCCCTGATTGTCTCCTTTTGCATTGTGTTATGCTTCAAAACAAAGGTGTGTTTGGGAAATGGGGAACAAACTAGGCTGCAGGAGTTGCTGGATGTAATAATTTAAATAAGTGGGGGTATTTCCGTTTTTTATTTATTCAAAATTTCAGTAAGACCCTTAAAATAACAACTCTGCTCAACAATGTCTAGTATAGTGTTTTTTCACCCTCCAGAACAGAAAAGAACCTTAAAGGTCATCTTTTATTCCCTGTTAAAATGCATGGGCTTCAATATCAGATGCACCTGGTTTCAAATGCTGGTTTTGCCATGTAATGGCTGTGTAACCTTAACATTTCTACAACTGCTTGAACCTTAGTTTCCTCATCTGTCCAGTAGTGATAGTGACTTCTAAGTCACAAGGTTGTTTACAATAATAATGGTAATTTATGAAAGCACTTAGCATAGTAGCTGGCACACAGAAGCTTCACAAAACATGGCAGTTACTATATTTAAATATGAGAAATAAATGAGGCAATGGGGGCATTTAAAAGATACTTCATTAATGAATGTTAAATGAATTATTGGGTTAAAATATAAATACCCCAGTGTGAAGGCACATACATTTACCTATTTTAAAACCTTAACAAGCTCACATGTGTTGATTTTTTGGTTTATTTGTTGGGACAGGATGCAGGGAAGGACCTAGAGCTTTCAGGAGACACAACATGGGGGTTATGGGTTCTTTAAGTGGGAGGCAAAGTGGGAAACAAACTTTAAAAAGGCCTAAATTGGAAGGTGGAAGGATGCTGGTGACACATTTCATCTACCTGAGTTACTTGATTCAAAGTAACTCATTCAAAGTAACATTTTCCTAATGCTTTCTTATGATGATTTCAACATACTGAAAGGTTGAATTTTACGTTGAAAACCCATATACCAACCACCTAGTTTCTAGAATTATATTTAACTCTGCTTGCTTTATCGTATATCCATCCATCATCCCTTTATACTCCACCCATCCAGCCAGCCAGCCAGCTTGTATTTTTGATGCATTTCAAAGTAGGTTGCAGACATCAGCATGCATATCATTAATTAGAGTTCAATATTTGTTTACAGTTCTTTTTTTCTTGTAGAATTTATATACCATGGAATGCACAATTCTTTTTTTCTTTTAAATAAATTTATTTATTTATTTTTGGCTGCGTTGGGTCTTCGTTGCTGCGCGTGGGCTTTCTCTAGTTGCGGCGAGCGGGGGCTACTCTTCTTTGCGGTGCGTGGGCTTCTCATCGCGGTGGCTTCTGTTGTTGCAGAGCACGGGCTCTAGGGCGCACGGGCTTCAGTAGTTGTGGCACGCAGGCTCAGCAGTTGTGGCTGGTGGACTCTAGAGCGCAGGCTCAGTAGTCGTGGCGCACGGGCTTAGTTGCTCCACAGCATGTGGGATCTTCCCGGACCAGGGCTCGAACCCATGTCCCCTGCATTGGCAGGCGGATTCTTAACCACTGCGCCACCGGGGAAGCCCCACAATTCTTAAGTGTAGCATTAAATGAGTGTTGAAAAATGAATACACCTGTGTAATCTAAGCACCTATCAAGACATAGGACATTACCGTCAACCCAGAAATTTTCCTGGAATCTCTATGCTATCAATCCCGCTCCCTTCTCATCCAGGGGCAATAACTGTTCTGATTTTTTTCCCACCATAGCTTAGTTTTGCCTGTTCTAGTTTCATATAAATGGAATTAAATGATCCCTACTCCTTTGTGCTTGACTTATTTCACTTAGAGTAATGTCTGGGATATTTATCTCTAGTATTGCATGGGTCAGTAGTTTGTTTCCTTTGCTGTTGAACAGTACTCCATTGAATGAGATACTACAGTTTGTTCATTGATTCTCCTATTGACAAACAGCTGTGCCAGGTTTGGACTATTATGAATAGAGTTGCTACTGACATTTCTCTTAGATAACTACATAGGAGTAGAACTGCTGGGTCATAGTATAGTTGTGTGTTTAATTTGTAAGAAACTGTCAGAACTTTCTACAAAGTGATGGACCCATTTTACCTTCCCAGCAGCGATGTATGAGAGTTAAGTTGCTCTACATCCTTACCAATGTGTGGTGTTGGCAGTCTTTTTTAACTTTAGACATTCTGTTGGGTGTATAGTGGCATCTTGTTGTGGCTCAAAGATATACTTTAAGTTTTTCCGCATTTACTATTATTTGGAATGCATCTTACAGTCTATGCCAGTATTTAAGTTGGTTTGTTGCTTTTTATTCTTCTTCCTCCCCCTGTGAAACAAGTCCCATTAAATCCATTGTACTTGTTACAATCAAGAGCATCTTTTATTGAGGAACTGCCATTGTCCAAAGATTGCTGCTCTGTGCTCCTACACAGGGAACCATCTTTGTGGTGTTAAGTACAGTATGCCAAGGGCTCAGGATAGTGCCTGGCACACAGTACCTGGTGAATGAATGAATGAATGAATGAATGAAAGGTAAGTCCTTGCATTAGGCCCCTTTGGATCTTCTGGGCCTTTGACTAAGCCTGAAAAATTGAGAATAGATGCATGGTCTTTATTATACTCTCCAGAAGGCCTCTTCCCTAATTTTTTCGTGCAACCCAGACCCCCAAAGGAACACATATCATGAATCCCAAGTCAAGTCTGTTGGAAGTTCAAAAGGCCCTGACTTAATGGGAGATCAAGCAGACTTCATGTAGACATTGAAAACCCATGTCCATGTTTCTGGGACCAGTCAGTCAGTACTTGGAAATACTCAAGAGAGTAGGAAGCTAATCACTTGGTTTTGATCCATTAGCTCAGCTGTAATGTAGCAGAGCTAATGCAGTCGTAGGCAGCGGACAGCTTCTCTGGCAGGAAAAAAAAAAAGAGAGCGCCTTTCACTTTTGCAATGAAAATTAAATGTGGAAATAATTCCCTGCTCTTTTTGGAATATTACTGTGCTATTAACTAGGCTAAGATCATTAAAAGGTAATGGCATGAAGTCGCATGCATCATTATTTTAAGAGAGATTGAATGAAAATATTCTGTCAGTCTTTCCTGCTTTGCCTCATCCCTGGCTTAATAGGCATTGGTAAGGACCACTGTGAACATATATTTTCATATTAAAGTTATGGCTTTGGCCTTGAAGAAGGGAACCTGGGTCATTAGGAAATGGACTGACAGCCCTCAGGACATAACTTTCAGATTTTTTTTTATCAAGTTTTCATTAGTACAAAATTAAGAGTAGCTCCCAAAAGCTGAACTGCTCAGAAGATGGGCATAAAGTTTATCATAGGCTTGAAAGAAGTGCACTTTCCTCGTTGCCATTTTCAGAAAAAAAAAGTCGGTGGAAAATTGCATGGACCTTGTTACAATCACCTGTTTATGTTTCATTGAAGTTATGGCTTCTAAAGTCCTAGGAAAAGGTAAAATAAGATAGACACCCTACCCCACCGAAACTTAGGACATTTTCCTGGCCACCCACATGGCATATCCCATATCCAGAATGTCTGGGTGGGAGGAAGGGGAGGGGGTTTTGATTCTGAAGAAAGGCTTTCATGAAGATATTACGAGTTCAAGTTACCAAACTTCTCACACCTCCTCCTCCCTCCAGCAAACTACAGTAACTAGCCCTGTGACAAACAGGATGGTGGTGCAGGAACAGAATCAGGAGAGATTGCAATATTATCCTCTTTCCAGAGAGCTGTCCACTATGCCCAGACTGAGGACATGCATCAGACAGAGAGAAAGAAGACACTCTTCTTCATCTCTCTCCTGGGGTCGGGAGGAGTTCTTTAATTGGCTCCCAGACCTTCAGATATGTTTGTTTAACACAGGTATTCGAACTCCATTATCTCTGAAGGAAAGGAACACAGAGAAAATATACAAACAAAATGTTATCTAATGGTGAATGGACAGAGGAGCAAAATCTGAAAGCTTTATTCTCCTTTCAAGTTCACTTTCAAATCTATATGGTACCTCCATGTAAAATTTAATATTATAACCTAATGGATTGTAGTTACTTAAATATTTATTTCCCCTGATGGCCAAGGCAAATATTTTCATTGAGGAGAATTTGGAGAATTCAACAAAGTATAAAAAAAGAAAATCAAAATTCTCCATAATATCACCTGTCAGCAGCCATTGTTAGTGTTTTGGTGTATTTACTTCAAGCTCTCCACCCCCACACATCTTTTAGATAACTTACAAGATTATGATTGTACACTGTATATGGTTTCATACCTCCTCTTTTCTTCCTTCGTGTGCTTGCATGATAAAGTTCCCATGTCATTAAAAATTCTTCATGAAATCTAAATGGTCTTTTTAACTTCATACTTTAATTAGGGAGTCTTGCATAATTTGATTTGCACACACAAGTAAACATCATTTGTTTAGGGTTTCAATCATACACTTATGGGAAATTCTCAGCACTTAAAAGCCACACTGGTGACCTTTAGCATTCATTAAAGAGCTTGTCACTTAAGAGAGCCAGGGCAAAATCTCTTACAGACCTTTCTCCAATAGAGTTCTTTACCCAGACAAAGCTGGATTTCCAAATCAGGGAAGTTTTGGGGCTGGAGATGAAGTGGCTTCTTTGGACCCAAAGGCCCAGAGGGACCCTGAGGCAGAGAACTAGCCCCCAGGACTGTGCCTTTGGGTCTGCAGCCTGGCACAAGCAGGAATGAGATCGTTTAGGACAGGCAGTGCATGATGGTTAGCTGCTCCTGGGCAACTGGTAAGAAAATCAATAAATATAAATCCTCGAGACTGCATTGATTGATTGATTGAGGTAACATTGTTTTATAACATTATATAAGTTTCATGTGAGCAACGTGATATTTCTACTCCGTGCACACTGTAGTGTGCTCACCACCAAAAATTTAGTTTCCATCTGTCACGTACAGTTGACACCCTTTACCTGTTTCACCCTCCCCACCCCTTCCCCTCTGGTAACCATTACTCTGTTCTTTGTTTCGATGTGTTTGTTTCTGTTTGTTTTGTTTTGTTCATTTATGTTGTTTGTTTTTTAGATTCCACATATGAGTGAAATCATAAGGTATTTGTCTTTCTCCGTCTGACTTATTTCACTAAGCATAATACCCTCTAGACCCATCCAAATTGTTGCAAATGGCAGGATGGCATCTGTTTTTATGGCCGAGGAGTATGCCATTGTATACATATATCACATCTTTATCCATTCATCCGTGACGGGCACTTAGGTTGTTTCCAGATCTTGGCTATTGTAAATAATGCTCTGATGAACATAGTGGTGTATATATCTTTTCAAATTAATGTTCACTTCATGCCTGTTAGAAAGGCTATTATCAAAAAGGCAAGAAATAACAAGTGCTGGCGAGGATGTGGAGAAAAGGGACCCCTCATACATTGTTGGTGGGAATGTAAGTTGGTGCGGCCACTGTGGAAAACAGTATGGAGATGCCTCAAAAAAATTAAGGATTGAATCCAGCAATTTTGCTCTTGGATATTTAAATAAAGAGACTGCTGCTTTGATGCCAAGGCAAAAAGTCCCCTGCTTTGGAGTCAGAAGGATGTGAGCTCTATTTCTGATTCCACCCTTACAAACTGTGTGTGCTTAGGCAAGTTGTTTGATCTCACTGAGCCTCACTTTTCTCATCAGTAAACTAGGGAAGACAGCTATACTACTTTAAAAGATCGTTGGGAGAGCTAAATGAGATAATGTATGCTAAGCTCTTCATGTGCCATCAATAAATGGTCCTTGTTGCTGTTGTTTAGTATTAGGATTATCATGATCCTTCCCAAGTTCACCCCCGATGGAGACATTTGAATAGTGTTATACATAGTGATTAAACACATAAGCTTTGGGAGAAGCTTTCAGTTCAAAGCCCGTTCTAGCATGTACCAGCATGTGCCCTGGAGAGATTGTTTCTTAGCCTCTCTGAAGGTCAGTTTACTTCTATTAAGAGTGTATGTAATGAAAAGTTTCTTGCTGTGAGGTTATGAGGATGGAATGATATTATATTCTGTAAGTAAAAGGAAGAGAGATATCTCCTTTAATAGAGTACATTAAAGTAGAAGGAGTGGACTTATGTGCGTGCTACGGATACAACCGTAAAAAAAAGCAAGCACATCTGCCCCGATGGGGCAGGGGTATTAGTTGTTTGTGTTACATTTCTGCATATTTGTTAAAATGTTCAGTTCTGACAAGCTGTGCAGCTTCTCAAAATCTGTGCTCGGCCTTCCATTCAGAATATGGCACATTTGTAGGGGACCATGTGTCTTATTGACAGGCAATTCAGACACCTTAGTGGGGGCTCTGATGGGGTCAGGACAGGGCACCGTGGGAGAATCTAGGACCCAGGAATGAGATTATGGGAAAGGCTTCTGGGGTAAGTGACAGCAACACTGAAAACACTTCATACCTTTTCTCATAGAGCAGTTCCCAGCCTTAAGTGGTAGTGGGGCCTCCACTGCTGATGCAGATTTTCCTGAGCATTAAGTAAAGTTTAATTTGGTTTTCAGGATACTCTTTTTCAGAAGTATACATCATTTCTGGGTAAGTGTCATTCTCTCAAGAACAAGATCAGTGAAGGGAAAAGACTTGTCTAAAACTGTGGCTTAGCTGAGAAGCCATGGCTGAATAATAGGATGGAGTAAATATTCCAAATGAAATATTCATGGGTTCAGGAAATAGGATCTGTGCTTAATAAAATGATCCTGCTAGGTTCCAGGGTCCCCCTAACATTGTGACTCTCTGCAAATTATGCCCCCTTCACCTCTCCCATGTGAGCATTAAAATGTATAATTAATGTTCATTGTTAATAATACATTTCTAATTTCCAGTTGCAAAAATATAGCTTATCCTTCTCTTGGAGGATCACCTATATTTTGTCATTAACATTTTGTCATAGGAGGAAAGAATGATTTAAATAGACAATAAATCGACAGGAAAGCTGCTGCTTTGGGCTTGGGCCAAACTCTTTGGGGAAGGGCTTCATTTATCACCTGGGACATAGCATGGTTCTCCTGCTGATTTATGTGGAAGGGAATGAGAGAGGATCCCATGGAGGGGTCTCAGGCCCTGGAGGCTTAGTAATAATAAATGGAGTACCTGGGGGACCAGCTGTCAGAGTCAGAGCAACTCCAGCCGAGAGGGGGGATGAAATGTCTGATTTTTGGTCCAAATCCTGAGAACATCTGGCTCAGTAATTCTGTATATCCAATGGCCTACTGCACATCTCCACTTGGATATCTCAGAAGCATAGGAAACTCAGTGCAACCCACACCAAATGCTTTCTCCTCAAATGTGTTTTTCTTCCATTGTATCCTGCCTCATCTACCTGGTTTCTCAAACCAGAGACCTGGAAGTCATCCAATGACCTCCTGCTCCCTGCATCCTACATCCAAACCATCAGGATTCCTTTCAAAGCACTCCTTCTTCCATTAGCTCATTAGGTCCCTACAAAAGCCTTGGGATGCAGGTGGGGCAAGATCTTTATCTCCTTTTTTTGAATATAAGAAACCCACCCATAAGCACACTGGTAATTAGTGACTGTCAGGATTTACGAGTCAAGTGTATCTGATCAATGGTCCAGTGTTCTTCCCAGTACACCTTCGCAAACCAGGAACCTCTTTCCTTCTTTATTCTCCACTTCTCTTCTTTCATGCCCTGCACGCCTTTCTGGGTCCTCCTGGTTGCTCAGCTTTCCTGTTGTGTGGAATTCTATTCTCCCTTAGTGAGAAAAACACTGAGACAGTGTTCTTTTTTTTTTTTTTATAGTACCTTGAAATTAATTTTAATAAGGAAGGCCTTCTAAATCCTACTGTATATGCCATATAGATTTCCAAGTTTTTTACATTATTTAAAATTTTGGACTTCAGTGACTAACATTTTTCTATTCCTGACTCCATTGATACTATCTCTGTATCACTCTTTATAACTTTCCGTTGTCATATGTTAATACTTTATCTGTCTGCTCTGTACTGAACATGGGGTAAGACAGTGTTCTTGTACCTTGTCTCCGTCAAAGCTTATCTACCCTGTGTCCCATTCTCTTAGGGGTCTTTTTTGAATTGGTAAGTGTGGTAATTTCATGCAGATAGGCTGACAGCGATTCAGTGAATTAATTTTCTTCCCTAGGTGGCATTTTCATAGTGACATTTGCCCATACCTCAAACCTGTTGACTCCAAATGTTGATGTTTCAGTCCTACCCAGGGAGGAAGATGATCCTGGGAGCATGGTCAGGGCAGACCTGGGTGGGAGAATTAGATTAAGACTTATCTCAGGCACATCAGGAAAATTAACGCCTTTTACTTTGAACTTTGGAGGGAAAACACAAAGCGTTGACATTTCAGGAGTGATTGTGTCCCTTTATGAAAACGCAATCCACTTGGTCCAATCTCAGGATGGTGATGGATGAATGACCTCAGGGTCTTCCATTTGTGGATTAATTTGTTGTGCAATACACATTCTTGCATATAATTTTATTCAGGCTGCACAAAAATCTCTTTTGTGGGACTTTTTCACAAATGCAGAATCTGATTCAGAGCAGTTAAGTAACTTACTCAAGCTCACACAACAGGTCTATGGGCCAGAATCCAATTTTTGGATTCCTAGATACACAGTGTTAGGCGGGAAATCAGAGTTTGGGGGCACCAAAGTTAGAGATTGATATGGTTATGACTGTAGGAATAAACTCAAACATACCTGGTTGCACCACATATGAGCGATGAGGTCTTGGGAGGAGCTAATTAATCTCTCAGACCTTCTGTTTCTTATCTATAAAACTGTGATAGAGTCCTCCTTATTTTTAACCTCACAAGTGTATAAGGACCCCCAATTAGTGTAGCTCTGAAATGCTTGTGGACTGTGAAATGCCATGCAGATGTCTGGGAGCAAAAACATAATTGGAGGAATTTTGTTTCTTCAAATGGAGCGGCACATGTTGTAGGCATTTTACAGCAACAGGAAGGAGGATGAGATCGTGAAGACCAGCTTTTCTAGGGCCTCGACATTGCGTCTGTTAAAGTTCTTTGGCTGCAAGTAACAGAAACCAAGTCTAAGCAAAATGGCAGTTTGTAGGAAAATGTGAGGGGCATCTCAGGACATGAGTGCAGATTATTTGAGAATTAAATGGACAGAGGCTAGGGTACAGTTATAAGAAGCCGTGGTATCATGGTGACAGGGTTGGTGGATCAATGACTCTAGAGTTTAGACTCCTGGGTGCCCATGTTTCCACCTCTTCTCTCAATATTACTGAAGGATTGTCTTTTGTTTTTGTCTCTACCCTGGGTCAGGAATGGTTTTCCCATCTAAGGGTATGTATGAGATGGATTGTTTAATAAGTCCATTCAGCCTTAATGTCCCTTTATAGATTAATGTACTGAGATGGGAATTTTCTGCAGAAAATGTTTGTCTTTGTAACATGATTGAACTTCTCCGGTGGGTCTGAGCCCCCTATTCATTGAAAAGACTAAGTGGCCCTCAGAGTATCTGAGTTCCCTTCATGGGATTTCCTGTTCCTTTCTCTGTTGAATGGGCCCATCTTGTAAATAGAATTATCTGGCTCTCTAGCTCTGAGATTCTGTCCCCTAGATGGACTTGTATGGACGTTGGAGTCCTCCTTCCCTGAATGAACCAGTTAGCCCTCAGAGGGTCTACACCCCAACTGCCTGATTCACTGGTTTAGTAATCAGAATGTCTAAGACCTTCCCATACTTTGAGTGGACTGTTCCGGTCAAAATAATGCCTGAGGATGGACTTGTCTAGCACTCCAAAAGTCTGAACCTCCAGTCTCCTGAATAGAATGGTCTAGCTCCCAACTTGTGTGATTCAAGTTTCCTGGAGTCCATATGCTCTAAAGTGAAGCATCTATCTCTAGAGGCAAAATTGCCCTAAATTTGGTGAAGGGGCCTTGTTTTCTGAAGACAGTGACTTACTTCCGATGAGCTATCCTGCAGAGGACATTGTAGGATGAAAAACTCTTATTTTAAGACAAAGCTGATTCACGTGTATTTCTTTTCTCCTTTGAAACTTCCATGAAGCAACTTCTGTTTGGTGGTGTGTGGTAAGGCTTTCTGGTGGTTCTGTTACGTATGACTCCTCAACGGCTACATCTCTGCTGATGTCTGTTCTTTCATGATTTATGTGGAAATTAACGCGTTTGGACTCAACTGCTGCTGTTATTTCCTTTTGTATATCTTGGGAGGATGTGTGTTATAATAGGGGAGCCAAAGATCTGATTCCACCTCTGCTGATGAAATGAGAACTACAACCTGGTGGGCCAGAGAGATGGTGTTATACACGAATATCCGAGGCCTTTTGGAGGGTTCTCTGGGGATAATACAATATAGGACTTTATACTTAAAACTCTCAGAGAGGCAGGCAATATTTTTATCCACTGACTTCTAAAATGACCAGATCAATCCCAGCCCCTATCTCTTACTGGTTGCCAAAGTGAGCCAAAACCCAAGCAGATATCATAGACCAAGGTCTTCTACTTGTGCCCAACGTCTAAAGTTCTTCAGAAATTCTTTGGGGATGTTCCTGGAAGAGGGGGAGTGTGTGTTTTGGGTGCCAAGTGTCCTGGATCTTGGATCCCAACTCCCCCCTTTTTCCAGAGATATACTGTTTATTTTTGGTTTTTTTTTAGTATGTTGAACATAGAGTTTCAGATATCTTATTTTGGAAGAATCTTATGTCAGGCTTTAGACATGGAAACAGACAGCTTACTTAGGCAAACAAGAATTTTGGTAACGAGAAGTGAGGGGACACCAAGAAGTAAAAGGGAAGCTGGACAAACAGGCTGCAGGAAGCTGGGACCTGGGGCAGTTTCAGGACCTAAGTCATAGCAACTAATGGACCCACTTTTCAGGGCTCCAGTGTTGCTCTCCAGGGGTTTCAGGTTTTTGTGTCGGGAGATGGTTTTGGAATTTGTGTTCAATTGCCAGGAGCAAGAGTCTGATTGGTTTACATTAGAAGTGTGACAGTTTTGGGTAAGTAGGCTCATTCTTAAGATCCATATACTGGCACCAGTGATGAGACTATATTGAAAGGTGCTAAATGAAACGAGACCTCAAGATGCATGAAAAGTGATCAAACTATGGCACCATATTTTTGTGCTCATCTCTCGGCAGGAAACAATTTAATCTCTACCACCCCTCCTCATCCTACCCCTTCAGGTTTACCTGCCACTCCCCATCGCTGGTATTAGATTATAGGGTTAGAGTTAGGGTTAGATTATAGGTATTAGATTATAGCAAGGCCTCCCCGTGGCTCGGACCAGGCATCTACTCTGTGCCCAAGTGTGAGCGGAAATACCATGATTGACATTCCCACAAAGACAGTGTGGGAGGAGTGGCTCATTAAAGGAAGGCTGAGATGATGTGGCCAAAGGATGTGGCCGTGGATGCTGGTGGGGACCAACGACACCAGAACAACAACAACAACAGAGAGGTCACGCACAAAATAATTTTCTGCTAAAAAGCTCCCAGACCACTGGTCTGAGTATTCATGCCAGTTATTCCAAACCAGGGGTCTGGGCCAGTGGTTCTTAAAGTGTGGCCTCTGGGTCAGCAGCCTCAGCGCCACCTGGGAACTTGTTAGAAATGCAACTTCTCAGACTCAGTCTAGGCCTTCTGAATCGGAAACTGAGATTCTGATGCACGCGGATACTTGAGATCTAGTCAATCGTTCAGAATGTTAAGCCAATGTTCAGAAACTCCTTTATTTGCTCTCTCTTCATTTCCCCTCAGTGGTTCTGCACTCTTGGACCAATGAAAGAGTTGAAACACTTTCAATGCAACACTCTCCCTAACCTCACATGCATTTACAGGATCAGTTCTCCTATAAGATTTCTGTATTAAACTAATACCGTTGGCCCCAGAAATACCCTATTACCTAGGATGGAGGGAATAATGTCATAACCCAGTTTCCAAAGAATTCCATTTTTCTCAGAAAAGAGATACAGACATAGGCTTAGGAATTCAGAGATTTTCAGGAGTCACTTTGAATAGCTTTGCAATGTACTACCAGATTAATAGGCAGAATGAATACGTGTGCTCTTTATCGCTGAACTTCTAAGAACTTTTAATAAGCTAGAGAGAATTGAGAATCTCCAAGAAAGGAACATAGTATGTAATGTAACCCAAATGTGTCCAGCTGGGGAACATATTCTAGGTGAAACATTGACTTAGAAAATATCCCAAGACACCTGCTGTGACCCCCCCTAAATTCTTTCCCCGTAGAGTGTCCTGGGGAGTTTTCTGATGAGCATATTTCTGAAATATTTAATGGTTACAGTGAAACTTGACCTAAAGGTAGAAACTAAGTCATCCATCATAAATATTTACTGCTTGCATTCCAAATCAGTGAGTGAGTTCACTGACTTGAGAGTCAAGAAATTGGGGTTCAAGTTCACCAGTTTGTGAACTGGGTTGTGCCTCAGTTTCACCAGTTTTGGGGATTTGGAGATGAGGATGTTGGCCAGAATCTCAAGGGCTCCATGCAGTTTTGATCCTCCATGAATGTTAAAATTCTGAAAGGGGCTATCATATTTTATGGCATTTCAATTGCATCAATTTATCTTTAACATTCAACTTTCCTTTTTATGACCATTACTCTCTCACATTTGGAGTGCTTTAGAACATTCCAATACAGTCTTAGCACCCTTTTACCTCAAAAGCAAATTTCACCAGAGATCTTTAATTGCCTATGTCTATTGAGAGCAAAATAAAGTAAAATTTAGATGGGAAATCTCTGACCTGAAGACTGGAAGAGACTGAATTTCCTGATACTTTTTTCTGTAATAAATGTCAGTAGGTCATATCATGCTTCCTGGTTGCCAACTGAGTATTTGAGTGGGTATTTGACCCCACAGCGGGTTTGGGTTGGATCCATATCTGTTAGGAACTGACCTATAGGGACTGGTCGTGCTGGTGCCTCAGCTGCTCCATTTTGAGTCCTCAGAGGAGATCTGTGGCTGTTTACTTGAGGAAGAACCATTGACTGGGTGCCTTATCAGAGCGGAACTGGCTTGTGGGATTGTCTCTGCTTATAAGTCACATTGGCCTAATTTGGTACCTCCTTATTGAGCACTGGGTATGCAGAGATGAGCACATAAGTGCATGAGCTTTAGGGTCAGGTACACCCGGATTCAAATCCTGTCTCTGCTATTTATAAGTTGAGTTATCTTGATGATGTTAATATATCTTTGGTGGCAGGGAAATGAGTGTTCTGGAGTTCTGGAATGTTAGGGGGCAGATTTTTTTTTCAGGGAAATCCAAGAACTGACTTTAATTTTTCCCCCTTTACCTCTGATGAGGGCATGGCCTTGCCAGTGCTGATTTGGGTTTGAGAACCAAGAGGAAACTTCTTTTTTTAAAAAATAAAAATGCCCTTAAATGGAAATCTATAGTTTGTCAGTGAAAGTTATTTTGCAATTTTGATGTGCATTTTAAGTATATAAAAATCAAGAATTTTTAAGTAAGAATGGAACTTTCCAAACCTAGTGCATGTAATGTGTAGTTTCAGAGACTCTGGGGGCCAAGGGAAGCTAAAGTGAGACAAGTTACAATGGCCCCTGTTCTGTGTGGCCACCTTGATAGGTTTCTGTATCCTTAGCTAAATAAGTTAGTTACATCAAGGAGAATGGAGGAAGAAAAAGTAGGAAAGAAGGAGAAAGAGATAAACAGAGATAGAAATATATACACACACACACACACACACACACACACACACAGAGAGAGAGAGAAATAGTCTCACAAACCATAACCCACCCCAAATACTCAACTTAAACATGGAAATATGAATATACATTGTAACCTGCATATAACCATGGCCTTATGTGGCCCTGTCTTACATAATGTCTCATTTTCATCAGAAAATATAGTTGAAAACAAATCAAAGCTTCATTCAAACTCTTGAGAAAATGACGAGGAAGAGAATAAATTCCAATTTCCTACCTATTTCTTAAAACTTTTCTTTTTCTCTGTCTCAGCCTCTCATACTTAGGAATGATTCCTTACAAACTGTCTTTTCCATTTCTCTTTACTGCCTCCAATGTTTCTTAACATGTAACCTAGGAAGCTCTTCTGTTTTTCTACTTCTCTTCCTGTTCTAGTATTTTTTTTTAATGCTTTTCTTTTTTAAAAAATTTATTTATTTATTTATTTTTGGTTGCATTGGGTCTTCGTTACTGTGCGTGGGTTTTCTCTAGTTGAGGAGAGCGGGGGCTCCTCTTCATTGAGGTGTGCAGGCTTCTCACTGCGGTGGCTTCTCTTGTTGCGGAGCACGGACTCTAGAGCGCGGGCTCCATAGTTGTGGCACACAGGCTTAGTTGCTCCATGGCATGTGGGATCTTCCTGGACCAG
Organism: Physeter macrocephalus; assembly: GCF_002837175.3. Lineage (NCBI taxonomy): Eukaryota > Metazoa > Chordata > Mammalia > Artiodactyla > Physeteridae > Physeter > Physeter macrocephalus. The sequence goes on from NC_041227.1 coordinate 59,403,792, forward strand.
GACTCGAACCCATGTCCCCTGCAATGGCAGGCGGATTCTTAACCACTGCGTCACCAAGGAAGCCCTGCTCTAGTATTTTTAAAGTTATTTTAATGTATATCAAATAAGCCTCTCATTTCTTTAGTTTTCTTCCTTATTTTACCATAATTTGGATTCTGCCTGTGTTGGTCAGGTTTCTCTAGAGATACAGAACCAATGATTCTGTTTATTTGGAAAAATCCAAATAATGCAAATACACACACACATATATATGTATGTGTGTGTGTGTGTGTGTATATATATATATATATATATATATAGAGAGAGAGAGAGAGAGAGAGAGAGAGGGGGCGGCGGGGGGGGATTGTAAGGAATCAGTTCACACAATTATGGAGGCTGAGATGTCCCAAGATCTGTAGCAGGCAAGCGGGAGACCCAGGAGAGCTCATGATATAGTTCCAGTCTGAGTCCAAAGGCCTGAGACCCAAGAAATCTGATGGTGTAAGTTCCAGTCCAAAAGTTGGCAGGCTGGAGACCCAAGAAGATATAATGTTTCACAAGTTTGAAGGCCAAAAAAGACCATTGTCTCAGCTCAGAACAGTCAGGTAGGAGGAACTCCCTCTTATTTGAGAGAGGATGAGCATTTATTTTTCTATTTAGGCCTTCAGCTGATTGGATGAGGCCCACCCACATTGGGGAGTGCAATCTGCTTTACTCAGTCTATGGATTCAAATGTTAATTTCATTGAAGAACACCCTCATAGACACACCCGAATGTTTGACCAAATGTCTGGGCACCCCATGGCTCAGTCAAGTTGACACATAAAATTAACCCTCACACTGCTAATAGGCCAAATCCCATGTGCTGGAGCAAGATTTCCCCCCCTTAACAGGCAGGGAGTGGGGAGGAGACCGACTAAAAGCATACTTTAACATCTCTCTCTCTTGTTCTAGTCCAAATGACCTTGGAAAGAACACTATGAGAATTAGAGACGATGTATGTAAAACAGCTAGTGCATGGCGTAGGACAGGGGCTCAGAAGGAGGAAGCTGTATTGTTCAGCTATTCTTGGTTTCTCCTAGATTTGTATAGATGCTCCTGTGCTGGGTGTTAGGCAATACATAAAACAAAAGAAAAAACCAGTGCGTCTGCTCTCCAAGAAGTGCTCCTGCCAACTGGTCCTGCGGATGAGTGAGCGTTAATGTAACTTGATGCATTCAACTGGCAAGTGATGGATTGTGCTACCCTGTAGTGGGACAGTGTTAGACCCTGTGGGTACACACAGAAATAAGAGAAGGCCATTTCCCTGGAGGAACTCATTTTCTGATGGAAAAGATAGTCTGGTAAACAGATTTTTTTTAAATGTGAAAAATGCTAATTAGAGAGAGATACAAAGAGTTCCCAGAGCACAGAAATGGAGTGACAAAATCCACCTGTGACAAAATGAGGAGACTTTGGTGTGGTTTTTCAAGGATGAGTATATGTTCTTCATATGAAGTAAAGGGAAGGAGAATAACAATTATTTTGGGACTTCCCTGGTGGCACAGTGGTTAAGAATCTGCCTGCTAATGCAGGGGACACGGGTTCAAGCACTGGTCTGGGAGGATCCCACATGCTGAGGAGCAACTAAGCCCGTGCACCACAACTACTGAGCCTGCGCTCTAGAGCCCACGAGCCACAACTACTGAGCCCGCATGACACAACTACTGAAGCCCACGTGCCTAGAGCCTGTGCTCCGCAACAGAGAAGCCACCGCAATAAGAAACCCACGCACTGCATCAGAGTAGCGCCCTCTCGCCGCAAGTTGAGAGAGACTGCGCGCAGCAACGAAGACCCAACGCAGCCAAAAGTAAATAAATAAATTAATTTAAAAAAATTATTTTGCCTCGTGTGTTAGGCACTTCCATGTCTTTCCAATTTTCATGCGTAACATTTTTCATTTAAATTATTCCTAATGAGGACCCCCAGGAAATAGATGTTAATGCCTTCATTTTACAGAGGAAGACAAGGAGGCTCAGAGAGGTTAAGTGACTTGCCCAAGTTTACACAGCAGGGAGGAATGAAGCCTAGATTTGAACCAAGGATTTTCTGATTCGATTCCTCTGGAGGGGAAGGGTTGCAAAGACATAGAGATGTGAAAAAACCTGGGCACACTTTCAACAAGTTTTAGGAGCACATGACCAGGGGGTCACACTGCAGGAAAGTCGCTCTCTTTTGGGATGTGGCCATTGGTGATGGGGATGGAGCAATGAACTGGAGAGAAGATGCACAGTGGGTGAATGGGGATGGGACACCGATGGGGATGGAGACAGCGACAGGTGTGGGGAGTGCTGAGGCTCTCCTGTCTCTCCATACATGAAGGTATGGGTGGGGTCATGATTATAATGATGTGACATTAAGAGTGTGGAGCTAACATGGACCTTATTTTGAACCCCAGTTCTGCAAATCACCAAGTGGACAATTTAGGCAAGTGACTCAACCTCTCTAAACCTCAGTTCCCCCAACTGTAAAGTTTGGATGATTATAGTGTCCAACTCAAAGGACTGTTGACGAGGAAAATAAGACAATATGTGTAAATTGCTGAGTAATGTGCCTGACATCTATTAATTGCTCAATAAATGTAATTGTTATCATTACCATTATTCATTTTCTAGGTGGCATGTAGACCCATTTTTCTAGTGTACCTAATTTAGGGAACTTTAAGGACAGTCATCATGCATTCTTGATAGGCTCTGTGTGTGTATCTGTGCAATCATATGCTTTAGATACAGCTGTGTTTTCCAAGGCCCCCCCCCCCCACACCACTCCGCCCAGTAATTTATGCTGGGCTGCTGGTCTCACAGGTTATTTGTATTTGTTCTGCTATCATATAAGGCCTGCCTCTGCTCCGTGATCATTTTTGCAACTCACCTGCAAAGCTGATTAAAGCAAATCCATGTTCATTTTTGTCTGTAAGCCAGGTGGAGGTGAATGCAGTCATTACGATTGTGTGCAGCTCTTCACCTATGCCTGTGGCTGACATTGCTTATGAGACCCCAGTGCTAATGCAGCCCCAGTTCCCTGGAGTGCAGTGAACTAGATTGCATTTGCCATGTGCTCAGTATCATGCCCAGGGCCACAGTCCCATGGACCTGTGTGCAGATTTTCATATGGTCATTTACTGTGTGCTCTTGGGTGGTTTCCTTAAATTCTCCGAACTCAGTTTCCCCACCCGTAAAATGGGGATGATATTCTACATCTTGTAGGGAAGTTGTGTGAATTCAAATAAGATTATGTGATTAAAGCATCCACCATCTAGTACATTTTCAATAAATGGAAGCACTTGGCACATTCACCCACTAGACTTTAAATTCCAAAGGAAAGGAACTATGTCTTGTCAGTATTTTTAATCCCAGTGTCAATCACATAGTAAGCACACACATGTGTTTGTTGAATGAATAATCAACTAAGTAAGGTGGGCATTCTTTTCTCCCATTTTACAGATAAAAAAACTGAAACTCAAAGAGGTGAAGTAGATTATTCATGTTTACACAGTTACCAAGCGGAAGAGAAGGGATATGAACTTGATTTCTAGAGGACTCCAAAGACCACATTCTTTTCTCTGAAACTTGAGTCTTGGTTCTGCCAGATTTTGATGAAAATTAGAATTTAATGTCAATCTCCTTCAACTCTGCTTTCTTAAAGGGATATTAGTGAGAGTAACATTTCCCAAACATCTGTCAGGTACCAGGGACTGTGCTAGATATTTTACAAATGTTACCTTACATAATTTACAGAAATCACTCTTTGAAGTAAATATTAATTTTCCTGGTGGCCATTTGAGGAAACAGGCCCAAATAAGTTGCCTAATGTCACAAAGCAAGGAAGCAAACAAAGCCAGGATTCCACCCCCAGCTTGTTGAATGCCAAGCTGATTTTAAAATTTTCATCCACATCTTTGTTTGTTTTAACCAGAGTTCTGGGCTCAACATGGGTAGAATCTTTGAGATGAAGGATTTCTAGCAGACTTGTTATAAGAGCTCAAGCAGACAAACCCAGGAAGGCAGATGCTGAATCAGAATCAACATGTATGTGAGAGTCTCCTTGAGATGTGATGGTTTCTCCCACTCTAATCCCACCAAGACATGGCTGAACTCCATTTACATGCTAGGTAATGGATATGTCCTAAGGCAGAATTATTTGTTTAAACCATCAGATGGACAAATCAGATTTCAGTAACCAAGAAAAGTACACTGTATATCTATTTCTATAGAAAAGTCATAGTTAGAACCTTGATTAACAATTCATGCATATCTCACTAGCCTCCACCATTGTTGCTATTTCAAAATCCCCAAGGAGAATGTGGGGATTTTCCTTGCAGAGTGCTGAGATGCTTGAAGAGTACTGTAATTCAGGGTACCCAAACTGCTTTTCTCTGAGAATTCAGAAAGATAACAACCTGACTTTGATTTACTCTTCCTCCTTATTAAAAGAACTCCAATTTTGTTCAGGGTAGAAATGTAGCGAACTAAAACTCTTGATTTCCCAGATTCCTTTGAAGCTAGGAGTAGCCAAATGACAAAAGTATAGCTGAGGAGATGAAAACAGTTTGCTGGATGGAGCTTTCAGGAAAGTTTCTGCTTTCTTGGTGAAAGGGGACAGATGTTCCTTAACCCATCACTCTTTTTTTTTCTTCCCAGTTTTATTGAGATATAATTGACACACAGCACTGTATAAGTTTAAGGTGTACATAATGATTTGACTTACATACAGCATGAAGTGATTACCACAATACGTTTAGTGAATATCCATCATCTCCTATAGATATGACATTAAAGAAATAGAAAAAATTTAGTTTTTCTTTGTGATGAGAACTCAGGATTTACTCTCAACAACTTTCACATACATCGTACAGCAGTGTTAATTATATTTATTATGTTGTACATTACATCCCTAGTACTTATTTATCTTATAACGGAAAGTTTGTACTTTTTGACTACCTTCATCCAGTTCCCTCACCCCTACCCCCCACCTCTGATAACTACAAATCTGATCTCCTTTTCTATGAGTTTGTTTTTGAAGTGTGATTGACCTAAAACACTATATTAGTTCCTGACACCAACATAGTGATTTGATATTTCTGTACATTTCAAATTGATCACTGTGATAATCTAGTGGTTATCTACCACCATATGAAGCTATCCCATAATTATTGACTGTATTCCCCACACTGTACATTTCATACGTGTAACTCATTTATTTTGTAACTGAATGTTAACCCATCACTCTTACCACTAATACTACTACTAAATACACACACACACATACACACACAAACACACACACAGGATCACACACATACATGCACATTTCCTGCTTGATGTTACCTGTATTTGGATATGATGCCTGAAATAGAGCAGACCATGAGGGAAAAGCTAAGAGAACTGCAGAGTTGCTGGTCTGAGACCACTTGACCATTGAACCAATGTCAGCAACCTTCTTGTTATGTGAAGGAGGGACCTATCTGTATAATTGACCATTCTATTACTTGTAGCTGAGAGCATCCCCAAATGAATTATATGGATTTGCTGAGGCATGTCTTGTAAGAGCTATCACTTAGAAGAGCATGTTGCCTGATTTTTAAAAGTAAATCACTAGTGAGTGTCCTAGAGTTGGGGTGGGTAGAGGCGGGAAACAAAGTAGCCTGGTCTTCATCTCCTGAGCTGGTCTCAGAGTTTTATTTTTGAGTCTTTTAATGAATCTAATTTTGAGGAGAGAGCAAGGCTCCCTTCCTCCCTGCATTGTATATCAGGGAGCTACAAGGTCAGTGGGGCATTGAATGGACCCATGAAGAACTCTGACAATGTCTCATATGGATGGAAAATGTAGAGACATTTATCACCCTTTTAAAAGATGTGAATTTCCCAGAGGGAAAGCAATAGGCTTTTTATTTGAGGATGATGGATTCAGAAACCAAGCAGCATGGTGGAAGGCAGGCATAAATAAAGATGATCATCTCTGAGGTGGATTCATCAACTTAATCCATGAAGACAGCCTGGTTTTTGTGTAATTTACCCCTTGCTCACATCACAATCCTTTCTTAGTGTTGGGAGTGAGGGTTGTAGAGCTATCTAAGCCAGTGAGAACCAATATGGTAGTTGGAGACAAATTGCCTTAAAGGGATAGCAAATGATGAAATGCACCTGTTCCACCACTGGCTCTTAAATAGATTTGGCACATCTGTGCAAAAAGCTTTTGCATCATTTGGAAACACTGACAGGGCCACCAATTACAGTCATCTGGGTTGTGCAGTATACAAAGCCAGGGGGCACCAATTGCATAAGTTGACCATATGTGACAGCCCCATGAGCAGTGCCTGGTGACTTTAACTGTCTCTCATGCTCGTCCCAGCTTCTCTGGCACCTACCCTTTTCCCCTATTTCTATTAATTCATTCATCTTCCAATTCAAGAAAATATTTTTGAGCCCTCACTCTGTTCCAGACACTTTCCTAGGGACTGAGAAAACAGGGGTGAAAAACACGCAGACCTGGCCCGCTCTTATAGAGCTAATGCCTAATGTGGAAAATAAATATTAAATAAACTCAGAAATAAATGTAAATATGATGATCATGGAAAGAAGAGGTGTATGGTAGTAGGAAAACTTAAAATGTAGGGTTTTCCACTGGTCTGAAAAGTCAGGGAGCACTTGAGCTGGAGTCTGAAGGACACATGGAATTTACTGAGGCGAAGGGAAGGAAGAGCGTTCCCCGCTGAGGGAACAGCATGTTCTGAGTCCTGCGGTGCGGGGAAGTGTGTGAGGGACCGAGACCGGGTGCGGTGAGTTGGGGCGGGGGGGAGGTGCTTAAGCTCTAACCTAATTCACCTGTGTCTGATTTTGCAAACCTGTTTGGACCCCTACTTATTTGCCCTCTGCTCTAAGTCTCAGTTTTGCCTCCTTACCTCACCTTCATCCAATCCCCCATCACCTAGCTCTGCCAAGCCACACTAGAGGATGGAGCTTCACCTCTCACCTGTCCTTGAGATTCACAAGATGAGATGCTGGATATAACCACAGCATTGTTCAACTCCCCAGCATCCAAAGAGCCCAGGGCTCTCAAAGCAAAATGTTCTTCCTCCGGATGGGACCAGATAGGCTGCCCAGATATTCTCCATTTGCCATCTCAAAAATAAGCCTGGCTTTTCCACTCTCATGCCTCATCTTAGCATGTGGACCTCAAATTTATCCTCATTGCCAATCCTTTCAGAAAATGAAGAGTTGAAGGAGCCAAGAGGAAAGGGAGGAGGGAACAAAGAATACATGAACTCTTTCTTAAGAAATCTGAAGGGCAGTAGGTGGAGGAAAGGACTATGTTTCCTCCCTCCTCTTGGCATGGGCTTCATAGAGCCAGGGTCTCACCCCAGCTGTGCCACTTTTTATCTGTGTGATTCTGGCAGAGCATTACATTGCACTCAGTCTGTTTCCTCAACTCCTAAAAACAGGATACTTACATTCAAGAATTGTTTTGAAGATTAAGTCAAATAATTCATAAAGTACTTAGGACACATGAAAAGTTGTAAATAAATCTTAGCTGGTATTATTATTATTATTATTAACAAGTATAAGGAAGAGAAAGTCAGACTTTTGCTTATCAGATCAGAAAACATTTTTAAAAATGACGAGCTCATAAAGATGATAGAACAATATTTTCAGACTGTCAACCTAGACCTCAGACATTGAAATATCCAAGGATGACCATCGGCCAGAGGTGTTGTAGAGGAGATTCCCACTTTGAGTGTCCTTCTGTGAGGGGCAGCAGAGGAAGGGCATTATGTTAAATCATCAGGATGCTCCTTCGCCACCAGATACTCTGAAGTTGTGCTATTATTCTAAGAGGTTAATCACACTCTGCTCTTTGGAGATAGCTTGGTGTCATTACTTCCTCCTATTATCTATCTGTCTATATATCTATCCATTATCTATCTATCTACCTCTCTATCTTATTTATGAGATAAATCTGGAGTTTCCAGATGACAGCATCCTTATCTGATGGAATTTTGAACCTCTGTTGATGCTGATGAAGCTCAGTTAAGAAGCCAGATCTTCCTATCCCTTCAGTTTATTTCTATCAGCATCTTATTGTCATGGAAGAACCTGAGGTCTTTGGGTAGATAGAAGTGGGTTTCAGCCCCTCTTATCTGGCTGTGTGACCTTGAGTAAGTTGTTTACCCTCTCTGAGCCCTGTTTCCTTATGTATCAGAAAATGATATCCACATATGAGCGGTGTGGTTTGGAAGAGGTTAGAGATAATGACTATGTAGTGCCTAACACAATATCTGACACAGAGTTGGGATACAGGAACTGGAAATTATACCAATCAACACAAAAATAATAATGGTTATTATTATTGCTACTACTATTTATTCAATATATTTTTAAACTATAAAAAGAGCTAGTCCATTTGAAACAGCCACAGAGAAGGAATATTCTGTATTATTGAGGGAGAGACCAACACAGTGAGATGAGAAAGGCCCGATCTGCAGACTTTTGGGCTGTGTGTGTGTGTGTGTGCGTGTGTGTTTCTCTGTGTGTGTGTGTTGTAAGATTGGCAGCCCTAAAAAGAAGTTATAAGAGTAGCTACCAGGGGATAAACTGATCACAAAGCTGAGTGTAAGCAAGAATTATGCTTTCCTTCTGTACTCCAGGAACGGCACGCCCTCTGGGGGCTGGTTTTCATTGTAATCTTAGTAACTCAGCCGAGCTGCGCACAGCCAACCTTATATCAATTGGGCTCCCTGCAGGGGAGCTCAGGCACTAGGACACCCAGAAACAAGTTTTGCCTATTAGTTACCACTCTCTATGGGGTGTGTGTGTGTGTGTGTGTGTGTGTGTGATCGTGCTAGGACGATTCTAGGCCTTCGTGGGACCTGGTGGTGAGAACTGCAGAACTCTGGCCACAAAACAACACAACTGGGCTTCCCTGGTGGCGCAGTGGTTGCGCGTCCACCTGCCGATGCAGGGGAACCGGGTTCGCGCCCCGGTCTGGGAGGATCCCACGTGCCGCGGAGCGGCTGGGCCCGTGAGCCATGGCC
>NC_041227.1:59413032-59440327 GCF_002837175.3 Physeter macrocephalus
CTGGGCCCGTGAGCCATGGCCGCTGAGCCTGCGCGTCCGGAGCCTGTGCTCCGCAGCGGGAGAGGCCGCAACAGAGGGAGGCCCGCATACCGCAAAAAAAAAAAAAACCACAACTCCATCCAAACATGGCTTCTAGCAGCCAAAGCCCACATCCCTAGGATGACCCCAGCCCCGCAATTAAGATGTCTGCCTGAGAAAGCTGAATTCTGCTAGGAAATTGCTGTTTGTTCTAGCCAATACCTGACGATAGACCCCTGACCTCCCTTCTTTAGACCATTGACAAGGTCTGACAATTGTGAATATGGATCTCAAGTGTTTTTCTGAAGGACCTGAAAGCCTTTCATTTTAAACGTACTCAGCAGAAAAGATAGGGCCTCTGTCTCGCAATGGCTGTTGGAGTATGGAATCCTAACTTCCCTAAGTGCCAGCTAGCAGACACAGCTGGCTTAATTGCATTTACCCTAATCAACCCTTTGTGTTTTCTCTCCTCTGACTCAACTGAATGCCCGCTCCTCCTCTCCCTCATCCTCCCTTTAAAATGCTCAAATCACCTCTGCACGAATTGGAGTAAAGTTCAGGTTTTTCCCCTACTGTCAGTAGTTACTGAATAAAATCTGTTTTCACTGCTTTAACTAATGTCTGACTGTGTTTGTCTTTGATGTGGAAAGGTTTTCACAGGGCAGGGTGGATGTATTTCTTTAATGTCTGGCCCCTGACAGAGGGTCAAGGGATGTTTCTCTTCTTTCTTTCCTTTCTCCCGAACAAGGGACTGCTCCAGGCTACTGTTATAGTGTCTAGATATTAAGACCATGGGCATCAAATGGGAATAATAATAGTAAGAGCTGCCTAATGAAGTTGCCTTGAGAATTAATTGTTAATGGAATTAGTTGATCTGGAGAAACAGAGCATTTCAGGCTCCCCACCGTCCCCTGGGATGCACCATGAATTCCAGGAATCTCCTAAAAATCTTGCAGCTCTCAGGCCACAGACCCTTTTTGGAGGGGGATATCAAGGGCTGTCCAAGGTGAAGCTGGAAGGCATGGTGCGGCTATGGAGCATTTAAATATATGGCAGGTATTGAACAAGGGACTCGACATTCTTTATCTCAGGTAGGTCTTCCAACAGAACTTCTTGTCTGTAAAGTAAGGGGAAAAAAGCAGATTGGCCACATGAGTTTATCTCTTTCTCTCCTGAAACCCCATTGGAGAGGTAGCAAAAAGGAAAGAAGGAAGGGATGGAGAGAGAGAAGACGGAAGGAAAGAAAGAAGGGAGGAGGGAGGGAGAAACGGAGGGAAAGAGGGAGAAAGGGAGGTACTATCTTGCAAAGACAGAGCACAGAAGAAGAGAGAGCAGAACAGGAGAGATTTAGGTGATTCTGGAAGGTGGAAAGCAGACGAAGAGGTGATGAGTGGCATCACAAAGTGGAGACAGCTGTACTACAGGCACCCTAAGGCACAGGATGCTATAGGGAAGGTGGGGATGAGTCAGACTTAACTTAAATGGAGCTGTTGACTCTCTGGGTCCCCCTGCCTGACACAGTCAGACACCTACCTCTCTCCCCTCCCGTTACCCTTACCACAGGGAAGTGGGATTTCTGTGGTAATAAACAAGAAAGCCTCAGGACTCGAGGTGTCAACAGGCACAGCAGACAATTGAGAAGAGAGCTGGGTAAACACTGGGGCTGCTCAGCTCCCTTCTCCCCTCACCCACAGGCTTGGGAGTTTTTATCTGGAGAAACTGACAGATCCATGAGAAAAGACCTCAAGATACTGAAATATTTATGGTTCCCAAGTGAATAGGCTGACTCACCACCTCATTACCCTGCACCGCACATGGAAGTCACAGAGGGCTTCCTAGAGTTCTACGCTTGCATCTGATCACCACGCAGGGCAGGGAGTCTCCAATCTGAAAGAGAACAACGTGAACAAGCAAGGAACCAGGAGAGAACAGGAGAAATCTGCAATATTTAAATATGTGCAGGTAAGTATTAGAAGAATCAGCTTATGGGGTGGAGAGTAGCTGCCCCAGGGATCAGGATTCAGGAGTCAGGAGGCTTGAAACTGTTGATTTTCATTACAAGACTTTCAGCACTCTTTGATTAAAAAAAAATCTGTGTGTATTACTCTGGCAAATAGCAAATTTAATTTTAAAACAATATTCTTATAAGGAAGGAACACTTCCCATTGAATAGGTGAGTAAACTGAGGCTCAGAAAGATTAGGTGACTTGCCCAGTATCACATAGCAAGTAAATCATAGAGTCAGATTTGAATCCACAAGTATCTGTATTAAAACCTCAGAGCGTTCCTATTCCTCATGAGTGATTCCTTGTTTGCTATGTAAAATTGGTTAAGAAAATCAGAGGTCACATTCCCCTTATGAACCTCCTATGAGGTCATTTAGAGTGAGTTGGCTGTTAGTAAACTCTTCAAGTTCCTCATTAAGGGAATGAGACTGGGGGCCCTGAGTACAACTGGCTAATCATTGCGTGATTCTAGGCATCATCTCCACAGTGGCTGCGAGCGTTGAAACTCAGTATGGCGGCCCCGGGGGACTAACTGAAGACAGCAAGGAATGGAAAAAACGCAGCCTATTTTAACATTATTGATGTCTAACTGCATTGGGAACTGGAGAGTTTTGAGGCGTTCTTTTAGAGATTTTGAAAAATCTCCTTCCCTTAAAAAAAATAGATAAATAAAATGGGCTCAATGCCAGAAATCCCAGACTTTGCAAGAGTTGTTGTTTCAAGTGTTAGCAGGATTTTTCACAGTTTGGGCAGCCCCGAAGAATGCCAACCTCTTGTTTTGTGTGCTGCCGTTAAAGGCAGCAGTGCAGGGCTACTAGAAGTTTAATTTAGATGTTTATAGATAGAGACTGATCAATTAGGAGGATGAAAGAGGTTGAGGAGGACATACTATGTCCTACTTCTTTGGGTCTGACAACTCAAAGGCAGGTGGAGCTGAGATTGAGGAATCCAAAGATGGGAGGCTTTTGTTGCCTCTTTTTGGAGGAAAGCACCCTTATCCAGGTCAATTTGAAATACTAGTTCTGCTTATCAAAGGCCATTTCCTCTCAGAGGCCTCCTCTGACTGCCCACAATTACCAGCATGGGATAGGTTAGGTGTCCAGCTTTTGGCTCCTATGGAAGCCCCTGCTACAATCCCTATGTTAGCACTAACTATGCTTAAGTGGAATTGTTAGGTTTATTTTTCCACCTTCCCTACCTGATAGTAAGCTTTGCAAGGTTATGGATTACACTTGTGCAGTACAGTATCTCATCACCTGGCAGATTACCTGGCACACAGCAGCCTTAATAAATCTTTCCTGATAGGCCAAAAGAGTGGAACGCCATAACTCAACAGTACATCCTCCCAAGAAGACGTTTCTTTGTTTTTCTGAGAGGTAGGGTCCACCTTCCCATCCTTACTTAGAATAGCTGAAATGTGACATTCATGCTCACCACAAACTTTAAAAAAAATTATATTGAAGTATAGTGATTTACAGTGTTGTGTTAGTTTCTGCTATAAGGCAAGGTAACTCAATTATACATGTATATATATTCTTTTTCATATTCTTTTCTATTATGGTGTATCATAGGATACTGAATGGAGTTCCCTGTGCTACATAGTAGCACCTTTTTAATCCATTATATATAATAGTTTGCATCTGCTAATTCCAAACTCCCAATCCATGCCTCCTCCAATCCCTTCCCCCTTGGGAACCACAAGTCCGTTCTCCATGTCTGTGAGTCTGTTTCTGTCTCATAGATAAGTTCATTTGTGTCATATTTTGATTTCACTTAAAACTGATATCATCACAAACCTTTTGTTGTTGTTGCCATTGTTGTTGAAACAATCCTCGACAATGTGTATGGATTGTGCATAAAGTGGGGATAACACACATATGTTAGAATAACGAGACAATCTCAGCCTGTAGAACAACCATCACTCCCTCAACCAGGGCCACTTAACCCTTTTTCTGAGTGGATTTTGCGTATCGCTATATTCAGTCTTCCAGCTTTCCAAATATTACAATTCATCAGGAAAGTCCTGCCTGACTTGATCCCTTGTTACAGCAGAGTGTACCAGGACCTCTGTGTTGGTATGTCTGCAGTCCTCTTCCTTTGCTTCTTTTTGGGAAGCCACCAGCCTCAGGCTTCAGCCAGTGAGAAGGCAATTTTATTTCTCTTGTTGGCTGCCATCTTCTTCTTCTTCTCTCTTCTTCTTCTTCTTCTTCTTCTTCTTTATTTTACCTAAAATAACAGTAAGTACAAATTGTTAAAGCATAAGACTCATGGTAAGGTTTAGGTAGGCGAAAGGTTGATGAGCTAACTCTTTCATAGCTGAGATGCCAAAGAAATGGAAAGGCTGGCTTTCCAGACCATTGTGAGCTTCAAACTCATGGCTGCAGTGAGACTAGGACATAAAAACTGGAAGGGGTTTTAATGTACAGGGTCTAACCACCTCTATTGATAGTTGGAAGGCTCACAGAGGGGAAGTGAACCACTCCCAAGCCTAGGAAATCTCTTTCAGCAACTGGGGAAGTAATTTGGTAATGGGAATGATATTTTAAAATAATATTACTTGTTTGTTTTTATCTTCTACCACAAGAATCGAGACAGCCATTGTATCATTAGAGCCCCAGGGAAAACAAGAGAAATAAATAATCTCAGAAAAGAGCTGGTTAAATATAGGTGAAATCCTCCCACAATAGGAAAAAGTGGAATCCCCCCACCCCTGTCTTTTTTTCTGGCTCAGTATGAATTGAGCTAAGGAAAAAAAGATGTTGGGAAACACATGGATCCTTATCATCTCTTTTCAGGATCAAGCCAGGAGGTAGGTTGGGATTTGGGGACTAGACACCTTCCAAGCTGCCCCTATACCAATATGGAGACTTCCATATCAAACTGACGGTGGCACAACAAGATTGGAGGACAGGGAGGAGACCACATAAGCATTCTCAAGTGACCCTAGAGTCCCATGTTGTAGAATGGACCAAGAAGTTTCCCCATGCATGATGTTGGGAGAGGAAGGGTATAGCTGAGTCTATTACCTGGAGTTTACCAAAATGAGGCAAGTTACCCTGCTACTGGGGGCTACAGTATAAGATTCCTAGAGCTGGGGCCACATTAAAATCAAGTGTATTCAACCCTAGCAACAGCCAGCATGGGGTTGAGTCAGAATCTGGGTCCTGACAAAATGAGAAGACGGTTCATGAATTCAGCAGCCCCAGGCTTCTCCACCAGCTCCTGATGCTGACCAGTGACCAGCTGGGCACAGTGCGTTGCCACAGAGAACAGGGGAGCCAGAAGTACATAAGCACCCAAGGTCCTCCTCTTCCCCTCTTGCAATGCCCAGAATATCTCTTGGGAATGATCAGGAGGAGAGGAAGGAAACTGGAAAGACCACATTCCAAAACAAACAAACAAAAAAGCAGAATTTTCCTATAGAAATTGTTTACATTATTAAACAGGACTACGCTTAGTGTATTTGGATTAAATTTAGCATCCTCCCCAACTGTCATTTAGCCACCAAAGCAAATGAGAGAATTCCTAAAGAATGTAAGGCTAGTCATAGAAGGTAAGTAAGGTACACATTTCCTTGCACACCTCTGTGTAGTATGAGCACATCTGCGACCCGGCTATAAGTTTTAAGTGCTATTGCTGAGCTTTCTATCTCCCTTAATTCATTCTGGTGCCAAAGGCAGGTGCTTACTCAAAGGCATTACTTACTGGTGAGGCTCATTGGTGAGCCATGGAGATGCCATGGGTGCCAGAAAGTGAATAAGTGGAAAAAGGTCATCGATTCAGTCTTTGTGAATGACCACTCTATCCCTGCCATGAGGAGTGGGCATGATGGAAAATTCAATGCCGTCTTCCCTTTCTAGCACTTGGGAGCCTACATTAAAGGACGACTCCATGTTTCCTTAGAGTAAGGTCATCTTTGTTCTTCACAGCCACGACAGTTAGAGCCATAACATTTTCTTCAGTCAGAGGGGACTTTAAAGATTATCTACTCCACTTCCTTCATCTCACTTGGGGAAACCAAGGCTTTGTGAGGCAAGGTGGGTTTTTGCCCATGGCCACAAAGAAAGTAGCAGAGGCAAGGCCACTGGCGTTCTCTGCTGGTCTGCATTTTCAACCTTCCCTGTACATAAAAGATCACACCCAAAGTAAAAACCATCTGGTCTACATGACTGAAGCGTTTGCCACTGGCAGACAGGAGGCTGAACCCTGATGGTTTCCGGGAACTCTGGCAACTCTCTGACCCCTGAGACTCAGTTCCATACACTTTTCTCCTGAGCCTTGGCACATCCCAAACTTGGTAGCCCTAGAAGAAGAAGCACCGTCACTGGGACTTGCAGAATCCTGAGAAAACACTGACATGTGGACAGCAGGATTCAGAGTGTTCTCTGTCTTCTCAAATGGAATCCACAGGATGCCAAAAAGACAAATGCATTTTTCTCCTCCAAATCATTCCTCCTACACATGCTAAGTATCTCCATCTGGGAAGCATTTAACATTTCAAGCAGCTATCGCTGATCTGTAGGAGGACTCGCCAAGTATCAACTGTCTCCCTAAAATAACTCCCCTTACTGATGCAGGAGTCGCCGAGATCCAACCCAGGAAGGAGGAGATACACAGTGTTTCTGGGGAGGCCCCAAAGTTAGAGGAAAACAAAGACAACCATACCCTCACCTGGGTCCAACCGCTCTTCTCTCTTCAGAGGTGTGTTTCAACGAGATAGTGTACAGATGGCATTGTATCCCCCTCCTGGAAGGATGGATTTCCAGAAAGAATTTCATTAATGACATTCCCCCAGATGACAGTCTCACGTTTCTTCTAACGCCTTAAGTTCATTCAGATACAGGAAACCATACACATTTCCTGCTAGGCTGAGTTAGAAAAGGTGGCAGTGATGGGAATAGCTGAGCTCTGAATAAGATCAAGAACTTGTCTTTACCACTTTCCCTTCTGCTCAAAGTTGCCAAGTCCAACTATGGGGGAATGAACACCGGGTTAACATCTCCAAGCTACTAATCCTGCATCTATCCATTTACCCATCCTCTGTTTATTTATTGTCTACAGTGTAGCTGTTGCTGGGAAGGTCCCCAAGATAGAGAATACACACAGCCTCTGTCATCACGGAGTGCGTCAATTAATTGGGGGGTGTATAAAATATGTTCACAAATATGACTGAATCTGGGTACGATGGTGTGGGACATCCTGTTAAGGAACCATAGAAATTGGAAGAAGGAGAAGTCATTGCTCACTGAGAGGCCAGGGGAGACTTCGTCGTGAAGATGGCATTTGTCCCAAACCTTTAAGGAGGGGGATTAGAACAAGTAGGAATCAGTTGAGGGAAGGGCATCTCAGGTGCATGGAGGAGCTTGAGCAAAGGCAATTCAAGGTTGTAAAAGTGACGCAAGCTGAATTTCATTTATTCATTCTTTCCTTCATTCCTTCATTGAAAGTGACATATTTACTGAGCACAGAGTATGTTCTGGGCCACGGAGCTAGGAACTGGGCAGCGTAAGACACATAAATATGACCTCAAAGAGTTTTATCAAGTGGGCTCATCAGAGAAGTTGAGGAGAAAGTATATATAGGGTGACAAGGATAATAACCGAGGAACCACTGGAGACTATGGGAGAACAAAGGATGGGCTCTTGACTCAGACGTGGGAGGCCAGGAAGACGTCCTGCAGGGGGAGAAAGCAGTCAAATGCCAACCATGGAAGAAGAAGTGAGTTTCAAGGCGTGCTCTGCGTGGGCACAAGCTCTGTGGTCAGAGACGAGAGGGCAGTGTGCCAGGTAGGAGGGTGGCAACAGAGTGGGACTTGATTAAGGAGTTTGAATGCAGTTTCTTAGCATGGGGAGATCCTCTAGCCCTCCTTCTATTTATGCTGCTGCAATGGGAAAGAGCGAGGGAGTGGATTCACAGCAGCGCCGGGACTCTTGCTGGCAGCCCATGATGGGGTGGGAAGATCTAGCTCTGAAAATGTGCAGAGCTACTGTCTACCACTTGTTTGTCAGTATTCTCATCCCATTTCATGCTGTTAGTTCTCTTTTCCTGATGTGTTGGTCTCGGTTGCCAATGACTTTATGGAGATCAGGGAATAAGCCCTGGCAGCAGGTAGTGCAGGGCTGAGCTACGTGGTGTGAACTGGATGACCTATTGGCAATTTGCATTTTGTGTGTGTGTGTGTAACTGAAGGGATGCTAGGCGTGTGATTCTGTGGGGGCTGAAACATGGGCTTATCCTTTTATTTGAGAGACTGAAATATTTCTCCAGCTATTAACGTCATTGTCGATTCTTCCTTTATGTACTCAATCCTTTGTTCTCTTCCTTATGAATGATAGTTGATTGGCTAGGAAGATAATCTTTTGAAAGAAGACATTCTGAGATAATATATGTCTTTATATATGGTCCGCCTCGATGATTGGCCACCTCAACATCTGTCAGCTGATGTTTAAAAAATAGAAAAGTATCTATTGCAAGTTTTTGGAAATATAGAAATTCAGTAAATCCCTGAATGTCATCTAAAGGAGAAAAAAATATTACTTTATAGTAAACATTCAGAAGTATTGTTGAATATTCCAAAAAAAGTTAAAAAATAAAAAACCTAGTATCACTGTAATATGTTAATATGCTGTTGCATTTTTAAAATTCCTTTATGTATACGTATATCATGTTATATACTGATTCACAGGATGCATTTAAAAATAATATAAATAGCATATAGAGACTAAATCCTTTTATATAAACATAATTTTTAATATGTAGCTGCATAGTCTGAGAACTTAGGCCTTGAGGGGAAAATAGACATTAATCCAATAATACTCCAAATAAATATGGAATTTCTGCTATGAGAAATGCTGCAAAGGAAATGCTTCAGTTAAGAGTACATGGTAGGGGATTTGACCCGAAGGTCAGGGAAAGCTTCTACAAGAAGCTTTGAAATGACTGATTTGAAATCTAAATGATAATTACACATCGTTGCCCGGCAGGGATGGGGCAGAGGTGGGATGAGCAGGTGCTCCAGCAAAGATGACAGTATATGCAAAGTACCTGCAACAGGTAGCAGGATTCCTTTTTGGGAACTTCTATCTCCTAACTGATTTTCACTGCTCTTTGTATGTCTTCACGTGCCTCTGGCCATCTTATTGAACTCTCTGTACTTCTAATTATTTTTCAGTTGACTTGCCTGGCTTTTCTAGACGTACACTCATTTTCTCCTGAATAGTTACATATCATGGGAATTATTTATTTTTCAATTTTTTGAAATAACTGACATTTGAAATGATTTAGGCCTACTATCTTCTTCAGAGATGATTTTTATATGACTTATTCGGTTTCTACCAAAGTTAGTGTTGTACTCAGATTCCCACTGAGTTAATTTTAATTTATACTTTCCTAGAAAACCATCAATATCATTAAGATTTTCAAATTTATTTGTATATGATTATATATTTATTTTACATTGCATTATCTTATACATTATTAATTTGTGGGTTTTTATTCTATTATGTCTCCTTAGTATTGAGAGGCTATATAAAGCACCCGTTAGAATTCAGTCAAGGAACAGAATGGCAGGATTTTAATCCCACCTCTGCCACCTGCCACTTGGGTGATCTTGGGCTCCTTAGTTCTGCCCTGTCTTCCTCAACTTCTTCATCTGTAAAATGGGAACAGTAACAGTACCCTCCTTTGTAGCATTGTTAATAACTAAACCACTGCCAGGCACATACTAATAATATTAGCTAATTTTCTATTTTCTAAAAAATATATTTTTTTACAAAGAAAAGTAGCATTCAGATTTTCATATTAACTACACAGGGTATTCTTTTTTTTTTCTTATATTGTTGGGGTTTTAAAAATATATCCTTCATTTCTTTCTTACACTTTTCTTAGTTTTCATTTGCTGCCTTAAAAAAAAAAATCTCCTTGATGTACCTTCCTTAGTTAATTTCTTTTCATTCTTTCTTGTTTAATAATAAAATTTCAGGCTGAAATCTTGGACCATCACATTTTCATATTCTGTGTTTTCTCAGATCATTAATTTCTAAATACTCTAAAACCAGTATTTTCAATCTGTGAAGGCTTGGGTTTCTCTAGTTTTAGTTTACTTTTTTATTTGTTTATTTAGATTTTAAAGAGTATTTTCTATTATATATTCCCAGAAAATAGTATTTTCTATATATTTCTATATACTCTTCTAAATTAGTATTTTCTATGTATCTCCAGAGAATGTGACCTGAACTAACATTTCATATTGTGTGTATGACCTAATATTATATAAATTTGGGAAATCGTATTAATTGATGTCTTGAAAGAAGTTCGATTATCTTCTTTTTGTTTGTTTTTTAAAAATAAATTTATTTATTTTTTGGCCGTGTTGGGTTTTTTGTTGCTGTGCGCGGGCTTTCTCTAGTTGCTGAGAGCGGGGGCTCCTCTTCCTTGCGGTGCACGAGCTTCTCATTGCAGTGGCTTCTCTTGTTGCAGAGCGCAGGCTTCAGTAGTTGTGGTGCGCGGGCTCAGTAGTTGTGGCTCGCAGGCTCTAGAGCACAGGCTCAGTAGTTGTGGTGCACGGGCTTAGTTGCTCTGTGGCATGTGGGATCTTCGCGGACCAGGGCTCGAACCCATGTTGCCTGCATTGGCAGGCAGATTCTTAAACACTGCACCACCAGGGAAGTCCCTGCATTATCTTCTTGATGTAACATTTGAAACTCCATTCAATCAGTATTAATCATATTATGCAGATCCCTTATATCCATATTTATTTTTGTCTGCTTAATCTGTCAAAGACTCTGTGTTAAAATCTGATAGCACCAACGTGTCTTTGTCATTTGTCCCTTGGATTTCTGGTAATTTTCACTCTAGGTATTTAATGATTTCAGCAAGTAAACATTTATGACTGTTGATCTGCCTTGTGAATTGCATATTTACCAGTATAAAGTAATTCTGCTGTTCTATTTTAAGATATTTTACTTGAGTTCGACCGTGTCTGACATTCATTTTGCAGCTCCTGGATTAACTTTTGTTTGCAACAGACTAGCACCTCTTTCCTCATTCTTTTGCATGTAACCCAAATATATAATTTTGTTTTGGGACTGGACAGTGTAAACAGCATAAGGTTTCATTTAAATTTTTGACCCAATATCAGAGTCTCTGACTTTCAATTGGCGAGCTTAAAAGATGTACATTTATCGCCATAACACCTTTATTTGGGTTCACTTCTATCATTTTGTTTTCCAGTTTCCCCAGTTTTATCAACTGTTACTCCATTCATTTTTTGCTATAGAAGGCACAATAATGACACAGTTAAAAATAAACCTGGATCGATCTCCAGCTCTCTAACTAGCTGTGGGCATAGAGTCCAGGAGTACACTTCAGGTCATATAAATTACCGAGAGTGTGTTCGGAGAAGTGTGGCCCCAGTTAAAGTTGCAACATATTCTTACAGGAGGATTAGATGAAGAAACTAGACTGGGGGGAAAAGTTGAAGAGCTGATTGTCATGAAGAGAGGTGTGGGGAGAGAGAGTGAAAGAGAGGGAGGGAGGGAGGAAGAGAGATTTTAGAGTGATTTTGTAGAGTTTCTGGATCAGAATTCTGAACAATACATAGGTGTTGGGAAGTCAAGACCAGGAAAAAATGCCAAAATTGGACTCTGTTCCTCCATAAAGTTGTGAGTTCACAATCATTAGAGCTGTGCAAGAAAAACCTGGATAACATCAGAATAGACTTTAGCTGATTCATATTTTGCGCAGAGACTGCAACTCCTTAACATCCCAAATCATTCAAAACTCTGAAGGCTTGTAATTACTTGAGAAACAGTGACATTGACAAGATCTTCTAAATTTGTAGACTTTTAAACTTCTTAGATGGGAATTCTGACTTTGATTCTATAGAATAGCTTTCAAAAAAAAGTCTCATGCCCAAGCATCCCATCTGGCTATGTGGTTTGTAGGAAGATGTCTACATAGACACAGTTTTTAACCTTGGCTGAATATTAGAATCGGTTGGGGTGCTTTAAAAAATACCAATGTCTAGTCCTCACTCAGGGTGTTTGATTTAACCTTTCTGGGGTTGGAGTCTAGACAATTCCTTTTTAAAATAATCTACCTAGATGATTCCAATCTGCAACCAAGGTTAAGAATAACTAGCACAGAGGGTGTTACCATTGATCTTCAGTTGGGCAAACATGGCAACATGGCAAGCATCTGTTGTTTTGCCTCTGGCACATCCATTTCTCCATCTTCCAGCCACAGTCCTCTATTTTGTTTGGGAATGCGTCACTTCCATCTTCCTATCCATGCAGTTTTGGAGGCATTGACTTCATGATCCTGGACGGAACAGGATTCTCAGACTTCAGTCAGCACCCAGGTTCTCCAGGGCAATCAGAAAGCATCAGGACTTTTCAGGAGAATTCCTCCTTTCACCCAGATTTGAAACTGGTAGGAGGCTGGAGAAAGTGGGAGCCACCCCAGATCCCAAGAATGAAGCTTGCACAGAAAAAGGGAGGGTTGAAAGATGGAGAGAAACAGAATTCTGATGATGTCATTTGATCTATTAATTTAGTCCTGATTATGGTCATTGTTATCTCTATTTCACAGATGAGGAAACCAAGGCTAGGTGAGGTTAGATTAGTTGTCCCAAATTCCACAGCCCATCAGTAGAAGAGGCTGGATTTGACTCCATGAAGGTCAGATTTCAAAAGTTAGGGAATTTCTGCTCTCCACACTGCCACAACTAGTAAACATACCATCAGTCTCCTCTACCTCTGTGAAACTGAATAATTATCAATTTAAAAAATAGCAAGTTTGCATTTGAGACTGTCAAGGAAACTTTATGCTCTTTGGGCAATGCTTATGTTCTGTGTACCCAACACTTACCTCTATTTCTCAGGATAATTCAAGGTTTTTGTTTGCTTGTTTTTTCCTCACTTTCAACAGAAAGAACCCTAACTATTATAGAAATGATAATGTATGTTTCTAACTTTGTCCTCTCTTGGAATTTTTCTTTGGGTATATTCTTGTTGGCTCCCCAGACGTAAGTGCATAGCAGAGAGTAGGGAAGGTATAGAATGCTTTGGAAAGATGGGGAAGAGAGAGCCAAGAAACAATAAAATGTGGACCACAGTTTGTGGACTGTGTTTCATACTCTTTAGAGGAGCACCTCTAAGGCATCCCTGTAGAGTCTGAAAATAACACTGCCAGATAGCAGGTGGGATGGAGAAACTAGGACATAATAACAATGCATATTGAACCCTTACTGTGTAAGTAACTGCCGGGAATGGGATTTGATTTCCAAACACAGGGGCTTTCTGTTGCACTCCACGGCTGCAAAGCCCTTCTCACTCCATCACTCTTCTGCTTTGCTGATAAGCAGAGTTGTTATGAATTTTAAGATGATCAGAGTTATCCTGAAGGTTATCAAGTAGATTTTCTGTCCTTTTGGGTGATGTTTATCAGGCTAACCTTGAAACTACTCCGAAATGGCAGACAGAGTTGTTCTGTAGGTCTTGAGCTATGAGTCAGGCCTGAGTATTTCTTTAAAAAGAAAGAAAAAAATCAGATTTGGAGAGTTCCCCAGCTTTCAGACTCATGGTTTTAATTCCAGTAAGGAATCAGATGAGAAGGGATATATCCATAGCCTCTCCCACCCAGCAAGCCCTTTGGTGGGCTCCTCTGGTATTGCACGGTGATAGCATCCAACCGTGAAGACCCTAAGCGTGGCCTCCCTCAGAGCAGTTGTGATTAAAAGTCCAAGAGGCAAGTCAAAGCAGCAACACGCTGTACTTTACAAACCAGTTTAATTAACCTGAGTAGTCATGGGAAACTCCACTCAACTAGCTGGTTGGGGAGATAACACGGCTAACCAAGGACGAGGCCAAATTAGACCCGGACCCCGGAGGCTGAGTCTCAATTCCCAGCTGTGAGACTGTTCACCTTTTCGCATCTAATTGCAGCCATCAGTTTAATCCTTAAAGAATTATGTCCACTTGGTTTCTGTCTGTCTGCATTTGTAAATGTCATTCTGCCCAGCTTGTGGGGTAAAGATTAGCTGTGCTTCATCATTTTGTTAGCATGAATCAATAATGCGGGATTCTTGGCTCACTGAATTTTTAAAGTCATCTGTGAATCAATGCAAGCGATTTGTGCAGCACCCCTTATAACATGCTAATTTGAAATCATTGGATAAGATGCCTAGTTTTGGAAGACAGTTATTGAAAATTTTAAGATTAGCTTAAAGTTTAGCTTAAGTTAAAGAAGAGAGATGCTATGTTATGTTATTTTGCTGATGCACTTGCATGGATTCCATTCCTGGGAAAGGGCTAAAATTAAATTATCAAAATTAATAGCAGATTATGAATAAAAGCATGGTCTGAGAAAATGCAAAACAAAGGCCGCTGCAGGGAACCCTTATGATGGACTCTTCAAAATGTCTATCAGTGATTCAAAACTGCCTCACTCTCATAAGATGTAGCAATGATGATGGAAATTACAACCTATGTGGAAAACCAGGGGAGTGTAATGCCTTTCCTGGAAATTGCACTATAAAGGTGGCTCATCTTTCCCCAAAGTAGATGAAAAGCAAGCAGTTCTTATGTGGTAATGCCACATGGTTGTTTACTTTTCTTTTCCATTGCAGAAAATCCACAGCCAGATTATGGTCTGAGCTTCAATAAAAAACTCTTCCTCAACCTGTAGAAATGGGCATTGATGTAGTGGTGTTATTAATCGGTAAAAGATGTCCTCTAAGAATATTCAACTTCCTTAGTTATAAAAGACAATTTAATTGATCAAACTAGTAAATACTGAAAAAATATTAAAGATGTTGAGGGCGGGTGGTTTACTGCTGAGAGGTGTATAAATTATTGCCGTCTTTTTGACAAGCTATTTCATAAGAGTATCTGATGACTTAAAATGATCTTACCCTTTTAACCTAATAAATCCAGTTTTAGGGAACATTTAAAATTATGGGCAAATATTTATGCATAAATATGTTTACCATTGTGTTAATTCAAATAACAAAAAAATGTGGAAACAACCTAAACATCTAACAAAGTGAATGACTGAAATAATTATAAATTTTCCTATGATAAATTACCCCAGATTCATAAAAAGAGGGTTTGCAAAGAACTTTTAATTTCCTGGGAAAATGTGTAAATGTAATGTTATATGACAAAGTAAATATATAAAGTTATATGCATCATATCACCTCACCTATGTAAAAAATGCATTTTGGGAAAGATGCTGGAAGTTAATATACAGGGATGTTAACAGTCATTCAATAAACACTTGTCAGGCATTGCTTTTTTGGGTACTCTTCTAGAACCAGAGATTACAGTGATGAACCAGGTAAGTCCCTGCCCCACATGAAGGTTACATTTTAGTAGGAGACAAGCAAAAAAATTAAGGCACTATCTGGTAGTGACAAGAGTTATAAAGAAATAAAATACGACAGTATACTAGATGAAGTTAGCGTTCGAGGGCACGGTGGAGGGCTTCAGTTGGAGTGTTAGAGAATCTTCTCTGAGGTGTGATAAGCTGATCTGAAGATAGGGAGTGAGAAATGTGATGAACACATGCAAAGGCAAGGGTGTGTTCTAGAAATATAAAGAACTGCTGGAGCTTACTGAGTGAGGCCTGAGTGGTCACAGTCCAAAACAAGCAGATCTTGGAGGCCAGAGTGAGGTATTTATTTATCTTTCTTCCAGTTTTATTGAGATATGATTTTTATACAGTGCTGTATAAGTTTGTGTACAGCATCATGATTTGACTTATCCACAATATGAAATGATTACGAGTTTAGTGAACATCCATCATCTCATCTAGATACAACATTAAAGAAATAGAAAAACAATTTTTTAACTTGTGATGAGAACTCAGGATTTACTCTCTCAAGAACTTTCATATACAACATAGAGCAGCACTACTTGTATTTGTCATGTTGTACATTACATCCTTAGTTCTCATTTATCTTGGAAGTGGAAGTTTGTACCTTTTGACTGCCTTCATCCAATTCTCCCTCACTCCACCCCCTGCCTCTGGTAACCACAAATCTGATCTCTTTCTCTATGAGTCTGTTTGTTTTTGAAGTAGAATTGACCTACAACACTATGTTGGTTCTTGTTATACAACATAGTGATTCAATATTTCTGTACATTTCAAAATGATCACCAGGCTAAGTCTGGTTATGATCTGTCACATAATTATTATGTAATTATGATATTGTATAATTATTGACTATATTCCCCACATTGTACATTTCATACCCCTGACTCATTTATTTTGCAACTGCAACCTCTTAATCTCCCTCACCTATTTCTCTCATCCCTCTACCCCCTCTCCTCTGACAACCACCTGTTTGTACTCTGTATCCATGACTCAGTTTTGGTTTTGTTTTGTTTGTTCTTTTATTTTCTAGATTCCACATGTAAGTGAAATCGTACGGTATTTGTCTTTCTCTGTCTGACTTATTTCACTTACCATAATACCTTCTAGGGACACCCATGTTGTTGCAAATGGCACAATTTCATTCTTTTTTATGGCTAAGCAATATTCCATTGTATACATACCATATCTTCTTTATCCATTCATCTGTTGATGAGCACTCAGTTTGCTTCCATGTCTTTGCTATTGTAAATGATGCTACAGTGAACATAGAAGTGCAAATATCTTTTCAAATTAGTGTTTTCGAAATCTTCAGATAAATACCCATGAGTGGAATTACTGGATCATATGATAGTACTATGTTGTCCATAGTGGCTACACCAATTGACATTCTCACCAACAGGGACGTAACTAGGGCTCCCTTTTCTCCACATCCTCAACAACACTTGTTATTTGTAGTCTTTTTGATAACAGCTCATTTGACTGGTGTGATATGTTATCTCATTGTGGTTTTGATTTCCATTTCTCTGATGATTAGTGATGCTGAGCAACTTTTCACCTGCCTGTAGGCTATTTGTATGTCTTCTTTGGAAAAATGTCTATTCAGGTTCTCTGCACATTTTTTTAATCAGGTTCTTTTTTTTGGATATTGAGTTGTATGTGTTCTTTGTATATTTTGGATATTAACCCCTTAACAGATAGATCATTTGCAAATATCTTCTGTCATTCAGTAGGCTGCCTTTTCATTTTGTTGATAGTTTGCTTTGTTGTGCAAAGGCTGTTTAGTTTGATGTTGTTCCATTTGTTTATTTTTGTTTTTGTTTCCCTTGCCTGAGGAGACAGATCCAAATCAATATTAATATTGCTAAGACTGATGTCAAAGAGTATGCTACCTATGTTTTCTTCTAGGAGTGTAATGGTTTCAGGTCTTATGTTTACGTGTTTAATCCATTTTGAATTTATTTTTGTACATGGTATGAGAAAGTAGTCCAGTTTCTTTTGCCTGCAGTTGTCCAGTTTTCCCAGCCCCATTTATTGAAGAGGCGGTCTTTTCCACATCGTACTTTCTTGCCTTCTTTGTCGTAGATTAATTGACCATATGAATGTGGGTTTATTTCTGAGCTCTCTATTCTGTTCTATTAATCTATGTATCTGTTTTTGTGCCAGTACTGTACATTTTGATTATTGTCGCTTTGTAGTGTAGTTTGAAATCAGGGAGCCTGATTCCTCCAGCTCCATTTTTCTTTCTCAAGATTGCTTTGGCTATTTGGGGTCTTTTGTGTTTCCGTACAAATTTTAGAACGATTTGTTCGAGTGCTGTGGAAAATGTCATGGGTATTTTGATAGAGATTGCATTGAATCTGTAGATTGCCTTGGGTAGTATGGTTGTTTTAACGTTAATTCTTTCAATCCATGAGCATGGTTTATCTTCACATTTGTTTATGTCATCTTCAGTTTCTTTCATCAGTGTTACAGTTTTCTGAGTACAAGTCTTTTATCTCAGTTAGATTTATTTCTAGGTATTTTATTCTTTTTGATGCAGTTAATGGGATTTATTAATTTCTCTTTCTGATAGTTCATTGTTAATGTATAGAAATGCAACAGGTTTCTGTATATTAATTTAGTATCCTGCAACTTTTCTGGATTCATTGATGAGTTCTAATAGTTTTTCTGGTAGTGTCTTTAGGATTTTCTATATATAGTATTATGTCATCTGCAAGCAGCAACAGTTTTACTTCTTCCTTTCCAATTTGGACTCCTTTTACTTCTTCTTCTCTTTGATTGTTGTGGCTAAGTCTTCCAATACTATGTTGAATTAAAATGGTGAGAGAGGGCATTCTTGTCTTGTTCCTGACCTTAGAGGAAATGCTTTAAGCTTTTCACCACTGAGTATGATGTTAGCTGTGGGCTTGATGTTAGCTGTGGACTTCATTATGTTGAGATATGTTACCTTATACTCACTTTGTTGAGAGTTTTTATCATGAATAGGTGTTGAAATTTGTTGAAAGCTTTTTCTGCCTCTACTGAAATGATCATTTGATTTTTATTCTTCAGTTTGTTAATGTGGTATATCACATAGGTTGATTTGCAGATATTGAACTATTCTTGGATCCTTGGGATAAATCCCACTTGATCATGGTGTATTGAGTTGTTAATGAATCGTTGAGTTTGGTTTGCTAATATTTTGTTGAGAACTTTTGCATCTATGTTAATTAGTGATATTGGCCTGTAATTTCCTTTTTTTGTGTTGTCTTTGTCTGGTTTTGGTATTAGAGTGATGCTGGCCTCATAGAAGGGGTTCTGAAGCTTTCCTTTTCTCTACAATTTTTTGGAATAGTTTAAGAAGGATAGGTGTTAACTCTGTTAAATATTTGGTGGAATTCACCTATGAAGCCAGACTTTTGTTTGTTGGGAGTTTTTTAATTACTGATTCAATTTTATTCCTGATAATTTGTCGTTCATGTTTTCTATTTCTTCCTGATTCCGTCTTGGGAGATTGTACATTTCTAAGAATTTGTTCATTTCCTCTAGGCTGTCCATTTTATTGGTGTATAATTGTTTGTAATAACCTCTTATGATCTTTTGTATTTCTGTGATGTCAATTTAACTTCTCTTTTATTTCTGAATTTATTTATTTGGTATCTCTCTCTTTTTCTTGATGGATCTGACTAGAGGCTTATCAATTTTATTTATCTTTTCAAAGAACCAGCTCTTAGTTTCATTGACCTTTTCTATTATTTTTTAGTCTCTATTTCATTTATTTCTGCTCTGATCTTAATGATTTTTTCCCTTCTACTCACTTTGGGTTTTGTTTGTTCTTCTTTATGTAGTACCTTTAGGTGTAAGCCTAGGTTGTTTATTTGAGATTTTTCTTGTTTCCTGAGGTAGGCTTGTATCACCTAAACTTTCCTCTTAGAACTGCTTTTGCTGTGTCCTGTAGATTTTGGATCAGTGTGTTTTCATTTTCATTTATCTTGAGGTATTTTTTTATTTCCTCTTTGATTTCTTCAGTGACCCATTGGTTGTTTAGTAGAATATTGTTTAGCCTCCACGTGTTTGTGTCTTTTGCAATTTTTTTTTTAGTTGATTTCTAGTCTCATAGCACTGCAGTTGGCAAAGTTGCTTGATATGATTTCAGTTTTCTTAAGTTCATTGAGACTTGTTTTGTGGCTTAGCATGGGTTCTATCCTGAAGAATGTTCCATGTGCACTTGAAAAGAATGTGTGTTCTGCTGCTTTGGGATGGAACGTTCTCTCTATATATCTATTAAGTCCATCTGGTCTGATGTGTCATATAAAGCCAGTGTTTCCTTATTGATTTTCTGTCTGTCTTATCTGTCCACTGATCTAAGTAGGGTGTTAATATCCTATACTCTTATTGTATTACTGTCAATGCCTCCCTTTATGTTAATATTTGCTTTATGTATTTGGGTGCTCCTATGTTGGTGCATATATATTTATAATTGTTATATCTTCTTGTTGGATTGATCCTTTGATAATGTAATGTCCTTCTTTGCCTTTTGTCTTCTGTTACAATCTTTGTTTTAAAATCTATTTTGTCTGATATGAGTATTCCCAACCCGATTTTCTTTTCATTTCTATTTTTATGGAATACCCTTTTCCATCTCCTCATTTGCAGTCTGTGTGTGTCTTTAGATTTGAAGTTAGTCGCTTTTAGGCTACATATATGGGTCTTTTTTTGTATCCGTTCAGCTACTCTATACCTTTTGATTGGAGCATTTAGTCTATTTATAGTTCAAGTAATTATTGATAGGTATGTAGTTATTGCCATTTTGTTCATTGTTTTCTGTTTGTTTTTATAATTCTTTTCTGTTTCTGTCTTCTTTTGCTCTCTTCCCTTGTGATTTGATGACTGTCTTTAGTGTTACGTTTGAATTCCTTTCTCCTCTTTTTTTGTGTGTATCTATTTTAGATTTTTGGTTTGTGGTTACCATGATATATATATATGAGATGATGTAAGTTGATGATCTCTTAAGTTCAAACACATTTTAACAACCCTGCAATTTACACCCCTACCCCGCATTTTAGTGTTTTTAATATCATATTTTACATATTTTGATTTTGTAGATCCCTTAAATATTTATTGTGGATGTATATGATTTTACTACTTTGACTTTTAACCTTTCTACTAGCTTTATAAGTGGTTGATCTACTACTTTTACTGTATGTTTGCCTTTACCAATAAGATTTTTCCTTTTGTAATTTTTATATTTCTGGTTGGGGTCTTGTCTTTTCCACTTAGAGAAGTCTCTTAACCATTTCTTACAAATCATGTTTAATGGTGCTGATCTCTTTTAGCTTTTGATTGTCTGTAAATCTCTTTATTTCTCCTTCAAATTTGAATGCTGGCTTTGCTGGGTAGAGTATTCTTATCTCTTTAAATATGTCATACCACTCCCTGCTGACCTGCAGGGTATCAGCTGATAGCCTTGTGGGAGTTCCTTTATATTTTCCTTGCTGCTTTTAAGATTCTCTCTTTGTATTTAATTTTTGCCATATTAATTACAACATGCCTTGGTATGAACCTCTTTGGGACTGTCTGTGCTTCCTGGACCTGGATGTCTTTTTTTTTTCCCAGTTAGGGAAGTGTTCAGCTATTATGTCTTCAAATATGTGCTCTGCTCCTTACTCTTGCTCTTTTCCTTCTGGGACCCTCATAATGTGAATGTTAGCATGAATGATGTTGTCCCAGAGTTCTTTTAAACTGTCCTCATTTTTAAAAGTTCTTTTTTCTTTTTTTCTGTTCAGCTTGAGTGATTTCCACTACTCTGTCTTTCAGTTCATTGATCTGTTCCTCTGTATCTTCTAATCTACTGTTGATTCCTTCCAGTGTAGTTTTTATTTTAGTTATTGTGTTCTTCAGTGCTGTTTGGTTCTTCTTTGTATTTTCCAACTCTTTTAGGAACGTCTCACTGTGTTCATCCATTCTCCTCCTGTGTTTGATGAGCATCTTTATGATCATTACCTTGAACTCTTTATCAGGTAGATTGTTTATCTCCACTTGGTTTAGTTCTTTTTCTGAGGTTATGTCTTGTTTCTTCATTTGGAGCATATTCCTCTGTCACCTCATTTTGCCTGATTCTCCATTTTTATTTCCATGTATTAGGTAGGACATTTTTATTTCCCTATCTTGGAGATGTGGCCTTATGTGGGAGATGTCCTATGGGGCCCAGCAGTACACTCCCCTCTGTTCACCAGAGCTGTGTTATCTGGGCATGTCCCCTATGTGGGCTGCATGGGTCCTTCTGTTTTAGCAGGGCCGACTACTGTGGTTGGCGCCTGGCCTGGTTGGTTGCCATGCTTTGCCTACTGCAGAGGCTGATAGCCATTGATGGGTGGTCTGGATCCTCACACAGCTGGCTGCATGACCTGGGGAGTTCCAGTCCTGGTGCCAGCCAGCTGGTGGGCAGGACTGGGTCCCAGGCCCTCTGGTGGGTGGGGCTGGTTCCCAGGGCAGCTGGGGTGCTCAGGGGGGCCTATGGCTAATTCCAGCCTGCTGGTGGATGGGGCTCTGTCCATGCATGGCTGGCTCCTTGGCCTGGGTAGTCCCAAGATTGGTGTTGACTGGCTGATGGGTTAGCCTGGTTCCTGGTACCAATAAGCTAGAGGGAAGACTCCAAAATGGTGCTTGCCAGCAGCAGTACCCTCGTGGTTGAATGAGCAACCCCACATTGCTGCAGTCAGTGTCTGTGTCCCCAGGTTGAGTCCCAGTTGCCTCCTGACTTTTGGGGAGCTTCTCCAAGATCAGCAAGTGGGTCTGACAAAGGCTCCTTTCAAATTACTATTCATGTCCTGGACTTCAGAGCATATGAGATTTTTTGGTGTGCCCTTTAAGAGTGGAGTCTCTGTTTCCTATAGTCCTTGGGTCTCCCAAAAGTAAGCCCTGCTTCCTTCAAAGCCAAATGTTCTGTGGGCTCAGCTTCCTAGTGCAGGACCCCCAGGGGGCCCAATATGGGGCTCAGACCCCTCACTCCTTGTGGAGAACCTCTGTCATGGTAATAATCCTCCCATTTGTGGGTTGCCTATCCAGGGGTGTGAGTCTTGAGACGTCTATACCATCTCCACCCCTCCTACCCATCTTGTTGTGGTTCCTTCTTTATAATTTCATTTGTAGAAGATCTTTTCTACAACAGCTTGTCTTCAGATCTTTCTCATCAATAGTTGCTCTATAAATAGTTGTAATTTTTGTAAGCCTGTGGGAGGAGGTGAGCTCAGAGTCCTTCTACTCTTACCATCTTGGCCACTCTCAGAGTGAGGCATTTAAACCTCATATATATGCAGTGAGAAGCTTTGGAGGGCTTTGAGCTAGGAATTGACCTAATATGATTTACAGTTTTAAAATACCCATGTAGATGCCTTCAGAAATATAATGTAGGGGTCAGGAGAGAAAATAGAGAAACTAAGTAAGTGGCTTTGCATGTTCCCTTTGATTCAGCAAAACCTATCTCTGATAGTTTATCGTTTGGATGTAATTGCATGTATGAAAACACTGTATGTAAGGTTAGTGCAGTATTTTTTGAGAGAGCAAAAGACTGGAAACAACCCAGTTTTCAAAGGATAGGTTACTGGTTAAATAAATTCTGTTACAGCCATATCATGGAATACTAAGCAACTAAATAAAGAATGAGGAAGCTCTCTCTAAGTATCCGTATGGAAATATCTCCAAATGTACGATGAAGTGAGAGGAGCAGAACAGGGTGCATCATGTGCTAACAAGTAAAAACAAGGGGGGGTATATATTTCTTATATTTAGATAAAGACTCTGTAAGGACACCTCAAAAAAAAAATCTAAAAATTGGTTACCTGTGAAGGGAGGGGTGGAAATGGGCCAGTGAAGTACAGCAGTATACATATTTTGATATGGTTTGCTTTTTGAACATGTGTACTCTCTATTCAAACAAAACACCTAAGGTGAGACGAGTCTTTGAGGAGATGAGAGAAGATGGTATCTGGAGCCCAGTGGAGGGGTTGTCCATTGTCAATGTGCTTGTCACCAGAAGGTCAAGCTAATGGGATGGTTATTGCCTCAGTTCTCCTCATCTGAAAAATGGTGACTACATGGTACATACCTCATGAGATAAAATAAATAACGATGCCTAGAAAGTAGCATGCTCTCAGTAAATATTAGTCATTTTTATTATTTTATTTTTTCTATGTGTTTCAAAGTATTCCATATTAACAATATGTTAAAATATGTATTAATGTCCTGTCATATCATATTCCCTGGTCATTGTGAGTATTGGAAATGCAAAAGTGACTCAGAAACCCTTAGCAATTTGAGACTTTTTCAGCACCAAGGACAGCAAACTTCGTACTAATCAGCACACACCAGATTCCAGTGTAGGACTGCCTAGGGCCCAGTCCCTCTCAGAAATACATAAAGGAGAATGGGGGACAAATGCAGCAAGTCTTAGATTGAGCCCTGCGGGAAATTCCACTTTGCATTTGTAAAGTACAAGCCTGGGCTCTTTCTTTGTGGTATCTCTGCCACTTGCAGATAATTCTGTCACTGTATGAGGCATTGCTCCCTATCTCCCGGGAACCCAGCATGTTTGTACGGGCTTAGAGAAAAGCAAGGGAGAGTTGGGGAAATCAGGATCCATGTTTCAGAGGCAGTCTTACAGGACACCTGCAATGCCAGGAGAATGGCAGATTACATTCGGATGTGACGTGGACCTGAGTTCTGAATATGTTGACTTTATCTTTTAATAATGCATTTCATTAGGAACAGAGACTATTGATGTACCTGGCAAATAAAATGCATTCTTCACAAGCAGCCTCACTCTTCAGTAGTTTCTTTAGCAGAGGGAGAATAAGCAATGCTTGATGGCTGTTCCTCTTATTAAAAGTTGCCCGTCTGTGCCTCTGGGGAAGGGGATCAGAAATGGGGAGTGAGGAAGGGAAGAGAAACTAATCTCACCAGGCTCCTGTTTTGAGCCAGACACTTCACATAGCTTAGCTCATGTAATCCTCTTCACTACCTTTAAGGTAGCGTCAGCCCTATTTGTACAAGGGAGAAAGCTCTGAGAAATTTTGTAACTTACCCATAGTCATACAGCTAATGAGTAATAGCCCACTGATATTTGAGCTCACGATTTTCTTCCTGTGTTTAGCACCCGTTCCTCTGCTCCAGTGTTTTTCAACTTTGGCACTACTGATGTTTTGTTTTGGGTGATTGTGAGTGTGTTTGTGTGTTGGGGAGAAGAGGCTGAGCTGTGCATTGTAGGATATATTGCATCATCTCAGGTGCAGTAGCACACCTGCCCCCAGTTGTAATAAGCAAACATATCTCCAGACATTGTTAAATGTCCCCTGGGGGGCAAAATCTCCCCAGGCTGAGAACCACTGGTCTACATCATGCTGCCTGAAGAACGCTTCTGTAGCTCACAGCTCAGCAACAGTTTTCTAGATTGTGATCATAGATCATATTTGTGTGTGCTACCTACATTCATTCTTTCATTCATTCAGTCCTTAAACTGTCCATCAATAGTTAACTGAGTGTCTACTTTAAGCCAGGCACTCTGCTAGGTACTGAGATAAGAAGATAAATGTTAAACAGTCCCTGGCCTTGCACCATGCAGTCTGATAGAGAGACAGATAAACACAGCATCAGTGTGGTGAGCACAATGCCAGTGGCAGCTCAGAGATATTTATCCTAGCCTGGGGAGTGGGTCTTTGAGTAAGAAGAAAATACTAGGTATTCAGGGTCCGTAGGTTAACATAAAAGATAACCTTATTTTAGGGGCTTTTGCTTAGGGATTATTCTGAGTTTCTATTGAATGAATCCTTAATGATCCCGCGGACAGGATTTGTTTTTAAAAATATTTTATTGTGATATACACAGTGCAAAGTGCATATTTCCTGGGTGTAAAGCTTGATGAATTTTTACATATGTTCACATCCATGCATGCATAACTCAAGATCAAGATACAGAACATTTCTGTCACCCAGAAGTTTCCCTTATGCCGTTTAATGAGTCGAAATCCCTGCAATGATAAACCACTATACAACTTGTCACCGTAGATTAGTTTTACCTGTTCTTGAACTTCATATAAATGGAATCATTAGAATGTGTGTTTTCTTTGTTGTCTGTCTTATTTATCTCACCTTTACATTTGTGAGATTTTTTCATACTGTTACACATAGTAGTATTTCATTCTTTTTTATTGCCATATAAAGTTCTATTAAGTGAATATTGCTGGAAAACATCCATTTTCCTATTGATGAATATTTAGGCTGTTTGCGATTTTGCTTCTTATTAATAAAGCTGTCATAAACATTTTCACTGAAGTCTTTTGATGGACATAATCACTTCTTTCTCTTGAGCATACACCTAGGAATGGAATTACTGAGTCATAGGGTAGGTAAACGTTTAGTTTTAAGAGATGCTGCCTGGCTTTTTTCCAGACAGCCCATACCAATTTATACCCCCACCAGCAACTTTTGAGAGTTCTCGTTGCTGTCAGGTTTCTTAAGGCATCAAAGGTTAACATAATGTATAAGTAAGGCAGGTATTTTAACCCTAAGGCTGCAGGCAGCAGGGGATGGTTGGGAAGAAAGGTGACATCACTTTTGTCCACTGGCCTAGCCTGTCACAATCTCCCTACCTGGCTCTGAAAGAGAGACTTGTGGGTCAGGCCCACTGGTCAAGAACTGGATGAAGCTGCCTCCCCGACCATGAAATGCTGGGGAATCATAGCTGGCACTGTAGAGTTTAAGCAAGAAATCAAGGTGAGAACATGGGCCAGCCCAATTTCTTGTCTGCCTAGAAGAGACACAGATCTGAGGTTGGTTGTATGTTGCAGCAAAGACACAAAATTCTTTGAGGCACCACAGTGTATGAAAAGAGCTCCAGGGGCCCTGTCTCAGCTCTGCTCTGGGACCAAGGAGAACCAGCCTAAACTTTCTGAGATCATTTCCTCACTCACTGTACCTGCCTTGCCCATCTCCAAGTATTGTTGAGAGATCAAATGATAATATGTACACAAGGAATAGTGTGTACATGAATAGATGGTTGTTTTTCCCAAGTTGTACAGTGGCCATCCCTGCTGTTGGTTGCAGGGGACCGGATTCAAGGAAAAGCTGTGTATAATGATGGAAAGGCTATGGGACTAATTGTAGCACCTTTGATCACTTACCCCTGGAGGGTCTGGGTTACTCCACCTTTCTGGTCCCCAGCGTCCCCATCTGTGAAAGAATAACTTGGACCAAATGATCTCTGATGACATTGCTTAGACCCCGTTAGAGATAACCATGTTAGCTAACTTTTACTGAGTGCCAGGAACTGTGCGAAGCACTTTACATGCATCATCTTGTCCATTTCTCACAACCAATCTTATGAAGAAGACACCATTAATATTCCCGTTTGTCTGATAAGGAAACTGAGGCAAAGAAAACTTAAATAAAACTTACCTGAAGTCCCATAGTGAAGGCAGTATCTCAGCCCAGGCAGAGTGATTCCTGAGGCAAGTTATTAAGGCTGTGATATGACACACAGCCTTAATGGGTGGCTCCATCTTATGGGAAGGAAGGGAATTTAGTGAAACATCTCAAGAATCGCACAAACCTCCTTGCCATTTACTAGCTGTGTGGTCTCAAGCAAGTGCCTTAAACTCGCTGGGTCTCAGTTTCTTCAACATTAAAAATGGGGATAGGGCTTCCCTGGTGGCGCAGTGGTCGAGAGTCCGCCTGCTGATGCAGGGGACACGGGTTCGTGCCCTGTTCCGGGAAGATCCCACATGCCGCGGCGCGGCTGGGCCCGTGAGCCATGGCCGCTGGGCCTGCGCGTCCGGAGCCTGTGCTCCGCAACGGGAGAGGCCACAGCAGGGAGAGGCCTGCCTACCTTAAAAAAAAAAAAAAAAGAAAAAAAAAAGGAAA
>NC_041227.1:59440392-59449917 GCF_002837175.3 Physeter macrocephalus
GCAGCGGTGAGAGGCCCGCGTACTGCAAAAAAAAAAAAAAAAAAAAAAATGGGGATAATATTTTCTATCTCACAGTAATAATATATAGGAATAACATGGTGCCCAAGACAACACTCAATAACTGTTAGTTCCCCTTTGTCTATCACTAAGTAAGTCAAGGTAGAAATGAAGAATGGTAATTGATAATGACCTTACCTCCTATGTCCTTGCCACAAGAGAATGTTCTTGGAATAACGCCAAGCTAAAAGTGCAGTGTGATACGACAGAGTAGGAAGAAAACATGTGTCAAACTGGATTTTATTTTTCATTAATTTCCCTACCCTTTCCACCCTATCATAAAAGTGATAACTGCTTATTTTAGGAAATTGTAAATTATAGGAAAAATGAAGAAAAACAAGTATCCCTAATCTTGTCATCCAGACACAACTGCTGTCGATATTTTGTTGTATTTCCTTCCAATCTTCTTTTTTTTTAGCCTGTGCTCCGCAACGGGAGAGGCCACAACAGTGAGAGGCCTGCCTACCTTAAAAAAAAAAAAAAAAAAGAAAAAAAAAAGAAAGAAAGCTATTAGGGCTTTCCTGGTGGTGCAGTGGTTGGGAGTCGCCTGCCGATTCAGGTAGAAATGAAGAATGGTAATTGATAATGACCTTACCTCCTATGTCCTTGCCGCAAGAGAATGTTCTTGGAATAACGCCAAGCTAAAAGTGCAGTGTGATACGACAGAGTAGGAAGAAAACATGTGTCAAACTGGATTTTATTTTTCATTAATTTCCCTACCCTTTCCACCCTATCATAAAAGTGATAACTGCTTATTTTAGGAAATTGTAAATTATAGGAAAAATGAAGAAAAACAAGTATCCCTAATCTTGTCATCCAGACACAACTGCTGTCGAGATTTTGTTGTATTTCCTTCCAATCTTCTTTTTTTTTAGTAGATGAAATCATATTGGGTGTAAAGTTTTGTCGTTTGCTTTTCTAAGTAATATAACATACGCATTTTCCTGTGATAATGACAGTCTCTTTTTATCATCATTAAATGTATCATTTCATCTATTATGATTTACTTACTCCCATACTGTTTCTAAATTTTCCACAATTATCAAAATGCTAAGATGACCACAATTTCACATACAGAATTTATCCAAATTTCTAGTCATTTCCCTAAGGCTTTTGTGTGTGTGTGTGTGTGTGTGTGTGTGTTAAAGTTTTGTCGTTTGCTTTTCTAACTAAGTAATATAACATACGCATTTTCCTGTGATAATGACAGTCTCTTTTTATCATCATTAAATGTATCATTTCATCTATTATGATTTACTTACTCCCATACTGTTTCTAAATTTTCCACAATTATCAAAATGCTAAGATGACCACAATTTCACATACAGAATTTATCCAAATTTCTAGTCATTTCCCTAAGGCTTTTGTGTGTGTGTGTGTGTGTGTGTGTGTGTGTGTTACGCGGGCCTCTCACTGTTGCGGCCTCTCCCGTTGCAGAGCACAGGCTCCGGACGTGCAGGCTCAGCGGCCATGGCTCACGGGCCTAGCCGCTCCGGGGCATGTGGGATGTTCCCGGACCAGGGCACGAACCCGTGTCCCCTTTATCGGCAGGCAGATTCTCAACCACTGCGCCACCAGGGAAGCCCCCTAAGGCATTTTTAAAGGATCATGCTATACATTGCCAAATAGCTTTTCAGAAATATTTAACCAAATTATACTCCCACCAAGGTAATGGTTTTTTTGTTTTTTTTTACTATGCCCATGCTAACAGTGAGAATTGTAGGTTTAGAATCCTCGTTAATATGATTGTTAAAAAATATTACCTCATTATTTAAATTTACAATTCTTTGACCCAAAATGTGGTTGAATATTTATTCATATTGTTTCATTTTAAAATTTTTATTTATGTCTGTATGTCCAATTTTTATTTTTATTGTGACATAAATCAAGTGTGTGTATATATAATTTAAATCATCATCATAATAATACAATAAACACTAATTTATCCACTACCCAGCTTATGAAATAGAACATTTTTATACCTTAGAAGTCTCCTGGGTGTCCCTCCTAAGTGTATTTTCCTCCTGCCTTCCTTCCAAATGTTCATAATTCTGACATCTGTGGTAATTATTTCCTTGATATTCCTTATGGTTTTACTACCTATTCATGCATTCCTAAAACAAAGTTTATCTGTTTTTGAACTTTATAAAAATGGAATAAATGATATAAATATTATCCTGTGGCTTATTTCACCCCTAACTGATATTCAACTACACTGATGTGTACACCCAAATCCATTCCTTTTCCTTACTGAATAGTATTCCACCATATGCACATGTTTCTATAGTGGAATTGGTGAGTCACTGGTTATGTACAAGCTTCACCTTTACTTTGTAATAAGTTAGGTTTTAAGCTCATTTTCATGTATGTTTTAATTATACAGTCCGAATTATTTGGTTCCTAATTTTATGTAGCATCTCTCTGACAATTATTTTTATTCCAGTATATAATTGTTTTCTTTTGTGATCCTTTCATTGGCTCAATATCTAGAAAGTTCTCTGTCACACTTAAATGGAATTTTTTCTCATTGCGTTCTTCTGTTTTGTTGTTCTTTTCCATCTTTGAGTATTTTGGTACTTGGTGTATGTTTAATTTTTTACACCACTTGGGATTTATTTTGCTGTACAACATGAAGTGGAAATGTTTGTTTTCGCTCAGTTGGTAACCAACTCCTTTCCAAAGCATTATCAAATAACTGTGCCATGTACTGTCTGAGGACTCTCAGCCCCATATGTGTCTCTATTGTACCTCAGCCAGAAGCCTGAAAACTACATTTCCCAGAGTTCCTTGATGGCTGGTGTTAGTGTCTGCAAATAGGAGACAGTCAGGTGGAATTAACAGGTGGGAAAAATGGAAGAGCTATTTTTCTGGTTGTGGCAACACTGTCAGCAGGAATGCAGACTCCTAGGCTCTTGATAATACCACCTTCCCGGTTTTAATTCTCCAGCTCTAGAAGAGGTAGTATTCATCTCTGGGCAGAATGACCTACTCTCCTTTGTCCTTCTGCGTTTTCTATACATTTGTAATCAATTCCCTGTATTAAGTCCCTCTCTGCTTGAAATACCTAGAGTGCTTTCTGTTTTCCTGTGTGTACACTGATTGATAAATCTTCCTCTCTCCACTGATTTGCAATGCCAAGTTTGTGTGTGTGTGTGTGTGTGTCTGTGTGTGTGTAAAGAAGGAGAGCGAGAACAGGAGGGAATGTGTTATTTGTTTTCGAGCTATGTGTTTTGATTCATTGATCCTTGTGCCAGTTTGTGCACATGCATATTTATCATTATAATTATCCTAGCTTTAGCATGCATTTCAGTATCTGACAATGCACATCTTCCCTCATTCTTCTTTTCTCCCATGGTCTGTCTTCACTATTCTCATCTACTTATCAATCTGGGCTTTTAAGAAAAAAAAAAATCTTTAGAAGGACAATTGGTTGTGCTCTGCCTACTCTAATCTTCCCCCTGCATCTTGGTGAAGCTGAGTATTGCTTAAAGGGAGCTAACATTGCTTCACTGTGGAGAATCACAGAAACAGTCACACATGCACCCTCACACATGCCCTCTCCTTCCCATGGGCATAGTGGGCAGCTGTGTCTGGGTGCACAGGTGATCAATTATCGTTCATTCAGAGTGGTTCTTCCCCGCCACCTTGGGGTAACCCTACTTGGAGAAGAGGCTGCAGAACTGTCATCTCTAACAATGAAAGGGGATCTGATTTTCTCTGAGTCAGCCTGACTAACAATGTCCAAGGTCAGAAGAGAGATTTCTTGCAAGACCTTGCAATTTCTCAGTAGTCCTATTTTGGCTCATTGGATGAAATGGCTGTGGGAAAATGATCTGATCATTATTTTAAACACCAGGGCAATCATAGCAGGAGATGCCTCTGAAACACACTATCTCTGCTTTGGTAACTACGGGAAAGAAGAGAATTGGAGAAGGTGCCTCATAATGCCTCTTTCTTTATTATTATTTTTTTTTTCTGTAAGAGGAGACTCTCATAATATTCTGATATTCTGAAACAGCCCTGAGATCTCCCCACCGGGCCCTTCTCATGCTCTTCTGTTAAGCCTGGTTTGGTTAGAGACAAAGGCTGCCCCCTGTTTTGGTCCCAGCCCCGGGGAAGCCTCTGGCACTCTTCCCACACAGTTGGTTCTGTATGTAGGATAGCTTTGGAACATGAAAGCACTCTCCAAAAGCCTCAGGGTTTGGTGCCCCAGAGAGTCAGGCACGTCGAGTGAGGGGCAGTGAGACTGTTTTCGAGGGAACGTGAGAACTGTGCCAAGGCTTGCTTGGCAGGGAAAG
The DNA here is from genome assembly GCF_002837175.3 of Physeter macrocephalus. Lineage (NCBI taxonomy): Eukaryota > Metazoa > Chordata > Mammalia > Artiodactyla > Physeteridae > Physeter > Physeter macrocephalus. The sequence goes on from NC_041227.1 coordinate 59,444,748, forward strand.
CTGGTGAAGGGCGGTGTGACTTCGCACACACCTGGAACAGAGTAGGAATCCACCCTCTACCCCACGAGCTTCCGAGTCAGACTGCCTGGGTCTGAATTCTTGTTGCTTTGCCTCCGGTTAGCTGGATACTTCCTTGTGCCTCAGTTTCCTCCTCTTTACAGTGTTAAAAATAACAATGACTGTGTCAAAGCCTAGATAGGATTAAATGAGGCAATCCATATAAGGGCTTAGAGTAGTGCCTGGTTATAATAAACAATACATATTAGCTTCACCTCTCCGTCCCCACTCCCCAACCCCCTCCCCTCCAACCTTAACTCATAGAGGGTTAATTGTCTAGGCTTAGGAGCCAGACTGCCCAGTTTGTATCCTGATTCTGCTAATTCCTAGCTGTGTGACTCTCAGTGAGTTGCCTAGCCTCTCTGAGCCTTACTTTGTTCACCCAGAAGTAGATTTAATAATAGTATCTCCTTATGGCATTGCTGTGAGGATTGAATTAATTAATTCACAGTAAACACTTAGACCAGTGGTTCTCAACTGGGGTCATGCTTGCCTCCCAGGGGGCATTTGGTAATGTCTGCAGGCATGCTGGTTGTCACAGCTGGGGTGTGTGCTATTGGCCTTATGAGTAGAGGCCAGGGATGCTGCTAAACATTCTACAATGCACAGATAGCTTCCCACCCCCAACAAGGAATTATCCTGCCCCAAATATCAAGAGTGTCAAGGCTGAGAAAACCCTGGTAGACCTTATAGATGGATTCGTGGTTAGGAGCTAGGACTCGGTCAATCTTGGCTGTTATCATTTCAGCAACAGTTTTGTGTACTTACACTGTGCTGGGAACTGCACTATATTCTGGGAATAAAAAGGTGAATCACATGCAGGCCCTGCCCTCAAGTGGCTCAGTCTAGAGGGGAAGACAGTATGAGGCTTTGGGATTGGAGAGTGGAACAGGGGGCTTGGGCCCTGGAAGCCATGCAAAGCAGCTGGTCAAAGGAGGCCCCCTTTTTATTTCATTGCTCCTCTAATTGTAGAACTAGACACATTTCTGGTGGGACTCCACGTAAGCAGGTAATTGTGATGCAGGCAGAAGTGCTGGATTCTGTGGACCCACATGGCAAGGCCCCTGGTCTAGTTGGAGGAGGTGAGGACTGGTTTCTAAAAGGAGGTGATGCTTGTTGCTGTCTCATGAAAACGAGTAGGATTTAGGAAGGCAAACATGAGGAAGTGAAGGGCAGAGGAAACCTCCCTTGTAAAGGGACAGAGGTATCATTTATTCAGTAAGTGTCTGTTGAGCATCTAATGTGGGCCAGACACAGTTCTAGGCTCTGGGAATACAGCAGTGAACCAAAGACAAAAGTCTGTGCCCTCATGGAGCTTCTTTCCATGTAGTGGTGGGGGCTGGACACAGACAACAAACAAACAAACACATAGGTAATGTGTCAGGTGGCAACAAGTCCTGTAAGCAGGGAAGAGGGATAGAGACTGCTCGGGGGAGGGGGGTTGCAATATTAAATATGTGAATAAGAAAGGCCTCAGTGAGGATGTGACCTTCTTCAAGCAACGACCTGAAGAAAGTGAAGGAGGGAGCCACATGTATATCTGTGTTCCAAGTACTGGTAGTGGCTTGTGCAAAGGCCCTGTGGCAGGTGCCTTCCTGGAGTGTTTGAGGACCAGCAGGAAGATCAGTGGAGTGAGGGGAAGAATTGGACTAAAGTGGAAGCAGTTGCCAGGCCAAGGAAAGTCTTGGATGCCACAGTAAGGAGAATGGATTTTCTTCTGAAGGTTATTTTATCAGCCACTGAGGAAATACGCAGACATCTTCTATAAGACATTGACCCTGCCTGAAGCACATTATTTGCCTGCAAGATGTTTTCAACACAGAAGGACCCTTTTTGTATATCCTTCTAGTAAAGTTTCGTGGTGGCAACTGAGCCCCTAGTTTCAGTCCCAGTTATGCGGCTTCGGGCATGTCACTCTGACTCTTTGAGTCTCATATTCCTTACTCGAGGAATGAGGGACATTCAGTGATCACTAACTTCCGTTCCAGCTGCGGGACTATGAATGCCTCAAAATTCTTCACGGAAGCTTGTAGACAATTGCTGAACCTGTGGAGCACTAACTGTACACCAAACATTCTACAGGTAGTGGCTGAGGAAACGTTCAACAAGACCCTGGGGTAGAAGCAGTGTTATCTCCACTTTAGTGATGAGGAAATAGAGGCACAAAGGTGCTGAGCAAGGTGGCTAAAGTTGCACAGCTTAATTGTGACAGTCAGACCCAGCTCTATCTGTTTGCAAAGCCCATACCCTGTGGGCTCCATGAACCAGAATATCAAAGACGGCATCAGAGTGAGGCTCCCACAATATGTAGCACACCCGGGAAGGACAATCCCAGCATTCTGCTTCTCCTGTCTCTGCTCTCACACCTGCTCTGCTGATGTACCTGAGGGGCTCGGAAGACCTGGCCAGGGTCGCGGGGTCCTTTCAGCAAAGTCACAGCCAGGGTGTTAAGTCATTGAATAAGGGCTGAAATTTTATCCAGAACATGCCCACAAGACAGTTTTGAGCAGTGGGTCAGAGGCTTATTTGGGGGCTGCACGGGGCATCCCGAGCCCTGTCGTGGTTGAAGAGGAGCCAGACTTCAGCCCCAGCTGCCAGGAGACTCAGACCACAAGATGGAAAGCATGGCTGACACGTCCACCCTACCGCACAGCGTTGCCTAGCAACGGCAAGTGACAAGGTGCCAACTCGGTGATACAATCAGAGTCAGCCAATTAAAACTTTTATTTATTTATTTATTTATTGCATTTTCCTTTTTTTATTGTTTCCATAATTTCCTTTTGTCCCGACTGCCCTTAAACATGGATGAGGAATCCTGCCAGAGGAGAGTGGGACGGGTGGGTCTGACACAGCCCTTCTCTCTCCTACATAGTCAGAAAATATGCTCATCACGTGAGCCATGGAGTGGAGGCCAACTTTATTAAGCAGTAGGTTTGTGCACCTGTCTTAGGTACTTAGCTGTGCTGTGAAATTTAAAATTTGCCTGGATTAAGGGCAAAATCTGATTTTTATTGCTCCATGTCAGTGCTTCCCTACTGCCAATTCCAATGCCTAGGGAAATGCCTGCCACATAGTAGGTGCTCAATAAACCATTGACTGAGTGAGTGAATGAATGAATGAAACACACCCTAGGGAAAATTGTGAAGCTGACAGTCATGTAGGTGAATCTAAAGTCACTGAATTATCAGAGGATAAATAAAACTGTAGTTATCATTCACTCGCTTTTTTTTTTTTCCATTTTGTCTATCCTGTCTTCTCAGCTTTCTGGACAGATTTTAAGTAGCTACAGAGTCCAACTTTAGACATGAAGGATGGGCAAGAGTCAGAAAGGATGACTGTTTCCTACACCATATTTCTTCTCCCCACTCCTCTGAGTGCTGTACTCCTCCTGTTCCCTGACACAATTTTGCCCTGACATTACAGCCTCTCTGGGGGTTTTCTATCTCCCCTGCCTGTCCCTCCTCACATCACGCAGACAACATCCTCCTAAGGATCCCACGTTTGCATAATTTTGTCACATAGGCCATTTATTTTCTTTCCGAAGTGTCACCTCAGTGGAGAATGTGGGTTAAGGAGATATGGAGATTTGGGCTCTGCTCACAGGTATATTTATTTTTTTATTTTTTTAATTTTTTTGCGGTACGCGGGCCTCTCACTGTTGTGGCCTCTCCCGTTGCGGAGCACAGGCTCCGGATGCGCAGGCTCAGCGGCCATGGCTCACGGGCCCAGCCGCTCCGCGGCATGTGGGATCCTCCCGGACCGGGGCACGAACCCGTGTCCCCTGCATCGGCAGGCGGACTCTCAACCACTGCACCACCAGGGAAGCCCGTATATTTATTTTTGCATGATAAAGTGGAACATACATTAGTCTAGGATTCAAAAGAGTGTGGCCCATGTGAGTCTCCTTCACTAACCCCCTGTGTAACCTTTGGGCAGTTCTGAACATCTGGGTCCTTCAGGTGCTGTCGTAAGATGTTAGGTGGAGGGGTGTGTCCTGGCAACTTTAGCTATCTATGGCTTTAGAACAGTGTTTCACAAATCCCCCTTCCCCTTCCCCTTTGTCCTCTTCTTGCTTCCACACCAGTCAAGTTTTTTAGACACCTTTTTCTTAATTATTCCCCCAGGAAATTTTAACACCATTGATATACTGTATATCTGTTTACATACTGTATGTATATCCGTTCTTTATACATAAAAAGCATTAAGATCATTTTGCACCTTCCCCCAAAGAACCAATTTTCACCCCCTTGGAGATGATATAGTCTTTTTTGAGATAGCATGTTGTGGAGTATAGGCCTCAGTCATTTCCTTTGACTTCTGGAGTCCAGTAAAATAAAAAGCTAGTTGGTGCTTTTAAAAGACAACATTCATTGCGGGAAAAAAAATAACCCAAAAAGCAAAAAAATAAACGAACTCCTTTTTGGAATCAGGTAATTGTAGCCTTTCTGTGGCACAACTTTCAGAGCTCAGCATCTTACCTCTCCTGGCCAGCATCACCTTCTTCACTCTGGAGTCAGCTTCATCTATGCATTTATATTGAGTGTGGTGACCAGGGGAGTGTGATGGTTAATATTATGTGTCAACTTGACTGAGCTATGGGATGCTCAGATATTTGGCTAACCATTATTCTAGGTGTGTCTGTAAGCATGTTTCTGGGTGGGATTAACATTTGAAACTGTAGACTGAAGAGGGCAGATTGTCCTCCCTAATGTGGGTGGACTTCATCCAATCTGTTGAGGCTTGAAGAGAACAAAAAAAAAAGGAGTAAGGGAGAAATAAGGAAGTCAGGGAGGAGCAAGGATTGGGACCTTGTCCTAAGAAAGTGGGAATCCACTGACTGTTTAATCCAAGAATGAAATTCTCAGATTTGAAAACTCTACCTCTTTGTACTAGCATCATTCTTGACTGAACTAGGCTTCTGCCTTCCCTTGTCTGGAGTGAGTAGACAGACCCCTTGAATTCTCTCATTTCTCAGAAGCCAGCTGAATCCTTGCAAACTGGGATTCATGTGTGTATTTCTGAATTTGGGTGGTTTACTCTCAGATCTCCATCTAATCCACCTCCTTCATTCAACAAATATTTTTTGACCACCTACTATATATATATATATATA
>NC_041227.1:59450173-59462052 GCF_002837175.3 Physeter macrocephalus
TGTATATTATATATAATATATATATATTAAATATATATTATATATATATATATATATTAGGCACTGCTCCCTATACATCTAGTCTTAATTTCATGTACTAGGAACAACTGAAGATAGCAGAAGCTAATTTCCAAGGATAAAGTTCCAAAAAAAATGCGATTCAGCACAGAAAAAATAATGCATGCTGTCACTTCTTAGTGGTGAGGGTGATCATCTGAAACAGATATTAAAAGGGCATAAGACATCTGGATATCAGAATTGCTGAAACTGAGTGAGGAGCATGCTGACTCACTGGGGCTGAGTAAAAATCCTTCTCCAGAGGGAGAAGATAAAGGACAGTGACCGGTGTAAAGAGGCATCACATCATAGTTCAAGAACTGGGATGCCTTGATGAGACTGGATGGGCACTAGCCAATCCAGGAGGTTCTGATATAGAAATCACCTAAATGGCTTTTGGAACTTCATCAGGTAATAAAGGATGGGGGAAGGAAGAAGGGAACATTAGGGTAATTTGGGAAGAGGAAATGAAAGGATGCAACACCTGTTATCTCCTAGACTAAGTACTTAAGAAAGACCACATCAAAAGATATGGTGCAGTTGAAGTTCAAGCAAGAGTAAAGATGAAAGGTTACTGGGGACAATCGTTCAGTGAAAGGGACCCTCCTTGAAAAACAGGAGCTGAATTGAAGGAAAAACATCCATATCCATGCCAACCTAGGGCCACCAAGAGAAGGGGGAGGCGGTAAATACAGCCTCTTTCCTTAGGACCTTTGGAGCATATCCAGAGCACATGTTACTCAAGAGTCCAGTCTCAGAATTAGATTCAAGCGTGGGCCCCCCTTCTTCTGTTTCTAGTTTCTCCATATTTCATGATGTATTTTTGGGAAAAAAAATACTTTTAATGATGCCAACTTGCCTCCTTTCAGCATATTAAAAAAGGGAAGGAATGGCTGAGGCTGTCATTATGATGGGAATAATTTTGTCGCTGTGCAATTTGGCTCTTGCTCTAAAGTGAAGCGCACATTTTCCTCCAGTGTATTTTAAGCCAGAGACTTCTAAGTAAATGGGAGGTGGCTGATTTTATTTCTGTATGCAGCCAGACTTCACTGGCACGAGCTCTGATTTGGCCCAATCAATTTTGTATTCATGCTGAGAAGTGAGTTGATCAAGTTCAAGGAACATCTGTATGCATTTATCTGGATTGGGTACAAACATGGATGCTGCTCCTCTGAAAGGTTCCAAGCCCTCCAGTGACTGCTGCAAGACTCCCAGACAATGGCCTTTATAACTCCTGCAATTCCATTCCATCCCTAAATAACTGCAATGGCTCTTTAACACGCCACATTCTTTGTAATTTATAGAGTTGTTTTTAGAAGTCTAACTCTGGCAAGTTTGAGAGTTTGTTAAGTAAATCTTCATTAGGTAGTTAAATGGTCTCCAAAAAGTCACTCAACTAAGTTTGCCAGTGTTGGGACGTCAATATATTAACACGATATTTCCATAGCTGCCTCTGTCTTGGTCTTCCCCTTCTTTTCATTTCCCCTCTCCTAGCTATTATAAATTTTGTGTGCCAGCAGCCCTATGGCTTGAAGAGGGTTGTAAACATCTTCTTGTTCAATTACATCAGGATTCTTTTTCCTTTATGTCATCAATTAGATTTATGAGGAAAAAAAGTTCACTCTCTCAACCTAAAGACAGTCCAGCTCAAAGTAAATAAAAACAGAATGCAATCAACTATGGTTGTAAAGTGTAAACAAAGCAGTGGAATCTGAAAGACCTGGTTCCAAATCCCAAAGACATCCCAACTGACTGGCTGATCAGCTTTGGGGGAGGTTATCCTTACTCATTAAACTATAGTTTCCTACTCCCCAAAATGGGTGGATGATTGCAATTTCATAGAACCTTTGGGAGAATTAAATGAAATGAAGGCTATGAAGTGGGCTACTCGAAAATGATCAGTCCTCTTCTCTTTTCCTTCTCTCTTTGTGTAGGGGGCAAAATGATTGAGTACAGGGCCTATGGTGTATATATCATTGTTTTCCCAATACCTGGAATATAGTAGGTGGTTACAGAATATTTAATGGAAGGATGAGTGAATAAGCCAATTAAAGAGGGGTATGGGGTTGCATTCTTACTTTTGGTTTGGGTAATGTAGGTCTCAGGATGATGGTAATCTCAGTGGATTGAGGCCTTACTACTCCAGTGTGATCCCTGGCACAGAAGCTTGGGCATCACCCATGGAGAGATGGCTACAGATGAAGAATCTCAGGTCCACCATAGTCCTACTGGGAATCTGCCTTTTTAAAAAATTATTTTTATTTTTTAATGTATTTTTATTTTTCACTCTTTAAAAAATTCCAGTATAATTGACGTATAACATTAAATTTGTTTCAGATGTACAACCTAATGATTCTCTATTTATATATATTGCAGAATGATCACCACCCTAAGTCTAGTTAACATCCATCACCAAACATAGGTACATTTTTTTTTCTTGTGATGCCTTCTAACAAGATCTCAGGTGATATGTGTGCATGTTAAAGTTTCAGTGATGCTGGCTTAGAGCCCTTGATAATGAAGTCAAGAGTGTGAGTCTGTTTCCCGTGTCAGCTCTGCTGACAACAGACCAACTTAAACTTGCATTTGGTCTTGAAGGAATCCCAGTGTGGGATGAATCAGTGCAAACAAATCCTTCCCACCAAGGGGTGGGGGAAACAACCCTGTTCATGACAGGTCAATAGTGTCATATTTCCCCCTTCATCTAGTGTATGATAATATCCTCCTAGGTGATATATCCAAATCCAGATCCAATAAAAAGCATGCCAGCAACAGAACTAACAGCCACTTTCTATATGGTCCTTGCAGCAACCCATTTGGCAGCTGAAGCTCTGGGAGGTCCAGTCAGTTGCCTAAGATCACACAGGTAGAAACTGAGAGCTGAGAGTCAAGCTCAGAGCTGTCTGATTCTAAAGGCCTCTCTCTTAACAGATCTGCTACCCTCCCTCCCAGCCAGCCCTCCATGCTAATGCCAGGCACCTTCTTAAAGTACAGCTGGGGAGACATCTGCCAAGCAGCCCGTTGCTTTTATTCATTGTGTATCAGCATTGCAGAAAGCAGACACCCTATCACAGAAATGCCTTGGCTGGAATACAGGAGCCGCCTTCGTCTTGCTGGTCTACCCTATTTGCTTTGCCTGCTCCCGTCCTCCCTGGTGCACTCCATGCCTGGCACTCCCCCATCAGCCCGGCTGTCTCATGCCTCTGTGCATTTGCCCAAGCCAGTGCGTCCACCTAGGGGGGTCTTCCGTCTGTTCACCCACCTGGCTTACAAATGCATGAGGCATTTCAGGGTCTCTTTCCCAGTGATGCTCTCCCTGTTGTCCCCAAATAGAACTCAATTCTTTCTCCCTGAATCTCTCCATCAAAAGAGGTTTCACGCTATGAAAACGACTGTTTTGTTTCTAAATTCCTTTTCTCTGCTGACCTGTGAGCTCGAGGAGCAAGACCCGGTGAGATGCAGTGCAGTAAAGAGTGCATTGTTGGAGCCAGACCGGCCAGGGTTCAAATCCCAAAGGCTGCAAGAAAATTAAACCTCTTTGTGCCTCAGCTTCCCCTTCTGCAAAATGGAGTTGATAAGAGTATCTACCTCTTGCGGCTTTGTGAGCATTAAATGAGTTAATACAAGCAAAGTGCTTTGAACAGTGCCTGGCACATAGTAGTTTCTATATGAGTGTTTGTTACAGAAGAACTTGTTTTTATCTTCACATCCCAGTCACCTACACAGTGAGCATTTCAAAAAGTGATTTTCAAATGAACGAATGAATGAGTGAATGCCTTGGGGGCTGCCTTTATTGGATCTCTCCGTGGCCAGGAAAATCCTACAGAACTTTTAAAACTTTAAGAATGGAAAAGTATTTGCAAAAAACATCTCCGGCTCCTCAATATTTCTAATCTCTTCCCACAAATCTTTTCCTGATACAAGAACCTGCCTTTTCATCCCTTCATTTTCTCTCCCTGGTTGTTGATTAATGATGGTATCAGTACATTCTTAACCATAATCCCTCATATTTTCCTAAGCCTGTGTGACAACATGCAATTTGTGGAGATTCTTCCTTATTCGCGTCAGACGCAGCCTAAGCGCTTACACCCAGGGTGAGTCGAGTCAAGCCCTGAGCAGAACTGCGACTCCAGGGGCTCCTGAATTAACAGGCCGGGCTCTGCTGGCGGCCGTGCTGGTATCTTGCTCTACCGAACAGCTGGCCTTTCTTTCTGTCCAGGCTGCTTCTCTTTTCATTTTGAAGGGAAGACAACCTGTCAAAGCCAACCTGAGAGCCTGGCTGTTTGCAAGGATTTGAAAGGGCAGAGTTTTTATTTTTCTTTGCTTCCTTGCAATTCTTGGAAGAAACACAGAACTATCTTAGTGTTTGGAAAGAGGCAATGTAGAATGTTGGTTAAGTAGTTTGGAGGCAGATGCACCTCAGTTTGAAACCAGATCCACTACTTATTAGCTATGCAATGTTGGGTAAGTGCCAGAACCTCTGTGAGCCTTGAATTTTCCCCTTACATTGTAGAATGGTTCTAATTTTAAAAAAACTTCATAAACTAATTCATGCAAAGTACTTAGCACTATGCCTTACCCATAGTCAAAACTCAGTTCTATTATTTTGCAAGCCTGTGTGTGTGTGTATGTGTGTGTGTGTGTGTGTGTGTAATCACATGTCTTATTTGATATCATGTCTTTCAATCAATTCTGTTTCTCTCTAACTTAAATACATTTTGCATAATAAGTAAACAGTATATGTTTGAACAGATGGATGGATAGATGAATAAACTCATGAAAGAAATTGTTTTATGTGGCACAAATATACTATGTATCAGTCAGGATGAGCTAAGTTACACTGTAGTAACAAACATCTCCACATCTCCATAGCTTGAACAGAAATCTATCATGGCTCAGCCAGGGGTCCTCCTCCTGTCTCTAGGACCCAGATAGAAGGAGCTGCCACTCAGGAGTGTTGCCAGCACCATGGTAGAGGGAAAAGGTGTAGAAAATCAGACTCTGGCTCTTAAAGTTCCCACTCAGAAGTAACATGTTCTATTCCTGCTCACATCATTTGGCGAAACAAGTCACAGGCCCACATATAACCTCAGGAGAGTGAGAAAGTGCAGTTCTCTGTGTGCCCTAGGGAAGAGCTGGCAGCATTTGATGGAAAGCACTATCTGATGAACCTGGTACACTCTTGTACCCGTGAGACCTCAGACCCATTTCTCATTGTCATGACTAAATGTTATGCAGATAACTAACCATATATTAAGTCCCTCATTTATAAGTACAGGCAACATAACATTGCAAAGAGAGTGATTAAGCCATAATGCCCATTAACTGCTCTTTCCAGGGCTAGGGGAATATGTAACAGCATTGTACAGAAAGTATCATTATCCAGAAAGGCTACATTTCTTATGCAATGAGGAGCCTATTTACAGCTCAGATTTGAAAGAGGAATAACTAACTTCTCACCCAAATGCAATAAGTAGCCCTCACTGAGTTCCACAAAATGAATATTAATTCTGCAGGAAAGACTCTAATGCTAATGAGGACAGGACAGAAGTATAGCAACAGGGCACTTGGGTGAAGGAGAGAGAGACAGAGAGAGTGAGAAAGAGAGAGAGGGAGGGAGAGAGAATGAATGAATGAGCTGTAATACTGCAGCAGACTGTTTTGGGAGGAAAGAACAGCATTTGCCATAGAAATACACAACTATGAGTAAATTCAGATGCAAAGTTTGGGGATTTAGAGTAAACACAGGGCTTTAGACTAAAAGCAAGACATGACTATTCCAACATAGAATATAATGATGTGGGATCCCTAGAGATCATTTAAACCAGGTCAGGATCATTCTCTTAGCCACACTGGTGACATATCCTTATCACTTCCTTAGCGAAGAAGAACTGGAGGCTAAAATCAGGTTGGAGTGCCTGCTTAATACAGATGGCCTTTGGAAGTGTCCACCTGCCACAGACCCTGTCTAATAGCACTATTTGTGCAGCATGATCTACCCTGGTGGCCACAGCTGATTGGACCAGGGTGAGTCCATTGGATTCAAGATGAATCAGTCCACACATAGTCTGGGCTGAGCCAATCAGATTTGTTTTTCAAGATTCTAAAGTAAAATACATAGAGAAAATATATAGGTCACTTAATCTGTAACTTATGTAGAGTTCATTCATTCATTCAGCTGATTTTTATTGAATGCCCACTTGGAGAGATACAGGGCCCCCAAATCCTGACTTCACAGTTTCCATTCTCATTGGGCCTGGCTGTCCTTAAGTTCTCCCTGATTGTTCATGAGACTGATAGGCATCTACTTCACCCAATTTGATGGTTTTCATGCTGTAGTCATACTCTATTTTTCTTAATTATTTTGCCATTTTAATAAAACTAAAATTTTTAAATTAAAAAATTCTCCACGTAGGTACCATTCTATAAAGACATTTGGTTTGAGAGGCTGTCTTTTAATTATTTCAGTAGAGGGGTCAGAGGAGGGAAAATCAGGACATTCCACTCAATCCCTCATCTTCTCTCTAGAACTCTGCCTTTGTTTACGCCCAGAGGTTCTATATTCCACAAACACCAAGGATTTCCTGGGTTCACATTCCCCTTCCCCGTCTATCACAAAGTACATGTGAACACAACTGCTGGCAGATGCTGTGGACATGTGAGAAATGCACAAAGACACACGCTAAAATCGCTTGTGCCGAATACGCTAGAGTGAACCCCTATGGCAGTTGTCATAAGCTTACACCCCAGATTTTCTGGGGGAGTTCAAACTGAAAATAGACTGTCTTACTGTCCCCACAGGTATCTATTTTTGGCAGATTGTGCACCCCAGTTTTTGGTTTAGGAAACACTGTCACTTTACTTGTACTGTACACTGAAATGTACTCTGGGGAGGGTCCCTACCCGGCTGGGCTAGATCACGTTCACAGTAAGAGAACTTCTGTCTTCTGAAATGGCAGGAGAATAGGTTAAATAACTGAAAGAAAGAGAGAAAGAGAGAGAGGGAGGGAGGGAGGGAGGGAGGGAGGAAGGAAGGAAGGGTGAGCTGAAGGATTAGGCTAGAAGACCCCTACAATTTTAATGATCTCCAAATTTCAAATTCCTGCCCTATGGGATGGTTTCCTAAAAATCTTGAAATGGCCACCTGTTGAAAACTTTGTTTCTAGACAGGGCCATCAGTCAAAAGACTTGCAGTGGTGTTCACAGCAGCTGGAATTACCAGGTAATGCGACACCATGTGTCATTAGCTCTCAGTACTTGGCACGTAATAGATGCTCATTAAAGAATTGATGAGCCCAATGTCAAAGCATTAAACTGAATCTTTGAGTTGAAGAGGCAAGCCCCACATACAGACTCAGCTCTATCTTTCTTTTACCTTTCCTGTTTGAGTGTGGTCATCCTTGATTCCTGCTCCTTTGTATCCTGGGCTCTTGACTAAGTTCATTTTTAGATCTCTGTGAGCTTACTGGTCAATGAACCCTGTTTTGGTAATCATGGCTCTTTGGGGTCCTGGGAGCAATAAAAAGAAGTCAGTGACCACTGTGGCTGGAAAGAGAGTTTCCATTCCATGCACAGAGAACCCACCGGCAGACAGTCTGTGGCCTCCACTATGGTGTTTAAGATGAGCATTTATGGATCACAAGAAGTCCAGCATAGTATATACAGTCTGGTCCCAGGAGCAGCCCTCCTCAAAACTGAAGCCCTCCCTCCACCCACATATCATCAAAGAAAAGTGGGTGGAGAGAATATGATTAATGTGGATAAGCAGAGTCAGGAATTTTTAACTCCTAAGCTCCGTTTCCATCATCACATGGAGATCACTTGCACTCTCTAGTTGGTTCATCAGCCCTGAGGGACCCGATGTTAGAGGGCATCATAGCACAAGCATCCAGAGAATATTAAAATTATTTCAATTTTAAATTTAAAATCATTCCAAACAGTGGGGGTATGGATTCTCCCCAGGGAACTTTTACAATGTTGCCCAAACCTTGGTCACTTTCATGCCATCATCATTAATTTTTGACATTTCTGCATTCCATAGTGATTACAAATTAGTCATTTAAAAAATTGGCTTATTTGATTTTTTAAAAACACATTGATTTTAAAAGGAAATTTTGTATTGTGTCTGTGTTTTACTTCAATAAAAATTTACTTACTTTTTTAAAAAGGTAACTTTATTTCAACTCTAAATGTCAAATCAGTATCAACTGTCATTAATAGAAGGCAAGAGTATAATATAAATGTAATGGTATTTTTACTTATGCCTGTCCTAATTGAATAGAATAATTCTTTCAAGAACAGTTTCTGTCCCTGCCTCTGGATGCCCGAGGGTCTTTTCCACCCTCTGCTTCCGTCTGCATAAATCGTGAGCAATCATATATTTAGCAAACATCTGTATAGCGCTCACTATGTGTCAAGTACTATTTGAGCAGTACCTCAATACTAACAATATGAATATTGTTAATTCTTTTAATAATCATACAAGGTAGGGTATGTAGTTATTGTCTCCATTCTACAGGTGAGAAAACTGAGTCACAGAACGGTGAGGTAACTTGGCAAAGGCCACACAGCTAGTAGGTGGCAGAGCTAGGATTTAAGCCTGGATCTTGGTTGAAAAATTCAACTCCTGGCTGAGAGGAGCCATGCTCCTTGGAGAAATAGCCAATTCCAGGTCTGGGGCAGGGAAGTACGAGGTGAGCCTGGGTCATCTACTTGTCCCAGGAATCAAGGAGCCATCAAAAATAATGGAGATGTGTTAAAAGAGCCCCGAATCCAGCTTTATGGGACTTGCAAGGGCCAAATTTGGGACAATTTTAGCATGAGAAATGACAGAAGTTGATTGTTACACATTGAATGACTCAAATCTCGTGAGCTCATAAGGACTCTTGAAGGAGAGGGAGAGAGAGAGAAAGCGAGAGAGAGGGAAAGGAGAGAGAGAAAGAAACAGAAAGAAAAAGCTTCTTTAAGACCAGCTAATATAGACAGAGTAACGGAATGACTTAGACAAAGTACCATTTTAAAACTTGCCATTTAATAATCATTGCAGGCTGGGATTAGCAATGGATGCTATCACCTCCAGGAGGAAGGTTATTGGAGAACAGAAATTTTGCCCAATGCCAATGCCTCACCCATGGATGCCTTTTTAAGTGGGTGCCTTCACAATGGGCGATCTGGTGTCACCACCTTAACCGAGTGATAAGCTTCTCTTCACTGATGGTGGCACACCTTAATGTTATATGCCTCCTGACGTGGTAAACTGTGAAGGACAGAGCATCACCTGTAAACAATCTTTGCCAAAAAGGTAAAACTTGAATCTAATTCAAATTAACTAGAATTTAATTTAACTGAATCTAATTTAGACCCAAATTCCAATTTATCAAAAATATATGGGGCAAAGACACAAGTCAAATGACAACTTGGGAAAGCAATCAGACAAAACCAGGATGTGGAACATTCTACAAGACAACTCACCCAGACTACAAAAAGTCAGTGTCAGACAAATATGTGTGTGTGTGTTTCAGGAGGTGTGTCTAGGTTAAAAGACAGTAAACAAATACAGTGCATGGATCTTGATTGGATAGTGGTTTAAAACAGTTTTTAAATGCACTCTTGAGACAAACAAGGAAATTTGAATTTAGATATTGTATGTTATGGAGTCTTTGTTCATTTTCTTAGGTGTAATAATGATGTTTTGGTTGTGTAAGGAATGCCTTGCTCTTAGGAGACTGAACTATTTAGTGGCAAAGCATGATGTCTGCAACTTTAAATAGTTGAGAAAAGATACAAATGCATACAAATAGAAGATAGATAGATAGGCAGCTGGACAGATCAATGATAGAACAATCATAACAAAATATTAGGTGTTGAACCTAGGCGATCTTGATTACATTACTTTTACAACTTTTCTGAATATTTGAAAATTTTCATAGTATCAAGTTGAGGAAAATAAAACAGAATTTGTGATCTTCCCAGCCCTCCCTGCTGCCTGAAGTTAGATGGAAAGGCTGCAGTGCTCCGAGTCTGTCCCCTGCTGTCGCCTCATGTACCAATGCAGGGCCCTCAGGTTGCAGATCATGGACCACAGTGGACATGAGGACATGTGCGCAGCCTGGGGGTCGTGGCATTATCCCTTCCTGGAACAGTGACAATTCCCGGCTCTCTCTGCGTACGCAGGGAGCCAAGAATGCTCCCCTGTTTTGTTGGAAGGCCTTTGCTCTCTGCGTCGCATTTTCCCATCCCTGCAGGGGTCGGCACCGTCCGTAGACACAGCTGCAGGGTCATCCTTGCCCCCATCCCACCCTGTATGTCCAGTCTGCACAGCACGTTAGAAAGGAGCTCAGAATCACCTTGATCCTGCGGCCTCCTTTCCTGGACTGCCCTCTTTCCCTCTGAAGCACCAAGATCTGCTGCGACGTTCATTTGCAGATAACATGCTGTAAATCTGCCCCATCTAAGACCCAATGCAGTGCCATTCAGCAGGTAAGAGGCGTGTGCCACAGGGCTCTCGGAATTGGAAGTTAAGACCCTGTGTCTGCAGCCTGGATGGCTATCATAAATCTTTCTATCAGAACACGTTCTCTGAGAATAGGCCGTGTGCCACCAAGCATATGCCTTCCCCTCACTGCTCAGTCAGAATCGGGCTGAGCATCCTCCATAAGCCACTGATGTCTGGAATTTGGAAATGTGCTGCTGGCCCTGTCTCGGGTGATGGTCACAGGTGAGTAGAGACTGAGCTGAATCTATCACAGGGAGCAACCAGCAGCCAACACAGACATCTCATCCAGAGATGGATGCTTTCGCATTTCTCCTGGCTCCCTCCAGGGCTTGGAGCTTCCTCCTGGGTTGCTAAAGGGCAGGACCAACCTTGTCTTTTGTTTTCAGCAACGAGGAAGTCCTGCATGAGATCTAACCTCAGTTCTGCTGTAGCTTGAATCTATTTCGTTGTTTTCTTTTTGACTGGTTTTTCTTAAGAATTAAATTATACTCCTTTAGACCTTCCTTCAGGATGAATAACTCATCCCGATTTGCCTGGAATTTTCCTGTTTTACCACTGAAAGTCACATATGTTAGGAGACTCCTTAGTCTGGGGGAAACCAGGATTTTTGGTCATCTTTCCCTCCCTCCCTTTCTCCCTCCTTCCCTCTCTTCCTCCCTTCCTTCCTTTCTCCCTCCCTCCCTTCTTCCCTCTCTTCCTCTCTTCCTTCCTCCCTCCTTCCTTCTTCATCTCAAGGGGAATTGTTTCTATTCGTTCTCTTTCTTCTCCTCACCAACACTACCCAGGAGGTGACTGTCAGTGTTAACAACAATAGCGAGTATTTATTTCATGGAGGCACACAAGGTGCTTGATGCTTTTCTTGCTTATTTCAGTCAGTCCTCACTGGCCCTCTGAGAAGGTTCTATAACCTCCATTTACACTTGAGAAAACAAAGGCAGACACAGACTTGGAGCTTGCTCAAGGTCATGCAGCTGGAGAGGCGGGAGTTGGGTTTCTAACCCAGATCAGAGGGGTTTGAGCTCAGACCCCTCTCACCCAACCAGCTCCAGACACAAGGTCACAATTGCCTGTGGTTTCAAAGAGCAGGACCCAAAGATTTGAATAATAGGAATTTCCAAAGAATTCTTTTTCAGAATGTTTTTAGCAACATCACATGATTTTAACATTATTATGGCTAGAAAATGACCCCCTTGCCCACTTGAATATCACCCAACCTCCTCATAATATGTATATTGGAGTCAGTATAGTGCCAGTTACTCTGTCACTCTGGAGAGAGATGGGTGAAAGGTAACCTACTTCGGGCACCTTTTTTTTTTTTTTTTTTTTT
>NC_041227.1:59462089-59492843 GCF_002837175.3 Physeter macrocephalus
GTTGCGGAGCACAGGCTCCGGACGCGCAGGCTCAGCGGCCATGGCTCACGGGCCCAGCCGCTCCGCGGCATGTGGGATCTTCCCGGACCGGAGCACGAACCCGTGTCTCCTGCATCGGCAGGCGGACTCTCAACCACTGCGCCACCAGGGAAGCCCCGGGCACCTTTTAAAGAGGTTTAGTCATTGAACGACCTGGTTCTAAAGGTCTGCAGCCTGGGCATCAGGACCAAGGACTGGATGTCAGGGGATCTGCATTCTAGTCACTCCCCATCTCCACGTGGACAGAAAATAAAATTCTGAATAAAGCCTCAGCCTTTTACATTTCCTCCAGAGCCCCTGCGTCCTGGCCCTGCTTACCCTTCCTCCTCACCTCTCCCCACTCCCTCACGTGCCGCCCACACCACTCTGAACCTCATACCTTTCCCGGAAGCCCCACCTCCTTCCTGCCTCTGCTCTCCTTGGCGTCTCCTGGAGCTACTGCACAGCGTCAAACGGACCTACTGCCTCGCCCCTGACTAGCTAGCTTCCTGCACAGACTCCATACCCTCTCTAGCTCCAGATAAACCTAGTCCCTCGGATAAGTCCCTTACTCTCTCTGTGCCTCAGTCTCCACATCTGTAAAATGGGGATGATGACAAGGATCTGTGAAATTGTAGCTGGGTCTGTAACGGAGCTTACACTCAAGTAGGAGATAAACAAAAACAAACTATTATTACGTATAATAGTAGTGAACATCAACCCAGCGCTCACTGTGTGCCAGTCTCTCCTACGCAGCCCTCAATGATGAACTCATTTAGTCCTCGCCAGAATTCTTGGGAGTAACTGTTATAATGCCCATTTTACAGAAGAGGAAATGGAGGTGCAGAGGTCTCCTAGCTATTGAGGGTGTCTCAGAGATATGAATCCACATGCTCTGGCTTGAGAGTCAAGGCTCTTAAATACTATGTCAGATGGCAGCAATGCTTTGTAGAAAGCAAATGGGGGTATTTAGAGAGTTGTTCGGGGGAGAAGACTTCTCAAAGGTGGTGTCCCTGGTCTAAGGCTTGAAGGCTTACAGGAAGACAGGCAAGGGACCATCTAGCTCAGTGGTTCTCAGTCCTGGCCGCTCATTAGCATCACCTAAGGACATGCCTGAGCCCTACCCCAGGGCAAGTCAAGCAGCACCTCTGTGGGTGAGCCTGGGCCTTTGCATTTTTTAAACCTCCCAGGAGAGTCCAGCATGCAGCCATGGTTGAGAACCACTGGTCTGGGGAAGGGAAAGGCATTGCAGGGAGCAGGAACACACCTCCGGCCTTCCTAGGAGTGGCACGTCCCCGCTCCCCGAACCTTGCCTGTTGCCTCCTGTTCTCCCTGCAGCCCTGCCCTGATGTGTAAACAAAGAGAAGCAGAGAGGAATTAATGCTCTCTTTAAGGAAAAGGTTAAGAGCAGCTTTTCCTCCTAAGTTAATGGGACGCCAGGAGGGGGCTGAATCAATGCGGCTGCCTGTCAGGCCCCTGATGACAAATGACATTCTGAACCAGTATCTCCACAGATATTTCTAAGCTGACCCTTGGAGATAGCTAATAAAAGACCAACCTGTCCTCCAAGATTAACGACTCAGGAGAAAGACAGAGGGAGGGGGAACAGGCGAGCAGGGGCTCTGGAAACCTTTGCTGTCCCCAGCCTCCTGTGGAGAGTGAGGAGACCAGAACAAAGGAAGCTGCTGGACAGAAAACATCACTAGCTTGGGTAGTTTATTTGTAACCTGCCCTTCTGCTGGGAAGGCCATCTGGACTTAATTCCCTGCCCCGTGGCCCCCGCCCAGGTGCCCACCCTGTCTTGTCCCCCTCCCTGGCACTCCAGCATAACCTAGGCTGCCTTTTTCTTGGTTTTCTCTTTTGAGCTGTGTTTCTGTCCTGCTGTCCACTCTTCTCTGAGCTGTGGTCCATGGGCGTCTTCTATGCCTGTCTGGCTATGCCTTTCCTAGTTTTTCCTCTTCCACTTCCTCTTTCTTCACTCTTTTCATTTCTCTCTTTCTATGTTTTGCTTCATCTTTACCAGCCTGTCTTTCCATCTCTCCCTCAGGGATTGCGTGTTACTCGTGCTTTCCACCATCTCTCAGTCTCGCTCTCCACTGTCTCGCTCTGAGCCTATTCTTTTTGCCTCTCTGTCTCTGAGTCTCTGTCTCCCTCTCTGTGCCTCTCTCTGCCCCTCTCTGGCTCTCTAGCATTTGTCTGTGTATATGTCGTCCTTTCTGTCTCTCTGCCTCTTTGATGTCCCTGCTTCTATCCATTTCCGTCTCATACCTGTCTCCCTGCCCTCTCTGGGTCTCTCCCATTGTTTGTGTTTCTCTCACATCCTCTCCTCTCCCTTCCCGGCCTCTCAGTGTCTCATCAAGCTCCTCCTCATCCTTGCCCTTTCCAGGGGCACTGACAATCTCTAGGAGCAGAGCCTCTTCTCACTGTGGACCTAATTAGTGGTGGGCAGGGCTGGGCTGGGGAAGGCAGCCCACCCCACTCCCACTCGCCCACCAGCACCCTGGACCTACTTGCTGCACTATAGAAGGGTGGGGTCCCTGAATCTGAACTTGTCCCGCTGATTGGCCCCCTCCAGGATCCTCATCACTTCCTACTCTCTAATGCCTATTCCATAGAAAAATGCAGCTAAGACCCCTCACTCCTCAACTTCACTTTGTCCCATCACTTTCAGCAAGAGCCCAGGTTCACAGCTGAGAAATTCCAAGCCAGTTGTGAATCGTGCTTATTGCTTGATAACTGCAGCTATGATTTATTAAATACATGTGGCCTGACATGTAGCCTATATATGTAACTCATTTCCACAACTATCCTGCAATGTAGATATCATCATCCCCATTTTTCAAGTGAGGAGACTGGGGGTCAGAGAGGTTAAGATACCTGTCCAAGGTCACACAGCTAATAAATGGTTGAGGCAGAATTCAAGCCCACTCTGGGTAGGCCCAAGGGTCATGCTCTTTCCACTGAATCTTTCAGTGCTGTGCTGTCCAATGAGGTGACCACTAACCCCGTGTGGCTATTTAAATTCATTAAAATGAAAGAAAATTTAAAACTGAGCTTCTCCGTCACACTTGCCACATTTCAAATGCTCAGTGGCCACATGTGGCTAGTGGCTGCCATATTGGACAGCACAGATATAGGACATTTCCATCCCCGCAGAAAGTTCTGCTGGAAAGTGCTGTTTTAGATAAACATGGAGGAGTTTTCTGTGTCCATTTTCTGGGAGAACAAAAGAGAACAGGATATTGAAATAACCCCGGGCCACATGAGAGTTTCCATGCAAGAACTTGGACCGAAACAGCAATCCTGTTTCCAGATACCTGCAGGCAACGTCACCTGTGCCACACAAACCTGCCTTTACAGCCCTGTTGATGTCAGGATCATCACCAAGGAACACTCTGCTTTCATTAAGAGGGTGGGAGGGGTGGATTGTATATTCTTCTAGAAGGCAGAAAAAGCACAGTCTTATGCTAGAAATTGAATTTTCTTATTTCAGCTGGTGTCCAGGGCTTTGAACCCTGACATAAACAGCCAGTCTTGTTCCACTTGATCAAAAACATTTCATAATGCCAGCTCCTTCCATAAGGTCACCTTGAAATGTCTTGCCTGATCAAAGCATCCCAACTCTTCCTTTCCCTAATAGAAACATTCTTGAAATCTGAGTAAAATGGACTTGCCCAGCCTTGTTCCCTCTCCAAGAAAATTGTATCTCACCTCTCTGGAACAAGTCACTAAAAAGAAGGAAATATTTACAGTTTCCTGCAAGCTCACTAGTCTGGGTAATCTAAAGACCCCAGCATCCTCCAGCCCCACCCGCTTACATTGGAAGGCTTGGCCTCATGCAAATTTCTCCCCAGGCGACTCTGACCCCGCAGTGGTCTCTCATGAGTGTTCCAGAATGCATTCTATCCTACAGCTCCCATGGACCCCTGTGCTGATCTGTGGGCACTAGTCACTCCTGCTGTAGGGTTCTCCTCCCCTGGTGTCTCAGCCTCCCATTTAGGTACCAGAGGATCCCTCTAGCTCATGTGGTTGCCATCCTAAGACTTCAGATGCGAGTATGTAGTCTAGCATCAAACCAAGGCTAGCTTGTGGTCTATGAGAGAATTATTCTCTCCTCTCGGCCTAATTTTGGTACTCAGAAGTAGCCCAAGCCAATGTTGTTTGGCCCCAAATGTTAGTGTATCCTGGAGCACTTCTTAGAGACAGGTTTTCTTTCTGTCTAACAGTGGAGACGTATGCATAATGGTTATGAGCATGTGCAATGGAGGCAGGTGACCTTGGTTTGAGTCCCAGCTCTGCTGGTTACTGGTTAGGTAACCTGACATAAGTTACTTAACCTCCCTGTGCCTCAGTTTCCTCATCTGTAAAATGGGGATAATAATTCCAACCTCCCAAGTGTGAAGACTGAATTCGCTGTTGTTGTTGATATGATCTCACTCTGTTCTTTGGGCTCAGGAGTGCCTCCTGGTATGGTTTCAGCCACACCCATCACACTGTGCTCAGGTCTCTACTCCCCCAGCCATGGAGGGCTTTGTCCCTGGATTGTTGGCTGCAGCTGCCCCTTTTTGCCTTTTCTCTTGGGAGGCTTTTCTACACCATTCCTGCCCTTGAGTAATCAATCTTCCATCCAACCCTCCCCACACGTGTCTGACGTCCAGTGAAGGTGACAGAAGGCTCAGCTCAAGTGGACACACCGTCTCCTCTCAGCCACATATCCACTCCACCTTTGAGAGATGAAGGGAATGATGCTCAGAGCGGCGAGGCAGCTTGCTCAAGCTAACACAGGTATTCGATGGAAAGGATACAGCCCAGGGCTGCTGTGTTTGGCACCAGAGTCCTCTTCCCCCTAGACCTCAGGTTATCTCAGCTTGAGACTTAAAGCATTGTGAGTCTTGGGATTGAGGCATGGAAACTTGCACTGCTGCCTCCCCTCTGGCTGTCATCTGTCGTGTTTAGCTGAGTTCTTCCAATATGAGCTTTTTTAGATGCATCCAATTCACCCTGACAATCCTCAGTTCATATCCCCTCACCTTCCTCCCCAGATTCTCCAGCCACCATTAGACTCCTTACTCTGAGATTCCAAAACTAATCTTCTTCCCCTACCCCACCTCATCTCTTGCTTGACTGTGGCCAGGTACACACTCCTGTCATTCAAACTTAAGATCTCGCTTTGGACACGGTAACAGCATTTGCCCACAGCTCAGAAAGGGCCCTCCTGCCCCTGGCCTGGCCCCAACAGGATGGAAGGACCAGACCCACCACTCCTAGCTTCTGTCCTTGGAGAAGGAGAGCATAGGGATAGACACAGGGACCCTGGGTTCCCAAGTTGACTCCAGAAGCACAAGGTGCTGGCGACTTGAAGATTTTTTTTTCCAGTAACCTCTAAATCCCTTTCCAGGCTGGAGGGACTCATGACTTTTTAGTTAATATGTGCTCTCCCTCTCTTCCAGTTCCTTGACTCCAGACTTATATCTCTCATTTGTCTTCATTACGCTGCCTTTTCCTCTGACCGTCTGAGGCAACCTCAGTAACCCCGGCCAGCCCCAGCCCCAGCCCCATCCACTTCTGGGTGGGTGTGTGTGTGCTTGTGTGTGCACGGATCTGTGCACGTGCTTCCACTCTTCCCATTAGAGCAGGTTCTGGGACAGAGAGGGTGAATAAAATTGCCCTACAAGGCCGGGCTGGGGATGTAAAGGGAAGAGGCCAGTGTTTCAGGGACTGTACTTCTGCCTCAGTTTGCTGACATGTAAAATGGGAATAATAGCTACTTCATAGTTATCATAAGGATCAAGAAAGATGAGTATCAGGACAATGCCCACACTGTTATAGTATATGGTATATATAGTGTATGTGTATTACTGTATATAGTAATCAATACTATATAAAAACTTGTTATCATTATTGTTGTTGTCATGATGATTGCTCAAGAGTGGTAGAGAAGACCCAAGAGTGCATACTGATAAAATAATGGCCAGCATAACCAAGCACCCACTAGGTTCTAAGTATTATGTGCTAAGTACTTCATTTTTCAACAGAGAAATAGCTCCCTATTTCCCTGCCCTGGCTACAATAATAATGCTAATTGTAGGGAAAGATATACATATCCAGCAGATTACTAGATAAAACTGATAAGTATGAGTGCCTAGCAGGGTGTCTCTGATTCATGTTCAGAGCTTAACAAACATTAGCAAAATAGTAACAAGGCTGAGGGGTGATTAAATGAATCTCTGTATACACTATCCAGCACAACCACTCAATGTTTTAATGTGTGCATTTCCAGACGTTTTTCTATACATATGGTTATAGACTTTTTAGATCATTTTACAAAAGTGTGATTATAACGTACATAATGATTTGTGAATCACTTTTTATTCCCACTTACTAATTTATTGTGGTCAGATTTCCATGCTGTCACTATGGTAGGAAGAATATCCTGGGGGTTCTCCAGTGCTGGGCACATCAGAGTAGACCAGTGGGAAAGAGGTTTTCTTAGACTTACAGTTATTAACTGTCTAGTTAAAATGAGAGCATAGACTTTAAAAAACCCCGAATAAGCACATACCGGTGATCATTGTGTGTTATTTGAACTACATTATTGACAGCCCACATGTGCACACACCCACACAAATTGGTATAAAGACCTTTGAATAACTATGTGCTGTTCCAGTAAATGATGTACCAAATTGTGTTTAATTCCTATTTGATGGATACTTAGGTTATTTCAAAAAAGTGACCCATTTGATTCACAAGTCCCATCATTGATGGAAAAACAGGCAAGAATTTTATTTTTCCAGTAGCTGCTACTAACTCTGCCCTTCAAGTTTCCCCTTTCCTGTTACCTGGTGGGCTTCCTCCAGGAGATCCCTGACCTAGATCAGACAGACACATTCCGGTATTAAAAGTCTTGCCTTGACTTTTACAATTATGTCTTGGTCATTCCACAATCTCAATCTCGTATGCTTTGTAAAGCCCCTCCCCCACCCCTTCCACCCTGGGATGCTGGGACTTGAGAGAACAAGGTGGTTCTTATCTCCTCTGCATGATGGTCGGTCTGCACGATTATGGCATCCCAATGCCTTCGCGTTCAGTTCAGGATGCAATAGATTTGGTCCGCAAGCAGGGAGGGACCCTCCTCAAATAGCTCCAAACCTAATGAACTCTTTGCCTCGTGCCTGCTTCATTTGCTGATGAGACGTAGAGCCTCCGGGGGAGTGGGAAGAGGTAGGGAGACTCTCCAAAAGGCGACCTGGCTCTCCCTCCCTGTCCTTTTATATTTTCCCTGGGGCTTGGGCAGAAAGGATGTTGCTGGACTACTGAAGCAGTCCCTCTAGCCCAGGGTGTGCTGAAGCCCACCCGTTTCCAAAGTCCATGTCAGGGAGGGCACACTGGTAGCTGGAAATCAGCCCTGGTGGGAATATTTACACCATGGAAATGGGAAGTATCTGAGAAACCATCCCCAACCCGCTCCCCCCCCGCCCTCCCCCTCTACCCAGAGCTGGTTGTTAAACATTTACCAGCTCACCATTGCCTCTCACTCACCCAACAGTTGGTGGTCACTGTACGTAAAATATGGGATGCTTACTACTTTTTCATTCTCAGCTTTTAGAGGCCAATTATCAGAACTCAGCAAAGATCACACCATCATAACAAGCATTTCATATTGTAAACGATGCTACGATGAGCAATTTTTTTACGTTTAACCTGTCCATTTGAGAGATAATTTTCTTTGGCTAAGTTCCTGGAAATGGAAATGCTAAATCTAAAGGTATGTCTGAGTTTAAAGTTTCTCTAGCCCAGGGTGTGCTGAAGCCCACCCGTTTCCAAAGTCCATGTCAGGGAGGGCACACTGGTAGCTGGAAATCAGCCCTGGTGGGAATATTTACACCATGGAAATGGGAAGTATCTGAGAAACCATCCCCAACCCGCTCCCCCCCCGCCCTCCCCCTCTACCCAGAGCTGGTTGTTAAACATTTACCAGCTCACCATTGCCTCTCACTCACCCAACAGTTGGTGGTCACTGTACGTAAAATATGGGATGCTTACTACTTTTTCATTCTCAGCTTTTAGAGGCCAATTATCAGAACTCAGCAAAGATCACACCATCATAACAAGCATTTCATATTGTAAACGATGCTACGATGAGCAATTTTTTTACGTTTAACCTGTCCATTTGAGAGATAATTTTCTTTGGCTAAGTTCCTGGAAATGGAAATGCTAAATCTAAAGGTATGTCTAAGTTTAAAGTTTCAGATACATATGGTTCAATTGCCCTTTAGAAAAGATGGACCTATGTACACTTCCATCACCAACGTGCCTGGCATACTGTACCTTCGCCATAACTAAGTATGATTTTTAAATGTATTTTTTAGTCTTTTATGCAAAAAGTATTTTGTTTTCATCTGTGTGTCTTTGACTACCAATATGTTTGAATGGTTTTAAGGAACATTCATTTATTGATTAACAGCCTTTCCTACATATCTTCTTCTTTTGTGAATTTCCAAAAAGGCAGGGGAGAGAGGCCCCAAGCAGGGGAGGACAGGGAATGGGGGGACTGCTTTGTCAAGTGGCCCCCGTTTGCCCCCCACCTGCCCTGACTCTGCCTGAGCAGAGCACCAAGGTCTGCGAGTCTTAGAGTCACCTTTCTAGAGACCACACTTTAATTAAAACCTTTCTTGCATCACACATTATCTATAAATGCAATTCGGTTAGGTTATTGATTTTGCTGTGTGGTTACAGAGTTCCCATGGGAAGTCTTATTCCACTCTCTGCAGCTTTCTAGCCATGGTATCTGCAAGCTTCTTTGTGAGAATTGCATACTCACCCACGCTCATATGCCTGGACACACATGCACACACACGTTCAGATGCACACATTCACACTCATACCTCTGTACACATATAGACTCACAAATACAGACATACGCAAACATGGACACGCACACACATGTACACATTCATTCAGACACACTCACACTCACTCATATGCCTGGACACACATAGACACACTCATACAGACATACACATACAAGGACACACACGCACACTCACACATACAGCCTTTTCTCCCCTTCACACTCAATGCTGCCGCCGTATTCAATTTCTTCCACCTCTTTGCACATGCCACACCTACTCTCTCCTTGAGTACTGTGCACATTATTTTTTTCTGCCTGGGACCCTCTTTCTTCATGTCCTGGACTCATGGTCACTGCCTTCCCTAGTTCCCTGGGTCACCTTGGGGCTTCTTGCCGTCACTCCTGTTGTATGTGTACCCGCCTCTTTGGTGACACTCACTGTGCTTTATTACAGTTATTCCACAAGGGCGGGGATTTCTGTCTGCTCTGCCCCATGCTTTGTCCCCAGAGCCTAGGAAGTTCACCTGCTAGGTGTGCAAATATATTATTCAAAGAATGAATAGTCTGGGGAAACTGATGCTCCGGTTGACTATGGACACGTAGCTAGTAAGCAACAGAGGTAGGACTCAAATGCCCAGTTTCTGACTCCAGAGCCCATGTGCCTTATCTTCTCTCCTGGGACCCTTCCCCTCTCTGACACTGATTTTTCAAAGGATTCTTTTGACTGTTAATAAACACATGCACGTACACACACACACACACACACACACACACACACACACACACACACACACATCAACCAAAGGAAAAGGGAGTTAAAAGATCTTCCAATTGGGATGTTCTTTACCCATCAGTCCATTCATCTACTCTATGACTGTAGCTCCCCAGAGAAAGGGACGCTCCACCCTGTTTACCTGTGCGGTAATAACCTTTGCACATAACACAGTGCCTGGCTCACAGCAGACACTCAAAAGTACGTGTTAAATGAACAGATGAAAGTGTTCAATAAGCAGTCACTGAACATCAACGAGGGACTGGACTAAGTGCTAGTGGGATTGCAGAGATGAATGGACACAGCCCTTGACCTCAGTATCTTGCTGAATGGTTTTTAGATATATCTTTGCCTTTATGGATATGCAGACAATGTGGTCCTTTCCCGATCTTCCCTCATACCTGTGCACAGACAAAACAAAAGCACACACACAATGGCATGTGTGATTGCAACTCCAAACGCCCTGCACACATACACCTGCACACCCAGGCCTCTTGTCCATGTGAGGAATAAACAGGCTGCAGTATTTGCAGCCCAACATGGTTTGTTTCCTCTGAGTTCAAAGGAGTTTATTAATTTCAGGCCCTTCATGTGGAACTAGCAAAGCCTCCTGTAGGAGATACCATAGCAACTGCAGGAAGCATCTGAAAAGGAAGATGTTAACCTTTTGGAGCCTGCTGCCCACTTTGTATGCCCTCCTTAGCATATTTGCAGTGTTTCTCGGAATGTCTGAGATAATGAGGCTCTCCAACCCAGAGAAGCAGCTGCCCTGGGAGTGGTGAAGTCTGGGGCAAAGGGGTACCTCCTTCCTGAGCCCAGGACCTGTGCCCCATGCAGGCTGGTGTTGATGAGGTAAGCCTGGTGCCAGATGGTGTCTCGAGCTGGAGGTGGAGTGAGAGGCTAGGGCGACGTGGGCGTTAGCCTCGGCTTTGCCCCCAAGCTGCAGGCTGAACTTTCTGAAATTGCCAAAAGGTCTCACTCTGGGTCCTGCTGCCTCCAATCTGACCTTTTCAGTAAGAGTGAAAAATGTTCGGTGCCTCATCTTTAGGTCCAGAATGGATTGCTTCTTCAAGCAAGTCAGCCACTTCCACTCAATTCCTGACCTTTGGCATACCACCCCAATTTTGTGATCTCATCTGTGGGCAAGGGACTCCTTTGAGAGTAGAAAGAATGCCTTTCTTTCCAGCTTGAGGGTTAGGGGGAGGCACTAGGGTACAGCACAGCTTGGGAAGAAGGCACCTCGTTTCCTGCTCTTGAGAGAAGCTTGGTGAAGAAGGGGAGAAATTTCGGGGCCATTCAGACCAGATTCAAACCCCAAGTACATTCACATACTTGCTGTGTATCTTTAAATGAGTTCCTTGTTTCTAAGCCTCAGTTTCCTCATCAGCAAAATGGACACAATGATACATACTTTACAAACCTATTAGAAGGGGGAAGGAAATCATACATGCAAGCAGTTTAGATTTGTGCTTGGTATATAGTAGGTGCTCAATAAGTAGTAGTTTACTTTCTTCCCTATCCTGCTCTGCTACCCTCCACTCTGTGCCAACTACAGATACAGATACAAATGAAGTCAGCCCTTAAGGGGCTCCCAGCCTAGCAGACCAGACAGATGAGCAAACAGTTATGAGACAATGAAGGCAGTGGCTAATTCGACAGGAGGAAAGCTGGGCATCTTCCCAGAAGAGGTGCTGTTAACTCAGTGCGGAGTGACCAAGCACACTGTGCGGAGGGGATCTATTTCCTGTAGAACAGTAGCGCTCAACTGGGGGCAACTTTTTCCCCAGGGGACACTTGGCAATGCCTGGAGACAGTTTTGGTTGTTAAAACTGTGACAGGTGCTACTAGCATCTAATGAGCCAGAGATGCCACTAACATTTTACAAAGCACAGGGCAGGCCTCCGCAACAAAAAATTATCCAGCCCCAAATGTCAATTATGCCAAGGCTGAGAAACCCTGCTGTAGAATAGCATAATATTCTTCATCATAAAAATTATAATCACTGATGATTATTGAGTACCTACTGTGTGCCAGATATGGCGCTAAGGGCCTTCTGCAGGCACCACTGCATTTAAGTCTCAAAACCAGTCTATGGGATAATTCTCATGACTCTCTTTTAAAGCTAAGGAATCTGAGGATCACAGAGATTAAGAACCTTGCCTGAGACCTCCTGGAATCAGAAGTCAAGTTTGGAATTCAGGTCTGCCTGACTTCAAACCCTACTTTTTTCAAACTTCACCATGCTCTGCTCAAATGTCTATTGTGGAAAGATCTGGGGCTTGCTTTGACCACCCACTGGATGAGTGGTATGTAGGGTGGGTCTGAGTAGCTTAGGGATTTAAAGAAGAGGGACCACTGCTGCCTTCAAAGACCCCCACCGGGGGTCTTCCTTCAGGCAAGGAGGGCAACTCTGGCCCAACCCGATAATATGTCAATTCCATGGGTAGAGAATAAGTAGAAAGGGAGTAGCTGGTCCTTACTTCCCCATCCCTCAGACCTTTTTTTTTTTTTTTAAGTTGCTAGTCTCTTTCCCGCCTAGAGGAGTTCCTTTAGCATTTGTTGCAAAGCTGGTCTGGTGGTGCTGAATTCTCTTAGCTTTTTCTTGTCTATAAAGCTTTTGATTCCTCCATCAAATCTGAATGAGAGCCTTGCTGGGTAGAGTAGTCTTGGTTGTAGGTTCTTCCCTTTCATCACTTTAAATATATCGTGCTACTCCCTTCTGGCCTGCAGAGTTTCTGCTGAGAAATCAGCTGATAACCTTATGCGAGTTCCTTTGTATGTTATATGTCATTTTTCCCTTGTTGCTTTTAATATTTTTTCTTTGTCTTTAATTTTTGTCAACTTGATTATTATGTGTCTCGGCATGTTCCTCCTTGGGTTTATCCTGCCTGTTCCCCATCCCTCAGACCTTTTTTTTTTTTTTTAAGTTGCTAGTCTCTTTCCCGCCTAGAGGAGTTCCTTTAGCATTTGTTGCAAAGCTGGTCTGGTGGTGCTGAATTCTCTTAGCTTTTTCTTGTCTATAAAGCTTTTGATTCCTCCATCAAATCTGAATGAGAGCCTTGCTGGGTAGAGTAGTCTTGGTTGTAGGTTCTTCCCTTTCATCACTTTAAATATATCGTGCTACTCCCTTCTGGCCTGCAGAGTTTCTGCTGAGAAATCAGCTGATAACCTTATGCGAGTTCCTTTGTATGTTATATGTCATTTTTCCCTTGTTGCTTTTAATATTTTTTCTTTGTCTTTAATTTTTGTCAACTTGATTATTATGTGTCTCGGCATGTTCCTCCTTGGGTTTATCCTGCCTGGACTCTCTGCACTTCCTGGACTTGGTTGACTGTTTCCTTTCCCATGTTAGGGAAGTTTTCAGCTATTATCTCTTCAAATATTTTCTCAGGTCCTTTCTCTCTCCTCCTTCTGGGACCCCTATAATGTGAATGTTGGAGCATTTAATGTTGTCCCAGAGATCTCTTAGGCTGTCTTCATTTCTTTTCATTTTTGTTAAACATTTCTTGCATCTTCTTAATCTTTGCCTCCATTCTTTTTCTGAGATCCTGGATCATCTTCACTACGTTTATTCTGAATTCTTTATCTGAAAGGTTGCCTATCTCCACTTCATTTAGTTGTTTTTCTGGGGTTTTATCTTGTTCCTTCATCTGTGACATAATCCTCTGCCTTTTCATTTTGTCTAACTTTCTGTGATTGTGGTTTTCGTTCTGCAGGCTGCAGAATTGTAGTTCTTCTTGCTTCTGCTGTCTGCCCTCTGGTGGATGAGGCTATGTAAGAGGCTTGTGCAAGCTTCCTGATCCCTCAGGTCTTGATGCAAGTTCTGCTAATGCTGTTGCTGCTACTACTATGATTACTACCACTACTTCAGCTAATAATTTAATGAACACTCATCCAGCTATGCCTTCTATTCACTTGATATTGTGTAGTCTCCTAGCAACCCAGTGAAATAAGTATGATTGCTTCTATTTCACATATACAAAACTGCGGCCCAGAGAAAGGTCAAACATAAGAGGGAGGGCTGGTAATTGAACCCATATTGTTCTATCAGTGGTTCCCAACTGGGGGAAAATCCACCCCTGGGGGGGATATTATCTGAATATCCAAATATTATCTGGAGACAGTTTTGATGGTTACAGCTGGTGTGTGTGTGTGTGTGTGTGTGTGTGTGTGTGTGTGTGTGTGTGTGTAGGCGGTGCACTGAGTCTGCCGCTACACATCCTACAATGACAGGACAGTTGCCTACGACACAGAATTTGCTGACTCCAAATTTCAGTTGTGCCATGGTTGGGAACTTTGGACTCTACCTCAAAAGCCCCTACTGTGCTCTAAGTGCTTTACGTCTTCAGCAGACAGTGGGATTGATGGCTTCTGGTTTGTGTTGAGTAAATGTTCATTTAACGTTTCCTAAGGACAGAAAACTCCTTGCATTGTGCCTGGAAGCACAGAAGAGCAGCAAGAAAGTTACAAATTCTCTTTTGATTTATTTTTGACTATGGGATGACTTCTGTGGCAAAAGTATGAGAAAGGCCAGGAACATGAACATTGCAAATCCACCTGTTTATGGCTATGTGAGGGTTTGTTTTTTTTTTTAAAAGATGGAAATTGGGAAGGCTAGCAGTGAGCCTTAGTGAAATATTCATGACCCCCATCTAATTTCTGATTCAATTAAAAGGTGCTAATGTAGTTAACTATGACAACAATTATTTTTGTTAATGAATATATGTAAATGCTTATCAGCTAAGGTGATAAGGATTGCCCACAAGACCCAGCCACAAACTTGAATTTCAAATTGGTTTCAAAGTTTAATGGTTGTTTTCAGAAAGCTGTGAACCAAATTCTGAATTTAAAAAATGGATTATTTCAGAATTAGCTATTCAGTTCTAAAGGCAGCCTTCCATGTTCTTGAGGATTCAAGACAGAATTCTTTTAAAGTGCAAGTTCCTCAATTGCATGTGAAATGGGATTTGATTTATAAACATTCAAATTACAGTGACTTTGCAAGAACCCAAGGACAAGAAACTGGGCAAATCCCAGAGTTTGTTGCTGAGCAGAAAACAGAGTTTCTCTGCCTGGGATGT
The DNA here is from genome assembly GCF_002837175.3 of Physeter macrocephalus. NCBI lineage: Eukaryota > Metazoa > Chordata > Mammalia > Artiodactyla > Physeteridae > Physeter > Physeter macrocephalus. The sequence goes on from NC_041227.1 coordinate 59,476,812, forward strand.
CAAAAGATTGTCCCAGGAATGGGAGGTTATATTCTGGGAGCCCCTTTCAAGTGAAATTGAACAGCATCTCCTTCTAAAAATTCAGTTCGTCTTGTGGTGGGGAGGGGTGAACCACAGGTGGATGTACTGGGGCTGGTATACCAGATGTCTAGACATAGTCTCTCATCCTTACACTGGCATTTAAACCATGTACTTGAAATTGCCTAGTTTTAAACACAGTCATCAAAATGTGAAATTGCCTATTTTAAATTTTACAGTGTTTGCGTGACTTTTAAAAGATGGGTTTCTAGCTTCTGGATGAAAAATGTCTCTTTTCATGTCCTTGATTCTTACTTTCACTGCTCTGTTAACCACAGTAGCCACAATGATGGGTGTGATGCCACCTTTGTGACCAACAAACCTGGTTTTGACACTCAATTCCACCTCTCACTAACTGTGTGATTTGGGGCAAATCAGTAAACTTGTCTGAGCCAGTTTTTTTTTTAATCTATGAAATAAAGATTATAATATCTTGCATACCTTGCCAGGTTGTTGAAGGAGTTAGAAAAGTAACCCCTAAGTAAAGTTTGCAACAATTTAAGTGCCTAACAGTGTCTTGACATATAAATGCTCAATAAATGGTAGTGATGGTGGTCATAGTACTAGCAGTAGTTGTTGTGGTTATTGTTCAATCCTTACATACTTTAATCTCAAAACATCTTATGGAGTAGATAACATTATTTCTATTTTATTGATTAGGAGACTGAGGCTTAGAGAATCTTACTTGCTTGTCCAATGTCACACAATTGGTAAGTGGTGAGATTAAGATTTGAACCAGCCAGATCGGTTTGATTCTAAAGAATATGTTCTGTTCACATATATTGTTCCTTGCACTTACAATACATATTCCATCTCCCCTCAACTAGACTGAAATCTCTACACACCTTACAATGCCTAGTGCTTCCAATTCGCTTGTAGGTCCTTAATAGACATCGTTTGAGAAGAACCAGTCTCACCATTGCTTTGAACAAAAAATCACTCAGTTCCTGTATTTTATCTCTTCAAGATAATGCAGAAAATAAGGCAAAACACTGTGAAGGTACATCAAGCAGTAGTGTCTTTGATGTTGTTTGGAGAAAGATCTAGGACACTAGTTTCTACATGTAGACCTCACTCTAACCATAGAGGCCTCTTGGGTAATATCTGAGGTAACTGTTTATGTGTGTGTGTGTGTGTGTGTGTGTGTGTGTGTGTGTGTGTGTGTGTGTAGGCGGTGCACTGAGTCTGCCGCTACACATCCTACAATGACAGGACAGTTGCCTACGACACAGAATTTGCTGACTCCAAATTTCAGTTGTGCCATGGTTGGGAACTTTGGACTCTACCTCAAAAGCCCCTACTGTGCTCTAAGTGCTTTACGTCTTCAGCAGACAGTGGGATTGATGGCTTCTGGTTTGTGTTGAGTAAATGTTCATTTAACGTTTCCTAAGGACAGAAAACTCCTTGCATTGTGCCTGGAAGCACAGAAGAGCAGCAAGAAAGTTACAAATTCTCTTTTGATTTATTTTTGACTATGGGATGACTTCTGTGGCAAAAGTATGAGAAAGGCCAGGAACATGAACATTGCAAATCCACCTGTTTATGGCTATGTGAGGGTTTGTTTTTTTTTTTAAAAGATGGAAATTGGGAAGGCTAGCAGTGAGCCTTAGTGAAATATTCATGACCCCCATCTAATTTCTGATTCAATTAAAAGGTGCTAATGTAGTTAACTATGACAACAATTATTTTTGTTAATGAATATATGTAAATGCTTATCAGCTAAGGTGATAAGGATTGCCCACAAGACCCAGCCACAAACTTGAATTTCAAATTGGTTTCAAAGTTTAATGGTTGTTTTCAGAAAGCTGTGAACCAAATTCTGAATTTAAAAAATGGATTATTTCAGAATTAGCTATTCAGTTCTAAAGGCAGCCTTCCATGTTCTTGAGGATTCAAGACAGAATTCTTTTAAAGTGCAAGTTCCTCAATTGCATGTGAAATGGGATTTGATTTATAAACATTCAAATTACAGTGACTTTGCAAGAACCCAAGGACAAGAAACTGGGCAAATCCCAGAGTTTGTTGCTGAGCAGAAAACAGAGTTTCTCTGCCTGGGATGTCAAAAGATTGTCCCAGGAATGGGAGGTTATATTCTGGGAGCCCCTTTCAAGTGAAATTGAACAGCATCTCCTTCTAAAAATTCAGTTCGTCTTGTGGTGGGGAGGGGTGAACCACAGGTGGATGTACTGGGGCTGGTATACCAGATGTCTAGACATAGTCTCTCATCCTTACACTGGCATTTAAACCATGTACTTGAAATTGCCTAGTTTTAAACACAGTCATCAAAATGTGAAATTGCCTATTTTAAATTTTACAGTGTTTGCGTGACTTTTAAAAGATGGGTTTCTAGCTTCTGGATGAAAAATGTCTCTTTTCATGTCCTTGATTCTTACTTTCACTGCTCTGTTAACCACAGTAGCCACAATGATGGGTGTGATGCCACCTTTGTGACCAACAAACCTGGTTTTGACACTCAATTCCACCTCTCACTAACTGTGTGATTTGGGGCAAATCAGTAAACTTGTCTGAGCCAGTTTTTTTTTTAATCTATGAAATAAAGATTATAATATCTTGCATACCTTGCCAGGTTGTTGAAGGAGTTAGAAAAGTAACCCCTAAGTAAAGTTTGCAACAATTTAAGTGCCTAACAGTGTCTTGACATATAAATGCTCAATAAATGGTAGTGATGGTGGTCATAGTACTAGCAGTAGTTGTTGTGGTTATTGTTCAATCCTTACATACTTTAATCTCAAAACATCTTATGGAGTAGATAACATTATTTCTATTTTATTGATTAGGAGACTGAGGCTTAGAGAATCTTACTTGCTTGTCCAATGTCACACAATTGGTAAGTGGTGAGATTAAGATTTGAACCAGCCAGATCGGTTTGATTCTAAAGAATATGTTCTGTTCACATATATTGTTCCTTGCACTTACAATACATATTCCATCTCCCCTCAACTAGACTGAAATCTCTACACACCTTACAATGCCTAGTGCTTCCAATTCGCTTGTAGGTCCTTAATAGACATCGTTTGAGAAGAACCAGTCTCACCATTGCTTTGAACAAAAAAATCACTCAGTTCCTGTATTTTATCTCTTCAAGATAATGCAGAAAATAAGACAAAACACTGTGAAGGTACATCAAGCAGTAGTGTCTTTGATGTTGTTTGGAGAAAGATCTAGGACACTAGTTTCTACATGTAGACCTCACTCTAACCATAGAGGCCTCTTGGGTAATATCTGAGGTAACTGTTTATAAATCTAACCCTTTCCCCAAATCTATCCAGAACTGGAAATGCTAAGTTCTTGCAAAGGTAGGAGTGAGAGAAAGGGGCAAAGTCTTTAGTATTTGACTCGTGCTGTTGATTCTGTATAATGAATCAGCAGAGGACTTTTGGCTCACGCTCCGGGAAATTCCAGGAGTAGTCCAGTCCAGAGCTTTTCCTGGAGATCCCAGGGAAGGGAAAGCACATAACATTCAACTGTTTCTGGTAAGGACTCCAGACAGGAACACTCCCAGTGTGGTTCACAATGCCAGAAGAAGGCTCAAAGACTTGATTGGAAGAAGAAATCTGCCAAAGTAACCCACTGAGGGAGAGAACGTCATTTTAAAAGCCATTCAAATCTCAACAACAGTGAAAACATTATGCTAAATGAAAGAAGCAGCTCACAAGAGACCACAGATTATATGATTCTATTCGTATGAAAGTTCAGAACAGAGAAATTCATATAGACAGTAGATTAGTGGTTGCTTGGGGCTGTGGGAGGATGGGGGAGTAGGAGGGTGATAACTGGAGAGTACAGGGCTGCTTTTTGAGGTGATGCAAATGTTCTAAAATTGTGCTGATGGTCGCACATGCCTGTGAAAATACTAAAAACCACTGAATTATACACTTTAAATGTGAATTGTATGGTATGTGAATTATATCTCAATAAAGCTGTTTTTAAAAATCTCAACAACCAACACAGGCAATCTATTGCTGCTGGCCATGCCCTTGCTCTCAGTGCCCACCCATTGCTCTCTCAAAGCCTTTGTGGTTCTGCCTTCTTTATCCTACCAAGCTTAACATTTGGTATTACCCATATGGTCTCAGAGTACCCATAATAATATGTATCTTGGAAGCTAGAGAGTCATTTCTTTCCTTTTTAGAGCATGCTGATTTTTCTGATCACTCGAATTTGTTTTTGTGCATTTCAGATATACATTTGTAGGCTTTAAGGAAATTAATATACCACCACCCAACAACCGTCTGTTCTCATACTTTTAAACCTACTCTGGGAACCATTGGAAATTGAGAGGGGAAATCTCTTCAACATTATGTTGGACTTCCTATTTGGTATCCTCGAGGGAGGCAAAGAATAACACACAGACCTTGGGTGCTCATTTTCTAACAAATTTGAGTGTTACCACCTGTGAGATCCAGGGGAAATGACAACCTCTCTGAGTCTGCTTTCTCATCTATAGAAAGGGAATCATTGTAGTACCTGTTGGGTTTTCTGTGTAAATGAAATAAGATGGTGTCCGTAAATCACTTACCCTGACATGTAGTAGGCAATCTGTGGATCAAAGCTATTTATTATAATTGCTGTGGTTACATTACAATTGATTGGAGTGTGTATACTTCTGAAGTTCAATCGTTATGACTCCCTTAGGACCTGTACCCTAGGGAATACCCTAGGAATACTCACCTTCTTGTAGACGCCCCCTTTCTTGAAGTGACTACCATTCTAGCCTGATCCAGAATTCAAATAAACAGGAGTGTGCATGTTACAAAGAAAACACTGGTAACCATGATGGGGTGTAATGGGAGGACTGGATCTTCAGACTGGCTGCATGTGTTTAGATTTTGCAGACCCACGGGCCGTTTGGTAGCCAGAGGTGGTCATTCCTTCAATCCTTTCATCTTTACACTTTGATAGCGATTTCTGGGAGAACCAGACCAGAGAGCACATCACCCACAGGTGTGTGTGGTTTGTACCAAGAAGTGTCCCTGTTTTTTAATTAGTTATCAGCACGAAGTAAAAGTCAGACTTCATTTATCGTGTGGATTTGATTCCTCTGCAATGCCTGTGCACACGTTTCTGCGTGGCAACTCCCAGTTGGAACTGAAAAGCAGCTGCCCTCCTTAAAAGGGATGTGCCTCCGCCCGTTCCCCCAGTCTCTACCCTTCTTCCTGACTTATTTATGTTACCTGCCTGGTGTCTGGATGCACCCGAGTTTATGATCCCCAAACTAAGCCTCTGTGAGCCACAGGAATGAATTACTCATAGCAGAAGAGATATTGATAGGCTTTCTTGGTGTCCCTAGAAAAATCACAGTCTATGAGGCCAAGTACAGGGATTAAGGTATTTTGTCTGGAAGTACACAGGAGCAGGAGCCCAGCTAGGACTGGAAACTCTGGCTCAGAACCCCATTCTAAGATATAGGAGGGTAGGAGATGAAGCTTTCAGGACAAAGTGTACTATTTCTCTCCAAGTATAACACAACATCATCAATAAATCAAACCCTCTCTAAAGGACAATGTCAGGGAATGTGCACTGCTCTCTCTTCCTTAAATGTGTTAGAAGAGGGATAACTCCGCAGCTGCAGCCATTGCTACGGGTCTCATGCAGGTCTCTGAGGCCCTCTCCTCCTCTCCAGTCCTGAAACAGATCAGCTCACATTTTAAATTCTCTAATAGAAGCACAAATGAGGTTTATGAACCATTAACCTTAGGTCAGTTTTCCAAAATCTCAAAAAGCATTTTCAAACAATTAATTACTTTGCTTCACTGGAAGCAGATTGTAGATCAGTGCAATTAGGCAGATGCTCGAGGTGAAACATTTCACTAAGATGGACCATAAGCTGCCACCCCAGAACTTTTTGGGGGGAGGGAGAAGCTTATTTCTCATATATTCCCCCCTCCCACCTGGGCAATATCATGATCATTTCTAAGCAAGATCTGTTTGCATTTTCCAAGCCCCTTCTTATGGGTTTGAAGTATAACCTTGACTTTTTTTCACTGTGCTTGGGGAAAGGACAGTTCTGAGTAAATGAATTTATAGTTTAAGAGGAAGATCCTCTGAAATTCATTCAGTTCTGTTGAAAATTTCTTCTAGAAAGTCCTCCATTATTTTGTATTAAGAGGAGCCTAGAAAAGAGGTGATTAATAAGGCGAATACTATGCTGAGCCTAAGATACAGGTGCATGGAGACGCTGACTTTCTCTTATAATTTCTCAGGGTTCTTGGAGCAGAAGACAATGGCCAGTGGCCAGTGTAGAGGGTGAGTGACTTCCTTCTTTGTCCCACCTCTGCCACCACTGTGCTGTGGAGGCTCAGGCGAGTGAGTTCCCTTATGTTAGTCTCACTCTGTTCATCAATAAAATGATGGATTGGACTGGCTCTCGGATTTCCTCTCTACCCCCGACATCCTATGATTACTTATAAAACTTATTCTGTAGACACAAAAGGCATAAGAAATCAGTCTACTACTTTCAGTTCAAGATGGCTGATTGAGCACATCTTGACAGAAGAAATATAAGAGCAAGAATAAATCAATGGTGGTGCTGGAAAATGGGGAACATTGCCATCAGCAGGCCAAAAATGTTGAGAAATGTGTGGAAGAGATAAAATATATGGCATCAGATTAATGGCCGTTCCTTAACAGCCTTCAGGAAACTATAACCCCAAGTAGATAAAAGAGGAGACAATTGTAAAACTGAGTTTTCCCAACAGAGCTCTGGAGAAGAAGTCAAGATCAGAGAGAGAACAGTGTGGGAGAAACAATGGTCCATAGGTAATAAATTAGAGAACAGCAGAACAGTTCGGCAAGTCTTCATTCAGAAGAGAGGCTGGCTATCACACTGTGGAGTCAGTTTTCTATGTAAAGTGGCAACTGGAGCTTAGGTGGCTAGAGAGAGACGTGGGTCAGTGCCCTGAGTAACCGTTGCTGAGCACAAGTGAGACGGAGCGCCCGCAACTAGAAGCATGCTTCCCTCCCTCACATCATGACGAGAAGCCCACTGGATGTAACTCTTCTCCACTTAATGCAGGGGACAGTGACTGTCACATGTTCGGAGGAAAGCCATTTTAGCTGCCAACACTGATCAGGCTAAAGCAGCACACCGTACAGTGGAAGTCTGTGCTGATAGAAATACTTTATGTGCGAGAGATGAATTGGGAGCTTGGGATGGACTTATACACACTACTATATAAAATAGCTCACTAATAAGGACCTACTGTTGAGCACAGGGAACTCTACTCAGTACTCTGTAATGGCCTATATGGGAAAAGAATCTAAAAAAGAGTGGATATAGGTATGTGTGTAACCGATTCACTTTGCGGTACACCTGAAACTAACACAACGTTGTAAATCAACTCTACTCCAATAAAAATTTTAAAAATAAATAAAATAAAATAAGCTACAAGGATATATTGTACAACATGGGGAATATACCCAATATTTTATATTACCTATAAATGGAGTAGAGCCTTTACAAATTGTGAATCACTATATCATATAGCTGTAACTTATATAATACCGTACAGCAACTATACTTCAATAAAAAATTTTTTCAGTATTCTAAAGAGAAATACTTTATGAATCTCAGAAACAGAAAGAAGAATGGTGGTTGCCAGGAACTGGGTGGGGGATGGGGGATGAGAAGCTGTTTAATGGGTATAGAGTTTCCGTTTGGCAACATGAAAAAGTTCTGGAGATCCATGGCACAACAGCATGAATATACTTAACACTACTGAATTGCACACTTAAAAGTGGTTAAGATGGTCAATTTTGTGTTATGTGTTTTTTACCACAATTAAAACTAAAAACTAAAATAACTGAAAAAAGAGAAAAAAGGGATACTTTATGAATCTGTGCTGCCCACTGCCACAGCCAGTAGCCACATGAAGCTACTGAGCACCTGAAATGTGGTTAATGACACCAAGGAACTGCATTTGCATTTCATTTCATTTTAATTCATCTAAATTGAAATTGAAATAGCCACATGTTGTTAGTGGCTACCACATTGGCTATTGAAATTGTTGCCATATGGGATGGCACATTCTCCTCCGTAAGTATAAACAGCTGCATCACCCAACATTTGAGGGAACTAAATGACATCAAAGAGAGACATAAAACTGAGCATACTAAGATCCTAAATCCTGACCAAAGTTAATATAGGAAACAGAAATGACTTCAAAGGATGCTGATTAGTACCCTCAGATCTGAGAGGATGTACCATCCATACAACCACCTGGGGTTATTCATAAGAGTACTTTAATAATGCAAATTAAATCTTGGAAAATAGAATATGATTGGTAACATTAGAAGCTAAATAGAAGGTCTGAATGGCAGAATTAAAAATTAAATAAAAGGATTGACTTAGGGATTTGGAATATATAACCAAAGTAGTCTCCCAACACATGGAGTAATGACAAAATTACAACAGAAAAGTTGACACATGAAGGATGGATCCAAGAGCCCTAATATTCATCAAAGGATGTTTCTAGAAACACAGTAAAGGTATAATGGAACTAAGAAATGAGCTGAGGAAATAATGAGGACAAAATCCAAATAATTGCTGAAAATACAGGTGTAAAATTTCAAAGCAACTGTGAGATGGCAGGTAGTAAAATAAAAGAGACATGCCACGAAGGTAAGTATGTAAAATCCATGCATATCTACATCAAACTATTCATCTTAGACCAAAATTCTACATAATAAGACCTAAGAGGTGGCAAATGGAGGGTGGAAGAAATGAAGGGATACTTCAAGGATTGTCTTTTCAGAGAGGAGGCTATAGACTGACTACTGGTTACTTTTTGACATTGCTAAGAAAATAGGATTTGAAATGTATTTGTTTTTTAAAAATATATGTAAATTAAAATACACGTTTTTTTAAAAAGAAGGCAGACCTCTGTTTCACTGGACAGATAAAAATAAGAAAGAGTATTTGCTCAATTAAGTAGAATCTAGAAAGGGAAAACTCAAGAGGAAAAGTAGATGACACAAATTAAGGTGACAGAAATAAAACCAAACATACAGTGATTGCAGTAAAGATAAATAACAATTCCTCCTATTGAAAGGCAGACACTATTAGGATTTTTCAAAGGGAAATCTAACTATATGTTGCTTAAGAAAACTTAAATAAACCATAAAAAATATTAGCAATAAAGTGTTGGAGAAAGCTATAAATACTGAATTAGTTTCAACTATCTTTTCTAAGAGAAGATTTTCCTTGTTTAAAGATTATGTCCCACTATTTTTTTTTCTTGCTATGCTAAATCTCAAAGTCTGGCCTCATCTGAGTTACAGTGATAAGAAATCAAGATCATGTCAGTCATTAAAAAATTATAAAACCTACTAGTTTCAGATTATGTTCCAGGGCCACAGTTACTTTTAACCCTTCTTCTCATAATATTATTATTATTATTATTTTGTATTACAAAAGTCAAACTTGGTAGTTGGAAGAAGAAATTCAAATGGTTGAAAGGTATGTAAAACACATTAACTCCTAATACACACATACATACACTGCTACCAATTAGTTCTTTTTTTAAAAAATAGAATGTGCACATTTTATTTTATTTTTTTAGTTTTTATTTTTTTAAATTAATTTATTTATTTTTGGCTTTGTTGGGTCTTCATTGCTACGCGTGGGTTTTCTCTAGTTGTGGTGAGCTACTCTTCGTTGTGGTGCGTGGGCTTCTCATTGCGGTGGCTTCTCTTGTTGCAGAGCATGGGCTCTAGGCACACGGGCTTCAGTAGTTGTGGCTCACGGGCTCTAGAGCACAGGCTCAGTAGCTGTGGCACACGGGCTTAGTTGCTCTGCAGCATGTGGGATCTTCCCAGACCAGGGATCGAACACGTGGCCCCCTGCGTTGGCAGGCGGATTCTTAACCACTGCCTCACCAGGGAAGTCCCCCAATTAGCTCTTTAATTATTGAAATAGTGTGGAGAACCAGTTCCTCCTGAACACTTCAGATACTCATTTCCCTTTCTAGAAAGCATTCCTGACGCATCTGCTCTAATCCATCTAATTGTCCTAAGGGTCTGAATTGAGAAGGTTTTGCCTGTCTCCTACAAAAATCCATGTTTAAAACAATAATTCAGGGACTTCCCTGGCCGTCCAGTGGTTAAGACTTCAAGCTTCCACTACACGGGGCGCGGGTTCGACCCCTGGTTGGGGAACTAAGATCCCACATGCCCCGTGGCACCACCAAAATGTAAAAACAAACAGACAAACAAAAACAATAATTCAGTAAAATGCCCTAGAATGCCAAAGCAAAAATATCTCCTTCAACTAATAACCACATTTTATAGCTGAGGAAATCTAGCTTCAGAGGGATAAAGAGGCTTGCTCAAGGTCACACTACTAGTTTGTGGCAGAGTTAGGATTAGACTCTAAGTATAGAGCTCTTCTTTTTGTTTGTCTAAGGTGATAGGAAACCCAACTGAAACTGGCTTTGATTCCTATAAATGACAAGTTGAGGATCAGAATTAGGTTCGGGTGAGGCCCGAGCCAGGTGTTGAGATCATGTCATCATAATGAAGTCTCCGTCAGAATGCTTCCTTCCATATTGGCCTCATGTCAGATGCCATGGGGTAGCAAAATGGCTACCAGCACCCCCAACTCCAAATTCAAGTCTGGCTATAAAGAGCCTGGGCCTGTGATCTTTACCATCAAAAGTATCTTTATGTCTCATTGGCTCAACTTGAATCATGTGACCGTCTCTGAACTAATCACTATAACCACAGTAATGTGTGCTCTGATGGGTCTGGTCTGAGCCACATGCCCATTCCTACAACAGGAAGTGGATTCAACTCCACCCAAAGCACATGGGCTAAGAGTCAGAGGGGAATGTTCCCGGAGGAAGATCTGGTTATTCTAAATAGAAAAAGGATGAATGTGTGCTGAGCGGCCAAGTCAAGTCTCCTTCCTCCTGGTCCAGTAAGTCCACACTGTACAATCATTGAAACACGTTCATTCCTGCACTAAAGGAAACAACTGTTACTAAACCTAGTCATTCTATCAGTACTTCAGGGACAGGAACAACCAGGAAGGAGAACTTGAACTCTTTTTTTTTTTTTTTTTTTCTGGAGTGATGTTCAAAGGGCAATAGTGAAGGATGACAATAGCAAAGCCATTGTTCATTGTTCTGTCATCATCTATTGCAAATTCCAAATCAGCAAAAGCAGCAGCTGTCTGGAGTGATAAGTCCTTTGATAAATTGAAGCCTTCCTGGTTGCCAAGCACTGACCCTGTTCCAATCATTGATTGTGAAAAATCAATGGAGACTCTGGAACCTGAGATAATAGTACTTTTGACTCTATATGCTTTCAAAATTAGCCAGAGTGTCTAGCCAGAGTATCAAACTGAGGCACCAGTCCTACAGATGCTGCTTATAGAATACATCCAGTCTTGGTGGTACATTTTATGAAGATATATAGGAAGGGTGGTGCTTAGTAGCCCAGCCTCTCTTGGACTTGGGATTGTATTGGAGGACTTCTGTAATTCGTGACTGCTCAAAACCAATGATCTCCTTGTGGAAAAAACACCCTCCCTAATCACAGTCTTTAGAGAATTTATTCCTCCCTCACTACAACCCTATATTTTATATAATACAAGTATTTAAAGAATGAAGCATAACATCTTGCCAATAGGACATATGATAATCTAAGTTAGGACAATAAATATTTCTATTCCTCCTGGTTATAGTGATTGGATCCTAGTTGGACCAATCAGAAACCTAACCTAAAATTTGTATATGAAAAAGTGGTAGGAAAAGTCATCTTTTTTCTTTAGAGTTGAGGTTGTGTATGTCTGGTCTCATAGATGTTGGTGATTACGGGGATCAGGATTTAGAAAAGATGTGTGCAGGGAGGGACAGGATTTATAGGAAGAAAGGATGTCCTACAATATCTAGTGAGACATTTGCAAACACATTTTCGGTTTTTATCCATAAGCCTTATTAGTGGAAGCTTCTCTCTCTGATTCTGATAATAGGTTTATGCTATGTCCTTGTGGAGTGGACTAGCCAAACTAGATTTTTTCCTTGTTTAGCTAAAGAAGGTGCCAGCTGCTCTTCGTTCTGGTGGGGATAGAAGGTCAATATAGAGCAGATGTTTATGCTCTCTCTTTAATATGCAGATATATTCCAAAGAGACTCAGATTTGAGAACTATTATGATGAGGCCTTTGGTTTGAATTAGAGAAGCTACCTATACGTTCCTTTTTGCAAAGAGAAGAAGGCTACTTTGCATATGGAAACCAGGAGTTTTCTGGGAGGAAGATGCTAACATACTTGCCCCTGATTATTTTACTTATGAAGCTCTACTGGAAAGGACTGGAGTGGACCTGGACAAGATTCAGTGAAAGAGAAGAGTAATGGGGCCATTAATTAAAGTCATCATAAGCATAGAGAGATGCAAGACCAATGGTCTCTTTCTGGAACTAACTCAGGAAATAATAGCAAAAGGTGGTTCTGGGGATCCAAGATGAATAAATCTTAGAAAGGATTCTGATCTAGCATTTCTGGTGTTAGCTTGCATCAGGAAGCGCCTGTGCGTTAGCTGGTGCTAAGGGCCAAAGCAACTATTGATGCTTTTCCCATTGATGAGAATGTTTTAGAGATGCAGATAGGGCCATATCCCTGCATCCTATTCTTCACCAATGTTACAGCTAGTAAGCAGCTGTGTACTCTGAACCAAGCAGCTCTTGGGTGCCCACTGATGTTCTCTACATTTCTAATTTCTGGTGCTGATAGACCAAGAGGCTACCCAAGTGGAACTAGTCTCAATCCAAGGAAGCATATTCCTGCATGAAATGGGACTTTTCATGATAATGATCACTCCTTTCTATCCCACTTTCTAAGACAAGCGAGGTAAGGAAAGTTGCGTTTGTGCGCTCGGGACTTAAGAGTGCTTGGACACCTTCTGTAATCTGTAGACCATGGCTCCATAAGGGTTATTGGCTTTCTATTTGAAAACATGCAGTAGTGCTAGGCACTAAGGATGCTCATTGTTACTGAGTTGGCTATTGTTTTTAGGAGCTTTCAGAGAATATAATATAATATAATAAATATATAATAAATATATAATATAATATAATATCTCATGCATTCATACTGATATTTCCAGCTTTAAGTGAAGACTTCTTTCATTTAACTTCTTCAAATTACGTCTGTATGTCTTCTCTTCCATCCCAAGAATACTGGTTTTCAAGAGCACAAGTGGTGATAGAATTAGAATATACCATAATTTCTCACCTGTTTTATACAATTTTTTAAAAATTTATTTTATTTTTGGCTGCATTGGGTCTTTGTTGCTGCACACGGGCTTTCTCTAGTTGCGGCGAGAGGGGGCTACTCTTCATTGCGGTGCGCGGGCTTCTCATTGCGGTGGCTTCTCTTGTTGCGGAGCATGGGCTCTAGGCGCGCGGGCTTCAGTAGCTGTGGCGCGCGGGCTTCAGTAGTTGTGGCTCGTGGGCTCTAGAGCGCAGGCTCAGTAGTTGTGGCACACGGGCTTAGTTGCTCCGTGGCATGTGGGATCTTCCCGGACCAGGGCTCGAACCCGTGTCCACTGCATTGGCAGGCGGATTCTTAAGCACTGCGCCACCAGAGAAGCCCTGTTTTATACAATTTTAAACACACAACACTCTTGGAATAATACTACTCATACCATTAAGAATTATGATTGTTGAAAACATTAAGAAATTGTGGTATATGTTCTTCTCATCCCCCTCCTTTTTTTTCAAGTTTATTGAGATAAAACCTACATATAGCAAAAGTTACCTGTTTCAGGTGCACAGCTCTATAAATTTTGACTAACTTATAAAGACCCCCCCCATTCTTAATAATTGTACTATATATACATGGCTAGAGCATGTAGGCATTTCATAATACACTCCTCCTATGGGTCCTCATTTGTCTTGGTTTTCTTTGTCTCAATTGCTGTCCGTTTAATGCTCATTAGCAGTCATTATGTCGCCGGCTCCTTAGTTATTTTTGGTTGTCTAAAACTCATTCCATGCTAGATTACTCAGAAAAGTCTTGTGGGAACAATATTTCTTGAGTTCTTGTGCTTTGATAAGTTTGTCTTTGCCCTTTGTACTTAAAAAATCAATTTTGGTGCATATAAAATCCTTGGTGCTCTGTTTCTTGAGTATATTAAATATATTACTCAATTTTCTTATGACATAAAGCATGGCTTTCACTGCCTAATAATAATCTAATTTTCTTTCCCTTAAAAGTCACATGCTCTTTTTGCTAGATGCCAAAAGGATTTTAAAAAAAATTTTATTGGAGTATAGTTGCTTTACAATATTGTGTTAGTTTATACTGTACAGCAAAGTGAATCAGCTATACGTATACATATATCCCCTCTTGTTTGGATTTCCTTCCCATTTAGGTCACCACAGAGCACTGAGTAGGGTTTCCTGTGCAATACAGTAGATTCTCATTAGTTATCTATTTTATACATAGTATCAATAGTGTAGATATGTCAATCTCAATCTCCCAATTCCTCCCATTCCCCCCTTTCCCCTTGGTATCCATAAATTAGTTCGCTATGGCTGTGTCTCTATTTCTGCTTTGAAAATAAGGTCATCCATACCATTTTTCCAGATTCCACATATTTGCATTAATATATGATATTTGTTTTTCTCTTTCTGACTTACTTCACTCTGTATGACAGTCTCTAGGTATATCCATGTCTCTACAAATGACCCAATTTCGTTCCTTTTTATGGCTGAGTAATATTCCATCGTATATATGTGCCACATCTTTAACCATTCATCTCTCAATGGACATATAGGTTGCTTCTGTGTCCTGGCTATTGTAAATAGTGCTGCAGTGAACATTGGGGTGCATGTGTCTTTTTGAATTATGGTTTTCTCTGCGTATATACCCAGTAGTGGGATTGCTGGGTCATATGGGAACCTCCATACTGTTCTCTATAGTGGCTGTATCAATTTACATTCCCACCAACAATGCATGATGGTTCCCTTTACTCCACACCCTCTCCAGCATTTATTGTTTGTAGATTTTTTTTTCTTTTCCATTGTGGTTTATTACAGGACATGGAATACGGTTCCCTGTGCTATACAGTAGGACCTTGTTGTTTATGGCATTTTTATACAGTATAATTACACTGGCCAGCGATTCCCACTTCGTGTTTTTTTTTTTTTAACATCTTTGTTGGAGTATAATTTCTTTACAATGCTGTGTTAGTTTCTGCTTTACAACAAAGTGAGTATTATTGCTTTACAATGGTGTGATACTTTCTGCTATAAAACAAAGTGAATAAGCTATACATATACATATATCCCCATATATCCTCCCTCTTGCATCTCCCTCCCACCCTCCCTATCTCACCCCTCTAGGTGGTCACAAAGCACCGAGCTGATTTCCTTGTGGTATGGGACTGCTTCCCACTATCTACCTATTTTATATTTGGTACTGTATATGTAAGTCCATGCCACTCTCTCACTTCTTCCTAGCTTACCCTTCCCCCTCCCCATGTTCTCAAGTCCATTCTCTAGGTCTGAGTCTTTATTCCTGTCCTGCCCCTAGGTACTTCAGAACCATTTTTTTTGATTCCATATATATGTGTTAGCATACGGGATTTATTTTTCTCTTTCTGACTTACTTCACTCTGTATGACAGACTCTAGGTCCATCCACCTCACTACAAATATCTCAATTTCATTTCTTGTTATGGCTGAGTAATATTCCATTGTATATATGTGCCACATCTTCTTTATCCAGTCGATGGACACTTGGGATGCTTCCATGTCCTGTCTATTGTAAATAGAGCTGCAATGAACATTTTGGTACATGACTCTTTTTGAATTATGGTTTTCTGAGAGTATATGCCCAGTAGTGGAATTGCTGGGTCGTATGGTAGTTCTATCTGTAGTTTTTTAAGGAAGCTCCATACTGTTCTCCATAGTGGCTGTATCAATTTACATT
>NC_041227.1:59496591-59505337 GCF_002837175.3 Physeter macrocephalus
CTGGTCGTTGAGTGAAGCTGGGTCTTGGTGTTGAGATGGAGATCTCTGGGAGATTTTCGCTGTTTGATATTATGTGGAGCTGGGAGGTCTCTTGTGGACCAGTGTCCTGAAGTTGGTTCTCCCACCTCAGAGACACAGCCCTGACGCCTGGCTGGAGCACCAAGAGCCTTTAATCCACACAGCTCCGAATAAAAGCGAGAAAAAATAGAAGGGAAATGAAGGAAGGAAGGAAGGAAGGAAGGAAGGAAGGAAGGAAGGAAGGAAGGAAGGAGGGAGGGAGATAAAATAAAGTAGGATAAAATAAAGTTATTAAAATAAAAAATAATTATTTAGAAGAAAAATTTTTTAAAAAGTAAAAAAAAAAAAAACGGGACAGTCAGAACCCTAGGACAAATGGTGAAAGCAAAGCTATACAGACAAAATCTCACACAGAAGCACACACATACACACTCACAAAAAGAGAAAAAGGGGAAAAAAATAATATATCTTGCTCCCATAGTCCACCTCCTCAACTTGGGATTATTCACTGTCTATTCAGGTATTCCACAGATGCAGGGCATTTCAAGTTGATTGTGGAGCTTTAATCCGTTGCTTCTGGGAGAGACCTGTCTCCTCTTTGTTCGCACAGCTCCTGGGGTTCAACTTTGGACTTGGCCCCGCCTCTGTGTGTAGGTCGCTGGAGGGCATCTGTTTTTTGCTCAGACAGGCCCCGGCCGGTGAGCAGACAAGCCTCTTGGGCTGGTGAGTGCTGGTCAGCACCGATCCTCTGTGGGAATCTCTCCACTTTGCCCTCCTCACCCTGTTACTGCACTCTCTTCTGTGGCTCTGAGGCTTCCCCCTCTGCCACCCGCAGTCTCCGCCCGTGAAGGGGCTTCTAGTGTGTGGGAACCTTTCCTCCTTCACAGCTCCCTCCCACTGGCGCAGGTCCCGTCCCTATTCTTTTGTCTCTGTTTATTCTTTTTTCTTTTGCCCTACCCAGGTACGTGGGGAGTTTCTTGCCTTTTGGAAGGTCTGAGGTCTTCTGCCAGCGTTCAATGGGTGTTCTATAGGAGCACTTCCACCTGTAGATGTATTTCTGATGTATCTGTGGGGAGGAAGGTGATCTCCGCATCCTACTCTTCCGCCATCTTCCCAGAGTCCCCCGTGAAAAGGATTTTTTAAATCCCAGATCAGATTAGAATATGTCTTGTTAGTGATCATTTTGGATCAACGTTCTCATGTGTGTGGTGTTCTTTCGCAGTGTAATTTAAAATTATTATTTTTTAATTTCAGGAATGTTTTCTTCCTGAAAACATTTAGTTTTTAGTATTTCTTCTGTTCCCTTGTTTTGGTTTTCATCTTCAGAAATTCCAGTTATCCATGTGTTCAATCTTCTTTGCCTATTTTCAGTACTTCAATTCTTTCTTCATTTCTTCTTTTGAAATTTATTTTTATTTTTAATTGTGACAAAATATATATAACATAAATGTTAACATTTTAACCTTTTTTTTTTTTTTTTGGCGGTATGCGGGCCTCTCACTGCTGTGGCCTCTCCCGTTGTGGAGCACAGGCTCCGGACGCGCAGGCTTAGCGGCCATGGCTCACGGGCCCAGCCGCTCCGCGGCATGTGGGATCTTCCCGGACCGGGGCACGAACCCGTGTCCCCTGCATCGGCAGGTGGACTCTCAACCACTGCACCACCAGGGAATCCCCATTTTAACCATTTTTAAGTGTATAGTTCAGTGTCATTAAGTACATTCACATTGTTATGCCACCATCACCTCCTTCCATCTCTAGAACGTTTTTCATCTTGCAAAACTGAAACTCTGTATTTATTAAAGAATAACTTCTATTTCCTACTTCCCCCATCCCCTGGCAACCACCATTCTACTTTCTTTCCCTATGAATTTAACTACTCTAAGCACCTCGTATGAGTAGAATCATACAGTATTTGTCCTTTTTTCACTGGCTTATTTCACTGTCTTCAAGTTTCATTCACCTTATAGCATGTGTCAGAATGCTTCCCTTTTAAGGTTGAATAGTATTCCATTGTATGGATAAACCACATTTTATTTATCCATTCATCTGTAGATGGAATTTTGAATGGTTTCTACCTTTTGACTACTGTGTATTATGCTGCTATGACCATGGTTGTACAGATATTGGTTTGTGTTCTTCATTTCTTATTGACTTTTGAATTTTTCTTCCTTTTCACCTTCTGTTTCTTTAAAGCATCATTTCTTTTGTTCTTTCTAGTTGACTACTATGGAATTCTCTTTTTCTCAGGCTCTTCAGATTCTGCCTCTATTGCTTCTCTCCTCATCCTCCCCTATAGACTACAGCACCAGGCAAGTCTGATATCTGTTAGTGATCTGTCCCCACCCTCCTGTCTTTTGGAGTTTGTGGCCGGTATCTTTTCCCCTAGATTTGTTTTGAAATGCGTTTATAGCTTTGCTATCTAGTTGCTCTGTTTTTGTATGGGAATTGAAAGAGATTGAAAAACTAAGCTGCCACTGCTACTGTCTTCTGAGAATCCCACAGTTGTTTCTTTCTCTTACTTTCTACTCATTATGTCTTACTTCCTACATGCTTAGACATTTATTACTATGTTCTGCTCATTTTTCTTGGAGATTTATTTCTGGCAATCCCTTGAGGACTGGGAAAAAGTTGCATTCCCCCAGAGAGCATTTTCTTTTTCCTCTGCTGGACACCTGGGGCCACAGTATGTGATTGTGTTAAACCAGTTCATGGCTTGGAGGCTTTTAGACCTGTGGGTGGTTCAGTTTGGGCTGTAACTGTGATTATAGCTTTTTTAGAAGGTTTTTTTTTTTCCCTTGCTGTACTAAATCCTGAAGAATTTTTCTTGCAGACTGCAGGGATTGGGGCCATATATGTACAGTGGTTTTACTTCTGGTTCATCTTTACACTGATATTATAGCTCTTTGGGTTCCATATGTTTGTGGAGTCTTGCATTTAACTTCTCACTTTGGGAAGGTCCTAGGCTTGGTATTTAGTCCCTTGTGCCCCATGAGGATGTAAAAACTGAAGCCTAAGTTGATCAGTTTAGGGAAATGCTTTCAGCACAAAGATGGTTCAATACTGTACTTACCATTCTGAATTTCTGCCTTCCTTTAGATTTTGATTTGACAGTTCTTCACTATTAGCATTTTTAGTTTTTTTAAGTGGGAATATTGGCCTTCCATTTGATCAGAAATGGAAGTTCAACATGATCTTCTTCTATGTAGGCTTTTGTAGAAATATTATCACTTTTTTCAGTCATAATAATTGCTCTTCTTTCTTTCAGTTGGATATCAGGAACCATGCCTGGTGAGGTTAGGTTGTCCAGACCAAGTACTGGCACCCAAGAGCATCTAACAAGTTCAAGAAGGCCGGATCCAATCCTAAAATCTAGGTCAGATCTTCACATAGGCAAGTCATGTTTGAACAACCCTGTCTTGCCTTTTTCTCTTACAATATACTCTCTGGCTTCAGAAGGCTCACCTCAATTTCTAAGCTGGCATAAATGCGTTTTTCTTAGTTGATCTATCGTGGACTGGAGATGGGTTCTGGAATAAGACTGCCTGAGTTTGAATCCTGGCTCCACTACTGTTGGTACTATGACCTTGAGCATGTAATCTAATCTCTCAAATCTACTTCCGTCACCTTCAAAGAGAATAGAAAGAGAACATGCTTTATTGGGATGTTCTGAGAATTGCATGTGAAAAAGTATTTAACACAATGTTTGGCACATTTATGAGCCCTGAGTAAAAATTAATTGTAATCTTAATATCCCCAGAGTGAAAAGTTTTATGGCATTTTTTCCCTTCATTTTTTCCTCCTTGTTGAGCCATACTTTATCCATCCCTTCATAATTTCATCCTGATCTCTGTTTTTTACCACCCTTACTCTTTGTCATAATAGAAATGCTAAACTAAAGTTTTAGGGGATGAGATGGGAAAACAATTTGGAAATACAAGGGCAAAGAATTTTCTGAGTGACTGGGGAAGGTGACTGATGGGGGAAAAGATGCCACGCTACAGAGACCAGGTCCTGCTGCATCCATGAGAATGATGGTGCTCAAGAGAGAGGAGCAAGGTGTGGCTGAAGTGAGGGGTGGAGGAGCAAGACAGGTATGGGAAAGTCCTGTGCATTCGAGAGACTGGGTCACTAACTGATTAACAGTGGCATATTTGGGTAATGAAGTCTCATATTTACTGCACTATCGACTGCAAGAATTCTGCAAACAGTAGGATTGAGTGGACTCTGGGGAACTGACCCCTGAGTTTGATCTGGGTTTTCAGAGTTCCTGAAGGTTGATTTTGGCTGCTCTCTGTTCTTTTTTTACTTCACACCTTAGTTTTTCCCATCAAGAGACCCAGAGCTCTTTTGGTAATTGTGCTGCGACAGTCCTGCACAACCACACAAGCTTTCCTCCTTGCCCTGTATCCCCATCAAAACTCACCTCTCCTGTGATCTGTTCTTTCCAAATTTTCTCTGCCTTGCTAACTTGACAAACACATCCATTCTAAAATGTGGACTAACTTATTCTCCATTCTAGGAACATTCTAATGAGGGATTTCTGGAAAACTGGTTGCTTCAGCCCAAGGATGGCATATTGATTCTGTCATGCATGCCAACTCCAATCTAGGGCTGGTGAGAATATAAAATGGTACAGTCACTCTGGAAAACAGTGGCAGTTTCCAAAAAAATAAACATGTAACTACATTATGACCCAGCAATTATGCTCCTGGTCATTGATCCCAGAGAAATGAAAACATATATTTACACATAAGTGTTTACAGCACTTTTATTCCTAATCACCTAAACTGGAAACAACCCAGATGTCCTTCAGGGACAAATGGCTAAACAGTGATACATCCATATCATGGAATATTACTCAGCAATGAAAAGGAACAAAAAATTGATTCATGCAACAACCAGACGAATCTCCAGAGAAATATGTTGACAGAAAAAAATTCAGTCTCAAAAGGTTACATCCTGTATGATTCCTTTTATATAACGTTCTTGAAACAGCAAAATTATAGAAATGGGATACAGGTTAGTGATGCCCAGGAGCTAAAGAGGGGATAGGGCAGGAGGGAAGTGGGCATGACTATAAAAGGGCGATATGAAGAATCGTTTTGGTGATGGAAATGTTCTGTATCTTGACTGTATGAATATCAATTTCCTGGTTGTGGTATCGTGTGATAGTTTTGCAATGCATTGCCACGGGGGGAAGCTGGGTAACGGGCACATGGGATTTCTCTAATATTTCTTACAACTGCATGTGAATCTATAATTATCTAAAAATAAAAAGTTTAATTTTGTAAAAATGCTAACATAAATCAAGTATTCAGAACAGCGATTGGCACAAAGCCAGAGCTATTTAAGCATTTGCTATTATTAGTAGTGATAGTATGTTAAATTTTCAGCTCTGTTGGGTTCCAATCCCATGGATGATAGGAAGTGAAATAATCTCTACCCGTGTAGGATGAAGATGAGGAAGTGGTTAAGTGGGCCAGCCCCTGTGGAGGTACCTAGAGAAAACCTCTCTAATATCCTTGAACTTCCCTACCTTGGGGTCAGGAGAGGTCATCCCTTCTGTTCATCTCCTTCTTGGCCTCCAGAGGGCTTTGCATATCACTACAGACCAACGTTGGCCTCCCATAAAGTCACAGATCTCTAAGACTGTCAGTCCTGCAGCTACAGGGCTCACCCAGCCTTTGGAGAAGAAATCTCTTCCCCAGTTCTCTCTAGAAGGATTGAAGCAAATCCCAAGGCTTCATTTGCTTCTACCTGCACCTAGATGATGTCGATAGCTTAGACCTGTGGGTAGATCAGAAAGAAGTCTCATTCAGGTTGCCCTGCTCCCAGAATCCAACACGACCCTCTCTTTCTTAGGAATGTCACATTCTCAGAACCTCCCTCAACTTTCTCTCTCTCTGGAATGTCATTATGACCCATGTTCCCAGCATCTCCTTGGTCTGCTCTCTGGAATGTCATTAGGATATTCCCAGATTCCCTTTGGCCCTCTCCCTGAAGACCCTCATGCCTCAATAATGCTTGTATTTGGGCAAGAGGTCCTCAGGGAGGGGGGACACCATCTTCTCGAGAGTGGGGTATTTGAAAATGGTGCCATATTTTTGGTTGTCCAAATGAAGAGCCAGCTCCTCTGCCACAGGATGCTGGGGACATAGAAAACAGTATTTTCCTTCTGCCATTAGTTGGCGTTACCACACAGTTGTTTCCCTCTAGCTTTTATCTTAATTGTAACCACACAGCAACATGTTTAAAAAACCATGAACTCTGAGCACACGTGGATGGAACTTTCTGTTGACATCAACTTCTCACCAAGATGATCCCATGCCTATCTAAGGATAAGCATCACTGTTGCCATGCTGCAGGGCAATTAGGCACATATCACATGCTCTTCTCATAAATGAAAATGATTCCAATTCCTCTCTTCAAAACACCAGACTACGTGCTCCTAGACTTAAGGGAATGTGGGCACTAGGAAGGGATCCTGACTCAGCAAGACCTCCATTCTCACTGGAGGAAAGCATTTCCCTTCCCTTCCTGATCCTCACCTGGATCTGATTCACAAGCTCCTCGAACTCTAAAATGCAGACCTAAATACTAGATGCTTGGCTAAGTTTGTTTTGAAATTTGAGATCATGTATATTCAGCTCCTGGTAACTGTTAGACACTCAGTAGCCATGAACTTCAATTATTCATCATAATTCAGAGAGAAAGAGAGGGATGACAGAGAGCCAAAACTCTATGATCATTGCTGACACGTGTGAGCTTGATGTCCACTGGCGTTACTTTGTCCTTTGAAATTCCAATGACACTGGCTTCGTCTTCACCCCACATATGGTGGGAAGGCCACAGCCCCTTCCTGTCTCTCTAGGATTCTCAGAGGACTGATTTGGATAAGCTCTATCTTCTCTGGTCACTGTCCTGTGTTTCTCCTTTCATTGAATTAGATCTGTTTAGGGAGCACCTCACTGTCTTCTAAGCTCTGTCCACCAAGAATAAAACCTCAGTTTTTTCACTTCCACCAATCCCTGAGACAAGGTTATATTCATCAGATTGTTGGTGAAGCTTTAGGGCAACAGAGGAGGTTCATGTGGCAATTCGCCCAAATCCAAGCTGGAGTATTAGACATCCCTGCTCCTAAATAATGTTCTCTGACCTCGCCATTGGGAACTTATCACTGATACATTTCTCAACAGGCTCCATCTTCCCACCCTGTTACTCAGTCCCTTTTGCCTCTCCCACCTCTCCTCTCTCTTATCTGTCTCCTTTCACATGGAGGATCTTTCCACACAAAAGCAGCCCATCAAGTATTTTCCTAATCAGACATGGTTCTCACGCAAGGATCTCTGGTTCCAGCTGTTGAAATAACATTTTTATTCCACAACATGGGGAAACTCAGAAGTACAAATGTCTTTCGGACTCTGGGTCAAGGCCACCATAAAAGATTTTGCCAGTTGTGCACTGCACAAAGGTGTGTGGCCAAGAAGGTAGATAGGGGCCAAAACGTAGCCAGTTCTCCACACTCCAAGCTATGTGCCCTTTGATGTTGGGTACCCTCAGAGAGGTACTTTTTCCTAGGTCAACCAATGAGGTAGAAATAGCTTTTCTAATTTTCTCCCAGGGTGTGGGGGATGGGAGGGTGGAGGTTGTTGGTGGTGTGTTCTTTTAACTCATCTGTCCAGAGGGAGCCCCATTTTCTCATTCTCACAACAAGGTATGTGTTAGCAGTAGCCTTGCTTGAAGTCAGGGCGTTTGCTATCAAGTTGGGTAAATCAGAGCCCCAGATTGAAGTAACAGTGTCAGTACCTGATTGGGAACAGCAGTGGGGCTGTGTCATTTTGAAGGAAAGACATCTGCAGTTCTCCCCAGGCTGTCACTGGGAGGTATCATTTGCATATTAAACAAATATTTAAAATTAGCCATGCAGCAAATAATCAGAAGCTGGCATCACAGACGTCACTCCTTCAAAGCAACATCAGGTGTGCTGTAGGTGTGCTATATACCTCTAGGTGTGCTCATCTGGATGGGGGTGGTGTGATTTGAGCCTGGATCAGTTTCTATGACAGGTGACATTTTCAGGTTAAGAAAGGAAAAATAAAATGAAATAAAGTAGTAAAATGAAATGACATAAAATAGAATAAAACACCAAATCCTTTATACTCCAATCTCAGAGGGCTATTTTTTTTTAACATTTTTATTGGAGTATAATTGCTTTACAATGGTGTGTTAGTTTCTGCTTTACAACAAAGTGAATCAGTTATACATATTACGGTATTTGTTTTTCTCCTTCTGACTTACTTCACTCTGTATGACAGACTCCATGTCCGTCCACCTCACTACAAATAACTCAATTTCGTTTCTTTTTCTGGCTGAGTAATATTCCATTGTATATATGTGCCACATCTTCTTTATCCATTCATCTATTGATGGACACTTAGGTTGCTTCCATGTCCTGGCTATTGTAAATACACTTGATCTTAGCCAAAAGGCCGAGAAGCGATGTGGCTATTGTAAATAGAGCTGCAATGAACATTTTGGTACATGACTCTTTTTGAATTATGGTTTTCTGAGAGTATCTGCCCAGTAGTGGGATTGCTGGGTCGTATGGTAGTTCTATTTGTAGTTTTTTAAGGAACCTCCATACTGTTCTCCATAGTGGCTGTATCAATTTACATTCCCACCAACAGTGCAAGAGGGTTCCCTTTTCTCCACACCCTCTCCAGCATTT